>NC_133653.1:248340518-248662870 GCF_009905375.1 Apium graveolens | reverse complement strand
TCTTGTTTGGCTTAGTGGCTCTAGTGTTTTTCTTGAATTTCATCTTTGCAAATCTTCTGGACAGAAAGGCCAGATGTTCATCAACATCATCAGAGTCATCTTGACTGGAATTGTCTTCAACCTCAGCTGCTTGCTCCTTTCCCTTGCTTGATTCTGATTTGCTTGTGCCAATTTTGAGACTTGGCATTGTCTTTTCTTCATTCCTGGCTTCAATTCTCTCATTTTCAGCTACAAGTGCAACTGATCCACCTTTTCTCTTTCCCATCTCCAACAGCTCATCTTGCTCCATCTCAAGTTCATAGGTCTTCAAAATTCCATATAATCTTTCAAGTGTGAAGTCCTTATAATCTTGAGAATTCCTTAGTAAAACAGTCATAGGCTTCCATTCCTTTGGTAGAGACCTTAGAAATTTTAAGTTGGAATCCTTGACTTGGTACACTCTGCCATACAGCTTCAATCCATTCAACAGTTTTTTGAAATCTATTGAAAGTATCATTCAATGATTCTCCTTCTTCAGAATGAAAATATTCATATTGTTGAATGAGAAGCTGCATCTTGTTTTCTCTAACTTGCTCAGTACCTTCACAGATAATTTGCACAGTATCCCAAATTTCCTTAGCAGAGAGGCTGTTAATGATATTATCAAACATATCTTTGTCTAGGCCATTAAACAGAATGTTCATGGCCTTCTTGTCCTTGTGAACCTCTTCAATATCTTCAGGAGTCCATTCTGCTCTTGGATTGGGAATAGACTGTCCAACAGCAACTGTGGCAGTAGCAGCTGTGGCCACTTTATGAGGGATGTGAGGACCATTCTCAATGCAGTTTATGTAGCTTTCATCTTGAGAGAGAAGATGTAGATGCATCTTCACTTTCCAGTGATGATAATTATCTCTTTCCAGGATTGGAATCTTCACTCCAATATCCTTCTTACTCATGATGTTAGTAGAATAGATCTTTAAACTCTTTGTATGTTAAGATCTAGCTCTGATACCAATTGTCATTCCCAATGAACTAACAATGAGATTTACAGAAGGGGGTTGAATGTAAATCTCAAAACTTTTTCAAGTTTTGAGCAGTTTCAAAAGCTAAGTGTATGATGAACAGATGTGTGTGAATTGCTTTAAGCAAGTGCAGACAGATGTATATTCAAAACACAAATGTAAAGAACACAAAGGCTTTAAAAAACTTTTTTGGTGGATTTGTTGTTCCACCAGAGATGTGTATTTTAGAAAATCTGTGATACAAAGAATTGTTCACAGCTGCTTCCTAGTACAAACTAGATGATTTTCTCTCTGAATTTTTCTAAACAGCTCTTGAAAATTCACACCTAATTACTAGCTGCAACTTGGTTTATATATCACCAAGTATTTCAAGTGAAGACAAAAATAAAATACAATTATAAAATAGTTCTTCACATGTTTCTTCTTCATTTCTCTATCCAATATAATCTAAGATAATCTGTGAATCTTTGAATACTTCCTTGTTTACACCAGAATGGAAATGCTGCTTTTTCTTGATTCCTCCAAGAGGCTACCACATTCCAATTATCTCTGTCAACCCATGTGCCTCTGTCAGCTTATGAATTTTCACTATCAACTGCTATGGAACTGAGCATACATTGAAGCTTTCATCTGTTGGTGGCTTTATCCGTTGATACTCTTATCCGTTGATGCTTTAGCAGTTGAAGCTTTATCCGTTGATGCACTCATCCGTTGATGGATGTTATCTGTTGAAGCTTTAGAGACATCCGTTGAGGCTTTGTTTCTCATCCGTTCAAGGTCTTTAATTTACCAGTTGATACTACTTCATTTATACAAAATTACAAGGCATGAAATATTTACAATTAGCCCTCCTATTTGCATATCCACTAGTAGTCAACATGACTTATAACTTCCTACAACTTCTAAGAATTATAACTCATTTACAAAGACTGAAATGTGCTACAATACTAAACTTATTTCTAAGTAAAGTTACTCCATCAACGGATAGCCAAAGTGGTCTTATCCATTGAGGCTACAAACACTAGATTTCTACTTAAGTGTTTTGTTTAACTTACCATCAAACTAATACACATATATTCCTAACAGTAACTTTAAAATATAATACAATTTCACTACGTACCATTATAATACGTAAATTCCACTGGATTCCAAAAGGTTGGGCATTTCTAATGTAGGATGGTGTTCAATCAAGGGTGTTGCAAAATTTGTGTGTGATGTTGATTGTTCAAGAAAGTCGATAGATATCGTAAGTTTCTTTATATATTTTATTATTGCACGACTTTGATAAAAATATCATAACAATATTGTTTGTAATTTGTAGCGTCTATCGCATTGCTTCATGGAGAAATATGCTCATAGGATTCCTTATAAGATATTTATAGTACTGAACAATGGTCAGGCCTTTGAGGGACGTTTTTGTGAGAAGGATTGCGAATTACATGGACTTTGTGGTGTTATATACTTTATAAGCCTTGGCAAAGAAACTCGATTGGTTTTCACATATGATGGCAATTTTATGTTTTATGTATCGGCATTTGGTATAAACGAAGCCGAAAAGTCACTGTTTAATACCGGAATTGAATATCCGGGTAGAGGCTACTTAAACTATATAAATTATGTGATATACATAGCCTCCTATGATACTTAATCTGGCTAATGGTGATTATTTTTATTTTTACATTCAGGATACAAAACATCCATTGAATTGGATTTTGAGATTGATATCAAATGGTGTCACACAATCAAAAAGTTCTATGGAGTCGTATGTATATCTTACTCTAAGAACTCTCCAACTATGACATGTATTATTTTTTGTGTCGTGTGCGGCTTAAAAATAAGTATATCATATGCAGTATGTTAAATCAAATCATCGGCACCTGACTGATCAATGGAAAAATGCATCACAAATAGTTCTTTATCATGAAAAATCAACGTGGCATGTGAAAGTGAAGAAAAGGAGAAACAAAATCACGCTTACGGATGGGTGGCCAGAATTTTACAAGGAAATGAAACTTGTGACCGGTGATTCTTGTTTTTTCTTAATGCGAGAATGTTACTTGGAATTTGATGTTGAAATCCTCAGAAAAGCTAAGGTCAATACATGAATTTGTAACTTGGGCACAGTGAATTTCTTTTCTGAAATAGCAAAGTTCTAAATCTGCTTTGATGGAATTGTTCATTACAAATGCATTTTATGGATACCAAAGTTTAACATTGTAGAGTTGAAAATAAAATTGAAATATCTCTAAATCCAATCTGATTCAAAAATACTTGAATTGTAAAGAAGCATTATGTTGGGAAATAAAAAAATATTTTTAACAACTCTAAAGACTCTGGCAAAATGTTGATATGAAAAGGATGCAGCTTTCTGATAAAATAATATAATAGTGAAACATAACAGACTGTCATGTACAACTAATTCAATATTTTTAGGACCAACACTAATCTTTGATGACAATTAAAATATAATAATAGTAAGATAAAACTGCAGCTACATCATATCGAGCTAACACATGTTACTTAATACGAAAATCTGATAAGAAAATACAGTTTACTTAATTACTTTTCAAAATGTTTAGATCATTTTTCGTGGCCTTCACATCCTTCTTCATGCGCTTCACATTATTGGTCAAATCAGAATGATATGTTCCAACTTTCCAGAGGAGCTGTTCAACAATTTTTGTCAAATTTTTAACGTTGCGAGAAATGCTTTTGATTTTGGATTCAAGTTTTGATAGAGTCTTCCCCATCCTCTTCTTCCAGTGTTTGTTCCTTGTTTCCTTGTAGCCCAAACTACTAAAATTCATGCTTGTTTCAACACTTTCACATACTGGTTTCTTAGTTCTGCAAAAGCAATAAACAAACTTATATGACATAGTACTGTTATAGCATGTATATAGTATACAACTGTATGATAGCATACGCTAGAGCAGTCCTCTTCTCAGTCGGTAGAAATTTATTATTCTGTGCTATTGCAACCTCTTAAACTTCTGATTTCTTAATTCTGCAAAAAACAAAGCTAAGTTATAAGACATATTAATCAAATGTTATATATACATGCTATAATGGTATGTTAGCATACGCCAAAGCAGGCCTCTTTTCCATGGGTGGAAACTTATTCATTGCTGCTCAGATAGTTGAGTAAAGAAGTATGGTGGTAGAAGACTGGTGCTTTTTAGAATATGAAATGTGGATAGTAAAGTATGAAACCTGTGGTAATATAACACAACCACTCCAATTTAATTCCTAGGTGCAAGAGAAGCTGTAAGGCTATTGCTTTAATTCAGATCTATTTGTAGTTGAGATACATTAATTGGAGAGTTGTTAGAGTACATTGTTTACGTTTAATGAAGAATGCAGTGTTTGAAACCTTGGATAAACAATAAGCATTGTTTATTCTTCCTTCAATCTGTCAATTTGTCCTCTTACAAAAACAATCCTTTTTATCATTTATATTATTTTATGTTACATACTTAATGGAATCTAAATCAGATCAGAACTTCTGGAAAATAAATGACTTATTGAAGTATTAATATAAACGCAAAATCAGAAATCCAATTCCAATATATAGAATAAAGCAGAAAGAGAACTAGATAATCCAAGAGTGACAAAAATTCGGATCTTTTAAATTTAATCGAGAAAAGCCAAATATGGAACAATTTGTTTAAAAAAGGAAATGCAGATGCAATCTACAGGACTCGGCCATAGCTTTCATTTGAACTGTTTTACATTTACTCGATCGGTGGTACTTCATCTTCATTGACAATTCTGCAATATAGTGACATGTAAAAATAGGTCAGGTGGTCTCGTTTAAATATCAATGTATTATGCTTCATGCATATGAAATGAATTATACCTCTCTCTCTCATATTGTTAACAGCGTCATGTGAAAGATTAATATAAATCTTGATGGAGGGAATAGAAGACAACACGATAGTACCTGAAATATAACTTAAAATTAAAATTACACGTTGTAGCTAAAGTGTACATGATTAAACAAATTACATGTCAGTGTTACAATTTAGTAGTACGATACTAATCGCGAGATAACACAGATTTGCAACTTGCAATAATGATGATAGCAGGCTCATTTACAATACTTTGTAATTTTTGTGGACATCGCCAATTTTTGAATCCCACAAATTCCCTTTGACAGAATGCCTATAAATACATATAAATTATTAATCTTGTTGAATGTCACTTACAATTCTATGAAACAAACTGGCATGTAATAGTATCATTTATTAAGGTACAAATTAGAGATTTTACCAGTGGTCTTCAAGGTCGAAACGAAACAATGTTTTCTCACCATACTTCGTGAAAATATTCCTTACTGGCTGAATATTAGACACAACACCAACAACATCTAGCAAAACATTTAACTATGTCATAACACAAAGTTCTTTTAAAACATAGAGCCTACTGTTGAAAAAATACATTTAACTGACCGCTTGAAAATGTAGGTACTTCATCCTGTACGTCAAAAAAGGAAGAACTATACCGACTCTCAATTGTTCTGAGTTCAAACTTATGCATAGGTATGTTCACAGGAGGATTGACGATTTGCTGGCATGTTGTTACATTTGTGAAGAAAATTCTGATAGGAGAAGAAACATGCCTCAACTTTCCAGCAGCGTCTACGGTCATGATGCGGGTAAACTCATAAACACTTCCCTCATGAATGACATCATTCCACAAATGCCAAACAGAACTGTTAACAAAGGCATGAACATGATAATCCTATATAGAAAAAATAAAAGCGTGAATTAGTTTGAAAAAGGTCTCTACTAAAACTCAACTATACCATATTATAAAGGTTGTATATTGTAACTTACATCATCATCTAGTAAAATCAGATTCATTCCCATAAAATGAGTTCCTGCATCTCTGATTGACGGCCACATCCGAGTGACACGGACTCTAATTCTCCAAGCAGTCGGTGAAGTATCGACCGTACGCAGGGAATTAAAGACATCTGTTTACAAAGATGAAGAATTTTAAGTGAACAAAATATGCTTATATTAAACAAATGGATTCCTTAAGAAAATGAGAAAATATGGTGCTTTAACAGAATTATTGACCCATTAGCAGTATTGCTGTGTATTGACATAATGAAAAATTATACAACACGGAGCCGATATATATTGAGTCTAATGAAGAATTCGAACAGGTTCAATCACACTCCTTAATATGCTCTGTTTGTTGAGATATGCACAATCACAACTAACATATATATGGATTGACATTGTGCAACAATCATTGATTTAGTTATTTCTAATTTATACCGATATTAATGTTTTACAAATCTATAATTTGTGCGGTATGATCATGCATTTCTGCGGATAACTGTTAATGCATCGATTCCTAATAAATCCTAAAAAATGAAAACTTAAATAATTGTACAAATATTAATGATAGATAGTTAGATAAATATGCATGATATTGGTAACTTATGGTCAAGCTGCTAATTATGTGCTCGGGATTATATCATTTCTTATTTTTTATAAATTATTGATCTTGAGATCCACAAAATTAATATGCATTACGTTACAATTATTATCAGTAATATGTGTGAGTGATATCGTTTTAATGATTCTTACCATGTTATGTTAATTGAGATTTTTATGTATAAATCATGGATTTTGTAAAAAACAAAAAGATTTGGTCAGATGAATACTGAATTATTAGTTATTTAGACGTACTTACATAGATTTAATAAGTTTTAAGTTTAAGGGTTTAGGTATATTCAAATTAGAATATATATTAAATTGCACTTTATAATTACACCGTGATGTAGATAATATTTCAAAATTAAAATAAAATTTATATGTATATGTATTTTTTAAATAGAAATAATTAATATTACGATCCCACGCTAAACACTGTAGTATCTTTTTCCAGTAAGTATACAAAATTGAGGAATAAACGTTCTTCGGAAACAACGAAATATGTTGTTGCCATAATTGGAAATATATAATATTAATAACTAAAAACTTTGTATGCAATTGTGTGCTCATACTATTCAAGACGTACTATATAAAATCCATTCTAAAAGTATGCATTTCAGTACAGTTGGTTAATATGTACAATGGCGTCAAGATGAGAATATACTAAAAAATTCGGAAATTATTAAATAAAATAAACATTATATAATTTCGATATAAAAAAGAGACGCGATTTGGTTTAATGTTTATATAGTTATACTAAAGTGCAGTACAATAATGTTAACAAAACATTGTAGACATAACTATGCTTTATGTGTTTAACGACAATGTAAACTCATTATTTGGAATCAACGTACTACATTCTTCACGGTTAACTACTTTTACAAAGTGATCTAAACATATGGACTGTACACATTTTAATCCTTAAGATTTTAAATTGGCAACAATATTAAGTTTGGCTTAACGTGGGTAATTTGATTGAATAAAAACAGAATGTTTTACAACTCTAAACATGTTGTTTGGTAAGCATTCTTTATTGTAACTTGTCAACGTGATGAGATAATCGACAACTTCGAGTAACATGACTGTTGAAATTAGATAAACTAAGAGAAATTAATAACTATCAATCAGTTATTCTAAATTTAGGTAACTGTTTAATAACTATCAATAAGTTATTATAAACTAAAGAAAACTGCCCCAAACATGCTGGACATACTTATACATATATATTCTTGGGTGTTTATTTACATTTTGATGTATTCTAAAAATTATAAAATGACTTCACAGAGAGAAAGAGGAAGAGATGGTCAGGCATAAAGAATGTAGCGGAGCAAGACTTGCATAATCTAGCTATAAAGTGCGCAGAATTCAATAATGATATGGAAGAAGCAAAAGTTTTCTACTCAGAGATGTATGCTACAATGGAAAACAGGCAGTCTGAATTGTTTGCTCGTTCTGTTGGCCTTGAGGAACAATTCAAGTAAGATGTAAATGTGTATCTGATTTAATGATTTGCATTGCTTTTATTATACAAATCCTATACCATTAGTTTCAATGTTTTACAGCGAATTAGAAGATACTCTGAAGAATGGATCAAGGAAAAAACATGGAGAGTCTTCACAAAGTAGTACTGAAATTCCACATTCTTATACGGGGAATTCACTCAGATTCCTGGGTGATACGACTACGTCTCTACTTGGTCATGAGAAGAACTTCAAACAGAACACGGAAAAAATGATAAGTGCATTCCAAAAGTTTGGAGATGGGTGGAAAGAACATCTTAATAATTTGAATGATCGTGCTCATATGTTGATTGAAGAAAGTGGAAAGCTTAGCATACTATTAAATGATTATACTCGAAATATATAAATTATGTTGCAGTCGATTTCCTGTGATGGTATATTGTAATAGTTCTAGTTGGAGAAGTGTAATAAACGCTTTTATGCAAAACATTTAAAGATGAATGATTGTTTATGTTGGATTACTATCATGTTATGTTTACTGTAGATGCTTTAAATAATATATATACATTGCACAACCATTTCTGCAGTTTATTCTATTTACACATATGTTTTCCTTACATGAACTGTATACATCAAATTACATGGATTGAAAGATTTTTATACTTGCACAACCTGACCATCGTTTGCTGGTTCGGGATCATTGATTTCAACGTCTTGAAATCTTGCTTGCTCTGGCCCAATACCTAAATCCATGTTTAGGAAATTCTGTATATCTGCAACAGGTCTATCAAATGTGCGAAGGTCATGTGAATCCTCTCTGCCAAGGGTTGCCAAACGACGCGCAACTGCATTCCTATGAGGATGAACCAAATTAAGTTCATAACAAATATTATTATCATTAAGCCTCGAAAGAATAAGCCTGAAAGTCTATCTAGTATGTGGTGTAATTCTTTTTTCTTTGTAATATTTGCATTCACGATATGCTTGTATATTGTCGGTTTCAATGATAACACGTTCGTAAGAATCCTGGAATGCACGACGCATGCCTAGTAGAATAGCCCATAATGCACTATTCAGATTTGTAAGGCCTGGAATTGTGCCATAAGTCAGTCTGAGAAGATGACCTTCTGCGTCTCTTACTACAACACCAATACCGTTTCTATTATCGCCTTCAGGAATATTCTGAATAAAATCACTATGTACATTGATCTTCACCCAACCATTATGAGGATAAAATAGGGCTCAAACAGTGTAGACAACCCGCGTAAACTAATAATTTTGAATTTTCTTATAGTTTCACTCCACGACATAAAATTTTGCTCCAAATCCTTCTGTGAGAATAAAATCATATAAAATATATATATAAATATATTCTAACAACCTACATTAGAAAAAGACAAGTAGACTTATTATTTTATATATCATATATTAATGTCAATTGTTTTATTTTAAAAATAGATAACAAATAGTTTATTTAGGTTTTTCATTATCACTTGAATTCAAACTTTATTTTACATGTTATTAGAGTTTTTTCGATATCTGTTTTGTTAAAATTTTAAAATTATTTGTATGGTTTTATTATTTTGGAATGCAGCGTTTTGATTAAGGAAAAACTGAGAATGCAATGGGACAACTAGTTTTACATGTTCATTTTATTAATATATAATTTTAAAGTTTGTTTTTTCATCTTTAAATTTAAATGATTTGTGTTTAAGGGCCCTAAACCTCAGTGATAACATGACCTCAGATAGGAGATCTTGGCGTAGGAGGATTAAGATGGCAGATTAGTTTGGACTTTCGTAGTTTGCATGTGTAGTTAGTAATTTAGTGCACTTTTTGGTAGCTTGTAATAATTTTCTTTGTCTAGTACTTATATTTAATAAGTTTGGTAGTTTGTTCTCATAGTTATTAATAGTCTTAGTTGCTCGTGTAGGTGCTACAATGTCGCTTTTTAAAACCATATGGCTAATTACATGATATGGTAGATGGATTGTGTGCTGTTTTAGTTTTTTTTGGACAGGTTTGTGGTAATTCAAATATTTAGTTTGGAGAGTGATCTCCAAGAGAAATATTGAGTTTGAGGCATCAAAAGTAGTGCAAAATAAGAAATAAAAGGGCCTTATGACAATGAACCAGTGAACGAAGTTTTTTACGGTAAGTCCCATGTGAAGAAGGCCATGGGTTGAGGTATTGTGTCATTATTTATCGTTGTCTCGCTTACTATACTTATGTTTATGGATCATTACTTACCTAAAACACACATATTTGTATACACACACAAGCCGGGGGTCTTTTGAGGAAACAGCCTCTTCATTCTTTGAAATGAGGGTAAGGCTGCGTATGATATATCCTTCCAGACACTGTCCTATGCGATATTATTGAGTACGATCGATTGATTGATATTTTATATTGATTGTCGTCAAAATAATATATTATAAAGACGAGCACAATACATACTCCATATATTTATAACATCCCTATGGATACAAACATTTTCCGGGACACGAGAGTGGTCTGACAGTAATCTGATATGGATTGGCAAACGACAAGTACGACCGGTCTATAATTTTATATATTAATGTATTTTCGCATGTCCTTAACAGTAAAATTATAAAAAAGTTATCTAATTTTCGACATAGTGCATATGCAAGGAAATAATATCATATGTAATAATAAATTAAATAATTTTCTGAAAATATGTATATAGTACTGTCGCGAATAGCGACTTAGTGTCGTACTTCCATTGAAATTTAGAGAAATTAAAAGTTGTTTAATTGGGTTAGATACAATTAAACGAGGTCATAGCGAGGTTTCCTCGTCGTTACTTATGCTACATGAGGACAGGACACATGCTAGAATGACTTCCATAAAAATTCAACTGAGAACTACAAAACATAACTAAACCTAAATTGTTTGGTGAAATGTTCATTATTTTGACTTTTATTTCATACAGCTTTTCTAGCAAAAAAAGGTGAAAAAAGGTGTTTGGCTTATAAATATTGATAACTAAACTCAAACAACAAATTTGACGTTTGTTTAAATCTTATTTTCCATCATAAAACTTGTAAACCCCATTTTCCATGTTTTTCCAGTATTATGCATGTTCTTAAATTAAATTATTGCTTCATAAGAATAAAATATGGACATAATTTGCTGTATAGTCTTGCATAAAATATATCAACTTTGGGCTTTATGGTGGGCGGACAGCACCTCCCTTGGGCCTTGGCCCTACTTCCCTGCAATTTAAACAGCAATACTATTGTTGCTTATCTCTGTACACTCGTTTAGAGTGTTAAAAGCTATATATCGTTCATTGAAGAATTGACATTACACCTAATTTTGATATCTTACTATTTCAATTCTGCGGACATTTTGCGCAGATTTACAAGTAACAACAGAACATATCAAAACAATTACTACTTAACAATTGAAACTCAAACATAACCAATCTATACAGTTTCTTAAGTAATCCTAATCATCAAAGTGACATGCATTGCTGGATACATACGTAATTGCAAGCCACCATTCACGCAAACGTTACAATACTCGTCGCACATAAATGTATGATCGTGCAATATACAAGTACATCACCAATGCCATTGCACTAAGTCCGGAAAGTAGCCAGTAAAAGTAATCAAGGTGAGCCCGATTCAAGTTATCCGAAAACCAACCATCACGACCATTTGTACTAGAGGACTTCTGAATCACGGAGATGAGAATGCTGCTCAAGAAGCTCCCAACTCCAAAGATACTCAGATACAAAGAAAGACCTACACTTCTTAATTCACCCGGAACCTGATCATAGAAGAATTCTTGGAGACCAATTATAGCAAATACATCAGCCAGTCCCAATAATACATACTGCGGTACCAACCACCAAATGCTCATTGGAATAGATGCATCTGGTGTATCAACCAGTCCATAATCTTGTGCAGTTTGAAGTCGTTTTATCTCAACCAAAGCTGCTGACAGCATGGAAAAGACAGAAAAAAGCAGTCCAACTCCAATTCTTTGCAGCATTGTTATCCCAGCAGGTTTCCTAGTTAGGACTCTTGCAATTGGAACCAGAGCACGATCATAGACAGGGATGAAAAGAAGTACAGCAAGGTAGATAAAAGCTTGTAGCGCAGCAGGAGGTATCTGAAACTTTGACCCGATAGATCTGTTCATTGTAACTCCTTGCTTGGTAAATAATGTGATTGGCTGTGCAAACACGATTCCATATACTAAACATGAAGCCCATACAGGAGCCAGCCTGAGAACTGACTTTGCCTCCTCAACTTCACTTATGCTACATACTTTTTCATCTTCCTTCGAACAATCAGCTGAAAGCAGCGCTTTATCAAGAAAACTGCGAAGAAAGGAACAACAGTGAGAAGTAGAAATGATCCATTATCTGATATTTGCATGAGGAAGAGCAATCTGCAATATAACAGAGTAAGTTAACTGACACAAAGAACTACGGGAATACAAATTTAATTTTGTAACATAGCAACTAAAGCACAAAGACTTCTTTCCATATTACAGAGACATGGGTCATCAAGAAGTCACTCTCTTCAATTCATAAGTGGCAAAAAATATAATTATATCAAAAAATATTGTTTAAGAAAAGAAAAAGGTATCAGGTGAAAAAGAATTCAGTTATCCTACTTAAATTGTTGCGAACCCTGATCAGACAAGATTTCCCTAGCTTGCTCATTAAATGATAGTTCTGAAGAGGCAAGTGTTCGGTTCCTAGTTGCTTTAATAAATACTCTACCAATCCTCATAAACGGGCTTTTCTCATCACTGCTGATACTAAATCGATATGACATAGTCCCAAGCAAGTACACCACCAATGCCGTACTCATGGTGATGCACGGAATCCCGAAACCTAGACCCCAACCAAAATTGTCTTGAATATAACTTAGAATTGTGAGAGCCACCAATGTACCAGTACATGTACCAAAATACCACCAATTGAAGAATGAACTTTTGGCTTTGCACTCCTCCAAATCTTCAGCATCAAACTGGTCAGCTCCAAATGCCTGAGCACATGGTTTATGCCCTCCTTGTGCTACAGCAACAAGATATAAAGAGGAAAAAAAGAGGATAAGTTGGTACAAGGGAGGATGGCAGGATGAAGAATTGGCATCGCAGTCTGTAGAATTGGAAGGAATTACAGCAAAGAGTGTCAACAAGCCAAGACCCTGCAGTCCATCCCATTGCAATAACATAATCAGAATCTTCACGTTAAATAGATTAGAAATGTTTTAGCAAAGGTAAAGGCAGATGCAGAGAATATTGAGTATCACACAGACGTCATTTAACAACAAAATTAGTGTATGGAAAAGTTTCTCGAACATTTATGGATTGGTCATTTCTTCAATGCACTAAAAAGCTTGTTTCCTTTCGACATATACTTCCCCAATCCCAATAGATTCTTAACATTGTTGTTGGACACGGAATTTAAGAAAAGTGAAAAAAGGTGAAGAAAAATTAAGAAATTGGGTGTAAGTTTGGGACCTACTGATAGTAGTAAGAATAAATATGCTACTTTAGGACATGTTAAGAAATGAATGGGAAATCTCAAACTAGAAAATGTTAAGAATCTATTTGAATGGAGGAAGTAATATTTAGGCTTGGGATAAGTTATCAAACACAGAAAATCAATTCAAAATTTCAGATAAGTTATAGCACTTTTACTCAAGTGAAAGATAGACATTGAAGGCTATTGGGGTAATTATGTTCGTCTACTGAAAGGTAACCGTGCAGAATTATTTGAATATTATTTGTTTATCTACAATCTCTCTCTATATACTTCATTGATCTGATCCCTCCTGCAAGATTGTTCTTTTATTTGATGTGAAGTAAGACCATGCGAATTCACATCCTAGCTGCTTATACATGTAAATCTTAGGGAAAGAGATATAAATGCAAGGATATGGTTTCATTTGATATTGATAGCAAGATAGAAAAGTAAGCATTACTTCTATTTAACTTGAATCAGAGGGAGGGTGGAGAAGATAAGGTAGTGAAGGGATGAGTGTCTCCAGTGCCCAAAATCGAAAAACTCCAACTAAACAAAAAAAAAATATTACATATAAATAAACTAAATGATAAAACACAAAAAATATAATGATAAGAACAGATATATATTTCCTTATAAACTTTGATTTATTTACAATTTTTTCCACTTCAGCGCCCTCATTCCTGCATCACTGATCCGGATACGGGGACTTGCCATGTGGCGCATCCCGTACGAAACCTTGCAGCCCCTGATATGCAGTTTTCACACTTTTGGACTTATGACATCTCTACTTCCTAGTAGCAAATGTTACATGCTAGCCCTTTAGGTATAAATGATGAATTAGAGCTTGATTACCATTGAACATATAGTTATTTCCATCTTTTAAGATTACTAGTCACATCGATGGTTCATAATTCGAGGAAAAGAAAGACACAGATAAGGTAAGGTGAAATTTGTAGATCAATATAAGTCCTACCCTTTATGCTAAGTAAAAGAAAAAAAATACAAGTCCTGCCTTTATAGGTGACAAGGCCACTCATAATGGAGCCACAGACCCTTTGCAAAATTGTAAACTGAATCGCTTAAACCGCACTACCTCTGCATCAATTCTACTATAATTTGTATCCGAATGTAGTATATTACTGAATCAAAAACCACCGTTTCACAAAACGCCTGTGTGAAATTAACTTTCTGTATACAACATAGTTACAGTTATATTATCTTCCAAACATATCGATAATGGTGAGAGCAAGAAGAACACAACCAAATCTTTACATAATTGAATCCATTTCAACAAAACAATTTAGTTCTCTAGTACTACACACACTTTCACGCTAATATATTCTAATGTCTCTTCTCAGAATATAATCCGAAATTCAAAATTAACAAAAGTTCCTTCTAGTTAAAACTAAATTAAATGCTAGGGCAAGAACCACACAACCAGTTCATCATTACCTTAGTAGAATTCATCTTACAACTCTCTAGCACTAAGCACATTTCAACGCTAGTATACTTTAACTCGTATTCTCGTCAAAAAATCTAAATTTACAAATTTCTTTTCAGTTACCAAAAAATCACTAAATGAATAGACATTCGAAACATAATAACAATAGGTAAGCTTAAGGAGTGAAAGGGGTACCAAAACATAGATAATTGAAGCAACGACGATTGTACGATAACGACCTAAATATGAATCAGCAATTACTGCTCCAAGCAGCGGCGTGATGAGGGATAAACCAAACCAAGCATTCACATTAGCAGCTGCTGTTGCCGTGGATTGGCCTAAATCTCCGGTAAGATAAGTAATCAAATTAAAGCTAATTCCAGTATAAGCTGTTCTCTCAGCTATTTCAACACCTACAAAATCAAATCATTTCAAGTTTTAATCATTAATATCACTTTGATGCTGCTGTATGTACAAAATTAAATATTAACAGTATAATATAATATAGTAGTGAGAACTGAGAAGTGAGTGAGTTGTGCCTATTATGAGAACTGCCGATCTCCATCCGCCGGAAGTGGATCGAATTGCCGGCTGATTTTTGTAGTCGACGGCGAGGTTAACGACGTCGTTTGACAGGAGAGGAGAGATAATGGAGGAGGCGGCAGTCATTTGTTTTGTTTGACGCGCGTGATTTAAAATACCGTTAGTGTGGTATGCATTATTGATTAACGAAGAGTCAAGTTCTACGGAGTCAATATTGGTGTATTAATCAATTATTAATATTATTAAAATTTCATTTAAATTTTGTTTATGAACTTGATATAATATCCAACCCCACAAGTGAATACATATCACATCCAACAATTCACCATAGTTTATTCAAAAATACCGACGATAGTTTGATCCGAAAAAGACAGCGATACGGCATACATTTCGCTACATTTATAAATATGCTTATCATTTATAAATATGCTTATCATGTGGGATGTTACGCTCATGAGTCGTTCTTGTTGTCAAATAATTAATAGAGGATATGTCCTGTAAATTCAAAAATTAATCCCAACAATTTAGGTTCAAGTAAATTATGTTTAACTAGTATTAAATGAAAAACGAGCAAACTTGAATCTCATAAATCAGAAATCAGATAATTTTTATTAGTATTGTTTCCCTGAGAAGACAAATAATTACTGCAAGTTTTGTTGCTTTAATTTTTATTATTTTTACTCATTAGTAGCCTAAAGTGCATGTGAACCACAAATTTGGTGTGTTTGTTTGTATCTTAGAAAAAGAGATAGATATTGTTGCAGAATCCAGTGATCCAGTAGCAAGAGGCCCGACCTGTACAAAATTTGAGGCTTCACTTTGGCTAAAACCATATACTAACATTCTCTTTCTGTTCCTTAAATTTGCACAGACTGACAGACAGCTATATATAGATTGTACTGGGAGAGAAAGGGTGGAGAGAGAGAGACAGACAGAGAGAGAGACAGAGAGAGAGATGGGATTGTTATTTGGGACATCAACAGCAACAATCAGTAGCAGTTGCTTCTCACTAAAACCCCCTCTTCTTTCCAGTTCAACAACTTCTGCCCTTGCAGTTTCTGTATGTTTTCTTTAACTTGCATTGCTTCTTTTATGGTCTCGGGCTCAACTGAGCATACATGACAACTTTTGTTCTGCACTTTTTGAATGTACATACATATATTGTTTTACCACGAATTTTGTGTAATTTGCATTATCCAGCTTTTGCTCCCTATGCTGTTTCGCATATTTAGTTTAAAATTTTGCAGGAGTTCACGTACCCAGTTTCTAAAAGCAGGCCAAACCACATAACTCTCGCAAGTTTTCAGTCTAAAAAAAGTGTTAGCTTAAGGATTTATGGATAAATGTGGCAAATTGCAACACTGTAATGTGTTCGGGCCATTAATAGCTCTAGTAGTGTAAAATTGCATATTAGGGCTTTAAAGTTGGTGACTTGAGTAATAGAGAATACGTGCAAATTTGTTGCAATAGTTCTATAAAATCTGTTATAATTGAAGCTTTACTTTGATTGAGAACTTGTCAGAATTCAGTGGTTGTGGTTTGATCTACTTCTCTAAGTTAGGGAGTGTAAACTTCAATTTGTAAAATTAAGTTCACCAAGCAAAGCTAGTAAATGAAAACTGGAATTTACTCTATTGCAATTGTTTTATCGTGCAAAACAGTTGTTCACATGCGTTCTTGTACTAAAACTGTTATTATCCAAGTGCGATCTAATGTGTATATATGTAATATCATCAATCCTCTGTACATGCTCATAATTTAATCATAGTTATAGGATGGAACTTGATTGTCAAATTGTTGTAATACTTATGGTGTAGTATCGGTTAAATGTACTTCAACTCGGGTTTTTTACTTGCTCAAATGTAGTTCAAGAGCTTATATGTTATTATTTTTCGTCATATATTAAAGTCAGTAAATCTTGTTAAGCATACATAGGCAAGCCAAAGCAAGTTGGTTTCCCTTTTACATAATGTCATTGCAGAATCTAGATAATCGCTCCTGCATCCCTCACCACTGAAACTCAAACGCACACATAACTCTACTTGAGACATGAATTCTAACAAAGAAATGAAGTATCGCCAATAAGATATAAACCAAGGAATGAAGCATGTCTTTCTATTGTTTGAGATTATGATTGGCACTTTTTTTCGTGAAAGAATTATTTATGGGGAGGGCATTTGCCTTGTGCTGCTGTTTAGTCAGTCCAAGTTACAGTCACCTCCTTTTTAATGTTTGTAACTGTATTTTAGAAGATCAAATATACTATAAATACTTGCAAGTTATATGCTAATGTATATTGATTGCATCTAGTTGGTATAGCACACTGCGGGAGGCTTATTAATACACATGTGTTATACAATTTTTAACTGTATATCTTCAGTCATTGTCCAGAATATCAGCATACTAAATTCTCAGAGACTGTCATTGTCATTTGTAAAAAACACGGGATGTAAAGTGTTCTGCAACAAAGTGAAGATTGAAGATACTTTAAACGACGAAGCTTGTGAACTAGTGAATGGTTTGGAGCTTTCCTTGGGGGATGGAGTTGATAGCATCAATGCATATCTGTGCACAGCAGTAAAGAATAATAATGGGACTGGCATTTTGCTCTTGTCTGATATCTTGGGATTTGAGGACTCATCAACCAGAGATTTTGCATACCGTGTTGCTTGCAATGGCTACAAGTATGTCATCTGATCTAGTACTCCAACATACTACTGGGATGATCAACCCTTGAAAATTAGCTGCCTCGATTTGGTTCTGTTTCGCTAATGTACTCAAAGAAACAAGTACTTGCAAGACTTGTTTCTTTCCAGGTCATTAGGTCACTGCCAACACTCTTTTTCGACTTTCAAGAGTTCACAATACTTCATGAATAATCACTTCAGAGACTTGAAAACATATTAAGATTCACCTATATGAAAACCATTCTCTATTTTCTATGTTTTTTAGTATATCCCAGAGCATTGTTTACGTTATAAAGCAGAGATGGCATGACGTCTGACACTAGTGGCTATAAGGTACAACTTATCTCTATATTTTTGATATTGCAGTGTTCTCGTGCCTGATCTATTTCGTGGTGATCCATGGGAAAAGGGACGACCACAAAGTTCGTTTGAAGAATGGCTTGCTAGTCAGTCTCCAGAAAGGGTTGCAAAGGACATAGATACATCAATTAAATGGATGGTTGATGAATTTGTAGCTGCAGGAATCTCAAAGAAGCTCGGTGTTCTGGGGTTTTCCTTCGGTGGAGGTCGAGTACTAGATGTGCTAGCACGAGACAAAGACGCCTGTTTCGGGATTGGAGTCTCATTTTATGGCTCTCGAATTGAACCTGGTGTGGCTGCAAGCGTCAAGGTACCTGTATTGTTTATTGCAGGTGATAATGACGAACTTTGTCCAGTCAGTGGCTTGCAAGAAATTGAGAAGAACCTTGCTGAAGGATCTAAGGTGGTAATTTACAAGGGAAGAGGTCACGGGTTTGCTCACCGGCCCGAGTCTGCGGAAGAAGATGAAGATGCTGATGAGGCATTTACAGTTATGAGAAATTGGTTGTACAATGGCTTGGTTTTGGTCCAGTAGATGCTTTCTATATCTCTGTTAGCATACTTTTACCAAGTTATCATAATACACTTCTTTTGTACATAGATCTCGCCTGTGAACACAATGAATGGTCGAGTTTTTTGATAGTATGCAGATTTGTTTAAAGCTATCAGTACTGTTATGCAACTATACTTGTTTATTTTTAGGAATAACAGCCATGGTTTATTTTCTGCAGATGCATGTTATTAAATTTTATTTTATATTCAGTAACCAGTCTCAACTCGTAATAATCAAGTGTTTATACTACTACGAGAAACACATGTCCAAACAATCAATTGGATAATTATACCCAAGCACAACCAATCTATACAGTTCCTCAAAGAGATCAATAAATCTACAAATACAGCTTCATATTTACACAATTCATAATTGCAAACAACAATCACAATTTAGTATCTACACAAATTTTAAAGTGTGTGTTGTCGGTTATAAATGTAAGATCGTGCAAAATACAAGTAAAGCACCAACGCCATTGCACTAAGTCCGCAAAGTAGCCAGTAAAAGTAATCAAGATGTGCCCGATTCAAATTGTCTGAAAACCAGCCATCACGACCTTTTTCGCTAGAGACCTTCTGAATAACAGAGATGAGAAAGCTGCTCAAGAAGCTCCCAACTCCAAAGATACTCAGATATAGAGCAAGACCTAGACTTTTTAGTTCACTGGGAACTTGATCATAGAAAAACTCTTGGAGACCAACCATAGCGAAAACATCGGCAAGTCCCAGCAATACATATTGCGGAACCAACCACCAGATGCTCATTGGAATGTATACACCAGGTGTATCAACCAAACCGTAATCTTTAGCAGTTTTGAGTCGTTTTATCTCAACCAGAGCTGCTGATAGCATAGAAAAGACAGAAAAAAGCAGTCCAACTCCAATTCTTTGCAGCATTGTTATTCCTGAGGGTTTCCTAGTTAGAATTCTTGCAACTGGAACCAGAACACGATCATAAATGGGAATAAAAATCAGTATAGCAAGGTAAATGAAAGATTGTAGAGCAGCTGGAGGGATCTGAAAGTTTGACCCAACAGATCTGTTCATTGTAACTCCTTGCTTAGTAAATAATGTGGGTGACTGTGCAAACACAATGCCGTAAACTAAACATGAAGCCCAAATAGGAGCCAGCCTCAGAATCGCCTTTGCCTCCTCTACTTCACTTATGCTGCATACTTTTTCATCTTCCTTTAAACAATCAGGTGAAAGCAGTGCTTTATTGAGAAAACTGCAGGAAAGGAAGAACAATAAGTAATTATATAACATTTGTGCAAGGCATAGTGATCTGCAACAGAATAGAGCAATTTATTTGACACTAGGAACTACTGGTCTGCATATTATTTTCAATGACATATTAATTGAAGGATAAATAATTGCATTCATAGTACAAAGACATTTTTCAGTAAAAGTGATTCTCTCTTCATTAGACACGAGTTTGCAGAAGAAAATTTATATAAATTAATATATGAAAAGATACGAAAGTGTCAGCTGAAAAGAGATTTTCAAGTTCTACCTGAATTGTTGGGAACCCTGTTCGGGCAAGATTCCCCTCGATTCTTCATTAAATGATAGTGCTGAAGATGTAAGTCTGCGGTTCCTACTTGCTATAAGAAATACTTTACCAATCCTCATAAAAGGGCTTTTCTCATCACTATTGATGCTAAATCGATATGACATAGTTCCAAGCAAGTATACTACCAGTGCCATACTCATGGCAATGCAGGGAATCCCAAAACCTAGGCCCCAGCTAAGGTTATCCTGAATATAACTTAATATTGTGAGGGCCGCCAATGTACCACTACATAAACCAAAATACCACCAATTGAAGAATGAACTTTTGGCTTTGCGCTCCTCCAAATCTTCTGCATCAAATTGGTCAGCTCCAAATGCTTGAACGCATGGTTTATGTCCTCCCTGTGCTAGCGCAACAAGGTATAGAGAGGAAAAGAAGAGGATAACTTGGTACAAGGGAGGGGGACAAGACAGAGAATTTGCTGCACTTTTACAATCTCTAGAGCTGAAAGGAATAACAGCTGAAAGCGTTAACAGGCCAAGACCCTGCAGTCCATCAAAATGCAATACAATTACTATTAGAATTTCATTTGAAATACATACAGATGCATAGAATATCAAATATTGAGCATCATGCTAAAACATTATCTTAAAGCATATTAGTGCTTAAAAAGTTTCCCAAATTTTTTAAGAACTTAATCATTTCAAGCTAGGAATTAGATAGCAACTAAAAGAAATCAATCCTGAAGATATCTTATAGAAGTTACACTTATGCAAAAGATAACTAGACACTGGATCTATTTTGCTCTGTTTGGGAACTTGGATTTCATCCAAATTCTGGATTTGTTTAAAATGGCATGTTTGGAAAACCAAAACAATTTAAATTTCATTCGAAATGTAAAACATCTAGATTTTAATATAACTTTGAGAATTTGAAATGACAACTCAATTCATGTTATTCGAAATGAATTTCATGTTCCCAGACACAGTCTTGAGGCTGTAATCAAGTTGTTAATAGAAGGTGACCAAGCAGAATAATCTGAATATTGTGCATCTACTACTATAACTCTATAGTCTATACACTTTTTTAATCTAATAACATGTACAGGATAGATCTCATGCTGATAAAATAATCACAGGCTAGCTACTTCAAAAGATAGTCTCAGGGATAGAGATACAACAGAACAGAACTATATATTAGCTGCAGGTACAGCTGACTAGCTGAGAGAGCTAATCAAGCGCTTGGCTCTAATTCCACATGGCGGGAAAAATAACTATATAATTTAATTGGTTAAAGAAAAAAATTAGTCAAGGTGACATAGTTAAGCAATTATCAAGTGGCTTTGCTTGTTTTTTTTTTGCTAAATGTGGCTTTGCTTGTTAAGATACAGAGAAGCTATTTATAGTCAATGAGAGCGTTGTACTACAAGCTTTTGTAATCTTCAACTTTCCAGTACAAACTATAATGCACCTTTTAAACTGTCGAGACAAAATTAACTAAACCAGTCAATCATAACGGAATGCTTAAAAGTTTGTACCGTTAATTCACCAGTCTAATGGAATAGTAAACTAACCAAATCAATAATCCCAAACATAAACATAATTATGATCATACTATAAAACTAAATTAAATATCAAAAGCATAGCATAGCATACCAGAACATAGAGAAACGAAGCAACGATGATGGTACGATAACGACCTAAATAAGAATCAGCGATAAATGCTCCGAGCAACGGAGTGAGCATAGCAGCTCCAGACCAAGCATTAACATTAGCTGCTGCTGTGGCCGTGGACTGGCCTAACTCTCCGGTAAGATAAGTAATCAAATTTAAGCTAATTCCATAGTAAGCAAATCTCTCAGCTACTTCAACCCCTACAAAACCAAATCATTTCAGCTATTTAAAACCTCGAGAAATGAATATTCGATAAACAAATAATCTCGTCAAATAAGAATAATAAACTAGTGAGTAGTTTGTGATACCTATTATGAATACGGCAGATCTCCAACCGCCGGAACTGGACCGATTGACCGGCCGGTTTTTGTAGTCGACGGCGCCGTCAACGACGTCGTTTGACAGGAGTGGAGAGGCAACTGAAGAGGCGGCAGACATTTCTCCACCTCGATTTGCGTGATTTATTGAAAATGATGTTATGCGTTTATTAATGCCTTAATTATGGACTAATGATCTGTTAATCGTTTGTACTAGTTTACAGGAGTTTGTGAATGTGATTGTAATATTTGATTAAACTAATTTTATGAGCTTGGACTCTTCTTCTCAAATAATAGAGCTCTGGCCTGAATGTTGCTTAAATATGGCGGGTAAATAAGTTAAGTTTGTTACCAGTGCTTACTGCTTGCAGCTTAGAGTTAGAATAATCACGGAGAGCTGTAACTGTAAAAATGTTAGTTTTTCTTGTTAGACTTGGAATTCAATAAATTTACTTTTTCCTTCTTTTTTATTTCTTTTATTGTTTCCTTTTTCCGATTCTTATTTATTTACATTTCAAAACTTAATAAAAATAATTAATGGGTCCCATCATTTTCCCACTTTTGCTCTTTTTTCACACTACTTTTACCCAATTATCTCCTTTTTATACATTAAAAATCAATTAGTTCTACCACTTCACATACTTTTCTTTTTTTCTTTTTAATTACTTTATACATATTTTTTTAATTTCGTGTCCAAGAAGGGAGTATTTGATATCTTATGGCAAACAAATGTATGATAATGTTATTCTCTAGTTTGGTTCCTATTGACTCCATAGTTATAAAAATCGGCCTATTTTTCAAAAATCATTTATAAATCGTTCAAAAATTGATAAAAAATATTTGTGTGATTTACCTAATTTTTGATAAATTTATTGATAAATTATTCATTTTTTTTTAAATCATCCGATAAATTATAAATATATCAATCGAATAATTCCGATTTACAAAATCTATTAACTCGAGGAGGACTTGTTGCTTGTACTAAAGTCTAAACTAAATTGTCAACCCCCTTTACTGGTGGGTTAAGTCCTGTTTATAATGTCTTAGATGGGCTCTCTTTCAGGCCCTATTTTATTGGGCCTCCTTACACTAGCCCTCCCGTGAAGTTACAGAATATCTTCAGATTTTTGTTACTGTTTTTTTAAATGCAGTAAAAAATTTCTTCGTCCAGTAATCAGAAATTACTTTAAGACCCTATACATATTAAGGGCATGTTTGGCCAGGGCTTATAAGTTACTTATTGACTTATAAGCCCCTAAGTATCGGATTTTCAACTTATAAGCTGATAAGTTAAATTTTAGTAATGAGGTACTTTTTCTCAACTTATTTTGATTTTTTACGTTTTTTTTAACTTTAATTTTAAAATATATAATTTTAAATGTTAATCTAATCTAAAATTCATGAAATAATATGATTATATTTAAAAATTATTTATTTTGATTTATTAAATTAAAAAAAAATTATGACTTATAAGTGAAATTATTCAAACACTTAGATAACTTATAAGTTTTATTTACTTATCACTTATAAGTTACTTATTCATTTTAAGTCATAAATTACTTATTTTAAGATTTCTCAAACATACACTAAATGCTAAGTTTCAGGTGTGTTAAATGTAATTTAGTGTTAATAATGCTTAGTTGCTGAAAAATATAGTATACACACATTTTAATACAAACGGTTTTTTCTAGTATTTTACACATTTACACATTTTAAATTTATCTCTTTTAGTATTATATATAATTTTTACAAAATTATTTTGAATTGATTATTAAATATGTTTATTTTATATTTTAAATGATATGATTTCCTGATAATTAGATTAATACACATATAAAAAATATGATGTCTCTATTATGTTTGGGACATTAGAAAAATATTATTTTAGCGAAATTATTATTTAATCGATTAACTATAAGATCTATTTAAAAAAGAAAAAATTAAATTGATTTATTTCGGGTCGGTGGTTTACAGTATTTGATTTTAGCTCGATGCACATTACTCCGACTAAATCCAACAAATTATTTTTAGTTTAGTTTTAATTTTTATAAGTCCAGATCAATAAGATAATTTTGTTTTAACCCAAATAATTGGTATTATGATTTTGTTCCTGTTGGTCAAATTATATTTTGATTTTAGTTTTTAATAATGTGTTAGTTTGGATCAGTTGTGTAATAAACTTTTTATCATGGATGGGTGATATATATTAAATTGTTTATCCTAGTT
Source organism: Apium graveolens (assembly GCF_009905375.1). NCBI lineage: Eukaryota > Viridiplantae > Streptophyta > Magnoliopsida > Apiales > Apiaceae > Apium > Apium graveolens. The sequence goes on along the minus strand of NC_133653.1, from coordinate 248,638,135 downwards.
CAATAATATAATTTTTTAAACCTCAATAATATTTATTATTTTGTCTTAACCTGGGCCACATAATATCAACAAAATTCAACTTATTATATTTAGTCCGCTTAAATTTATTTCGGCCCGAAATATTAATTAGAATAATGTAGAACTTAATATGAATTAGAATATAAATTGGTAAAAAAAGCTGACTTTAATATCAATTATAATCATATAGAGTTCGATATGAAGTAGAATTTAAATTGTTAGAGGAAATTGACTTTAATTTTAATTAGAATTAGAATTTACCTACCTATCAATTAGAATTAGAATAATAAAATAAGGGCGCATAATATCAACAAAATTCAATTTATTATATTTAATTCGTTTAAATTTATTTCGGCTCGGAATATCAATTAAAATAATGTATAACTCAATATGAATAAAATTATAAATTGGTAAAAGAAATTGACTTTAATATAAATTATAATGATATAGAGTTTGATATAAAGTATTAATTCGTTTAAATTTATTTCGGCTCGGAATATCAATTAAAATAATGTATAACTCAATATGAATAAAATTATAAATTGGTAAAAGAAATTGACTTTAATATAAATTATAATGATATAGAGTTTGATATGATGTAGAATTTAAATTATTAGAGGAAGTTGACTTTAATTTTAATTAGAATTGACCAATTATAATTATAATTAGAGGATATTATTTAAATTATAAATAAGAGTAATTACGTAAATTCAGCAAGTATCGACCGACCGACTACCAAACTTTTAATATTTCGTCTAAAACCTGTGCGATGCACGGATCTCACCATTTTTTTTAATATTATATTATTTTTAAAAAAATTGAATTCAATTCTTAAATTTGTTCATTTAAAACTTTAAATGATATGACTTTATAATAATTATATTATTAGATGTATATGTTCATAATTTTTTAGAACATTTAAAATTATTTAAAGTGCAAGCAGTGGAGTGGTAAGGGGGGAATGTTATTATAACGCAATTATCATTTTATTGATGGTAAAATTATAATATCTCCATTATGTTTGGACCCTAAAAATTATTATTTTAGCATGGTTTTAGACTGAATAATTAGTATATATGATTTTATTTTTATTGGTCGAATTATATTTTTATTTTTGTTTTATGTTAGTCTGAATCAATTGTATAATGTGTTTTTTATCCTGGATAAATAAAATATATTATTTTGTATATCCAAGTTCTTTGGTATATTTTTTTTAGGAGAATGGATAGTATTATTATTTTATCTTAACCCAATTCGCATGATATATCAACTAAATCTTAATAATTATATTTAGTTTGCTTAAATTTAAGTTAGCCCGAAATAACAAATTAAAATAATATAGAACTTGATATAAATTTAAAATATAAATTGGTAGAAGACGTTGAATTTAATATAAATTATAATGATATAGAGTTTGATATAAAATAAAATTGAAATTGGTAAAATAATAGAGTAAGTTGACTTCAATATCAATTAGAATTATAATTGATATACCCAATAATTAAAATTAGAATAACTAAGTGAGGGTTAATCAAGTACCGACCGACCGAATACAAACTATTAATGTTTCGTCTATTATAATATAGTATAGATAGATTTTTTTTTAAATTTAGAGATACATAATCCCATATTAAAACATTAACTTAAAAATATACGCCGACATTTTTAAACTATATAAAACTTGAAAGTTTATGGAAAGTTTTTTTTTAACAGCCGTTTGCGGAAAGTTACCAAAACTCAAGTAATACTCATATGATGAATTTATAATATTTTAAATTTTATATAACTAAATAATTATATATATATATAATATTTAAATATTATATATATTTAATTTCGTATTCGAATACTATCGGATACAAATATGTATATATCGGTATCAACATTCGAAATTGTTAGATTCGAATATATATAATATCCGTTTTATTTTTAATACAGATAATATCAATTTTATTTCAGATACGAATGCATATATATCGGACGGATATCAAAATTTTTGGATTTTTTGATAATCATAATAATAAATACCCATAATAGTTCTTTGAATTGGAAAAATACTAAAAAAACCACATTGATACCAAAATAGATCTCAAATATTATATGTCATGATTAGAATGGTTACAATACAATTAATAATAGTGAAAATCTGCATTCACATAAATTTTTAAATTATTAAGGCACATGTATAAATAATTTGGGTACCAATTTGGTACATCTAGCACAATTTATCTTGCATTATTTATATTTATTATGAACTTCATATTCAAGATTTTATTAAGGTTATCGATTTTTTTTTATAAACAATAATATTTTTTCAACTAATAATTTATGTAAATTATTTTGAATTAATTTGGAAACTCTTTAATTTTTAGATAATAAAAATTTAACTTTACAACTTTTAACACTTAAGAATAACAATTACAATGAACAAAACCCTAATAAGTTTAATAAAAAAAAGGAACAAGCTATTATAGTAATTACTGATTATCGCGTTAAGCAATTTTTTACTGTATTTAGAAATTATGTTTTTTTTATTGTTTTTTGTTTTGTTTTCGCCCATTCCCCTTTTCTGTTTTTCTCTAGCTTTCATTTTTCTTTTGTTGTATTTAGTCGATTTGTCTTCCCGATATTATGACTTGATAATTCAAGCGTCCTTCTGGTTCCCTATATTCTATCTCTTGATCTTCTTTGTCTATTTATTTATTTTGAATTGGCATTTGCTTTTTCTTATTTTTGCAGAGAGAGAGCAGTATTATTGGAGGAGAATTTGGGGAGATTTACCTTTCAATTGGAGTTTGTTTTCTAGTTATTTTGCTCTCTTTTTCCTTTGTTCGTCACATGTTAGTGTCTGTTTTTCTGTAAAAATATGAGTCGAGCTTCCTAATCAATTATGCGTAACCAAGATGATTGTTCTTTGGATTCTAAGAGTACTTTTAGCGGTTTGGAGCCCCTAAAGCATATTCCACTCCACCATCAAGTTCTCGAAACTCTGTTTCTTTCGGTGCTGATTTTGAAATGGAAGAAACTGATAGAATAGAAAACGAGGGCGTTGATTTGAAAGATGAGGGTTGGTGATTCGCCTGCACTTTTTGATTCTAACGTAGTGGCGATAGTGTCTAACAGTCGGTAAAAGTTTTTTTAGTCTAAAAAAATCATATAACGCTACAAATGTTTATAACAAGGAGCCTCTTGATCTTGGGGTGATATCTGGGTATTGTGTTTATTTCGATGGATATGTGATAAAATATATTTTTTATATATATTTTAGATGATTTTTTCCTCGTATTTTTCTGTTTTGCATTGATTTAAATATTTATTTAATAGATTTTAATATTTTATTGTAGGTTACAAACAAATTCTAGACATGGGAGGATTTCGAACAAAAAATCATATTTTGGAGTTGTAATAGAAGAAAATTTGTAATATTGGATTAAACGGGCTGTAAATATTGTTTGGGTCGTATCTTGAATTCCAGAAGTCCGTTTTTGACGATCTTATAGCATTGTATTTAATTCAGAGACGATCCAGTAAAGAGAATTCAACTGGAGCAGCCCAAAAACTGTAGAGAACAAACAATTATGAATTTTTATTATGAAATCCTACTCGGTTTAGAACTTTCACTTGTAATTTGATTAGAATAATAAAATACTTTTATTATTAGACTAGACTTCAGATTTTATTATTAGCTAAAAACTTAGATACATACGTACTATTACAGAGCTAGGGCTTTCGGTTTTCTTCATCTCGTTCATATCACTTTGTTCTAGCTTGGATATTAATTTCTTCATTAATCTAAAGTTTAAGGTATTCCTATCTATTCTTGTTTTATTAGTATCTATTTTACATGGCGCTCATCATTATTTTATTGCTTTTACATCTAGTACGAGGGATTAGTTTCATTCTAGGGCGCAAAAGGGAAGTCATGTTTGCACCATGAATATGCTTTAATTTGATTAGTAGTTTAATAGGTAAAAAGTAATTTTAGTCGATATGTTTTAATACTTAATCTGTGTAATTGGCCAATATCATACATTATTTGTATGCAATAGGGGTAACAGATCGGGAGATTTTACTCACTAGAGGCACACATACGATAGCATAATTGAAAGTGAGAGCGGGAGCATCACTGGATTTCTGAAATTGTTAGTGCTTGGGAAAGATTAACTTTTACTTTAATTACTTGACCCACTAAATTACTATACTTTTATGATTATCTTGGTGTAAACATGGTGAACCTGTATCGCCCTAGACCTTAAGTTAATTGATTTAAAAACATATTTAATTTTGCATTAATAGTTAGTTAAAAACCTTAAATATTCATTTTACTCTCGGAAATAATTCATACCAGTTAAATTGGAATTCTTAAAACTTAGTCTTATTGTGGATACGACATGCACTTGCTACTTTGTACTAGCAATAGACACCACGCGCTTGCGGTTAGATAAAAAATACATCAATATGTTGTGTACCCTCCAGGCGCTGGAGATCGAATGTGCGATTCTCCCCGGACGGGTTTGCAAGCCGATCCTGATATGTGGTTTACTTACGGGTTTCGGCTGCCCATGCACCCTTTTTCATGTTAATCTTGAAAACTCTAGATTGTGGAATTGGATAAATATCGCCTAATTTGGTTTTGCAAGTCAACGGAGTCATAGCTCGGTGTGATGAGCTTGGGGTGGAGACTATTCTTGATTTGTTCTTATATATCTACCGTTTGAAGTCTACTGGTATTTAGGTCTATTTTAGTGTAAAACTCGGTTGTTGTAAGCTCGTGAGTACGCCTACCTCAAACTCTGTTTGGCATTCGAGGTGCGCGTGATATGAGGGCTGTGAGCTCTCAGATGTGAGTGTGTGGCGTCGTCTTTCATATGAGAGTGTGAAGGCTTTGGGGGATTCAGGCTCTCTAACTTCTGCAGACTTAGCTAGTTTTTGTGCTTCTGTGACATAGTATAACACTGCCTCATTTTCCGATGTTCGATTTTTGTGTAACCATAATTGTAAGAAATGGTTTTGTTAGGATTGTTCTTTTTCTCCTTTTTCTCTCTTTATTTTTCCTCCTTTTTTTTTATATATTTGGTCTTTTATGACGCTTCCTGACATTTGATTTTATGGCAGTGTTTGGACCTAAGCTTCGGGTTTTGTTGAATTTTCTAGGGAAAAAGCCTTCTGAAAGTGTTAGGATCCTTGCGCTTACCATACGCCAAAAGCAGCTACTTGTGGAGAAGACGCAACTATAACCTTTATAGTGTACCAGCCAGCACCACGTTTCGATATAGGGAGATGCTGGAGACCCCAACAATCCCCCCAACATCTGCTAGCACTACCAAGTCCCCCTCTGAGAAATGGTTGTCCCCGTCTGAGACCATGACTACACAGCATGCCTTTGGCATAAATCTCATAAATATGCGCGACAGTGGGAATCGAACCCGTGACCTGCTCTGATACCACTTGTTAGGATCCTATCGCTTACCACTGCGCTAAAAATAACTACTTGTGAAGAAGGCACAATTATAACCTTTATAGTGTAGCAGCCAACATCATGTTTCGATATAGGGAAATGTTGGACACCCCAATAGAAAGATTTTTGAAGCTTCTTTCCTGAAAGAAAAGAAAGGGTTTTCTAACGACTCTAGTTTTGAAGGTTCAGTTGAAGCCCGGGGTCGCCCATGGAAGAGTCCATTTTTGGATATTTATAAGTTTTTTAAACTATTTTGGATATGGTGACTAGGCAGTTTAACTTGTAGAGATATAGTGTTTAAACAGAATTAATAAACATGCACATAAACATGGTATCTTCGAAACTCACTTAATTTTATATTAAAATCAAGTATGTCTTGCTACAAATTTCTGGATTCTTTGTTAATAAAGAACTCAGCTTCTATCCTGAGAGAGTTACAAGAAATTATAGATCTATTTGCTATATTTAAAAACAAAGCACCAGTGTTTACTTTATAGAATAGTAAACACAGGTTTTATACAGCATGCAATAGCATGTACTAAACCCTACTTTAAGTTATCTAAAGCTTTCTATTTCTGTCTTAGTATATCTTTGCAAATCGTGCATGTCAGTGACTTTCCTTTGTCAGTTAATCTTGGCATTTAATCTTGTACTCTTCAAACTGCTTTTGTAGACTTTTCGAATCAATAATTGATTTATTTGTTGATTAATAATCATGGATCTTTAACTGGTCTGCATCTCGTACTTGAGGTTTATATCAAGATCTCCAGTTTGTTATATAGAGAACTTGACATCTCGATAAGTATAATGGCTTATCGAGATCTCTTATTTCTCTATAGTTGTTTTGACTTATCGAAGTCTCTCAGTCCTTTATAAGAGAATTTGGCTTGCCGAGATCTCTGAATTTCTGCATGTAGAAAAGACTTGTCGATATCTCTGAATTCTCTATAGGCATATTGACTTATCGATATCCCTGAGATCTCTAATGAGAGTTTGACTTGTCGATATCACCAATCTTCACATCTTCAATTTGACTTGTCGATATCTCTGTATTCTCTTATTACAGAAATGACTTGTCGATATCTCCAATCTTCATATCTTCATTTGGCTTGTCGATATCTCTGATACTTCTCTCTAAGCTATTTTTAACTTGTCGATAAGTCATTTTGGAGTTCTCGAATGACTTCTCTATATGACTGGATCTGTGACTTGTAGATTTCTTGACTTAGAATATTTTTCTCAAAACATATTTATTCAACTCCAAGCTTCTTCACACTGTTTCTATGGCATGATCTTTATGATCTTCCAGAGTTTAAACTTAGGCTTGAGACTGTTTACTGAAAAATAATCCAGTCTAATCTATTGACATTTTTATAGACTCAGGTAATACAATACAAAATTCAAACTTAGATTATCATACAACTTACTTAGGGCTGTTAATTTTACTTAGTTCTTGTTATAGTACATGCATGTCTTACACAACAGAAGGATTCGAAAAGGATCGTAGCTTCAAAAGATAAGGAAAAGAAGAGGCGCCGTGATCATAGCTCGTCTCGATCTTACCACCATAAAATACACAGGGATTCGACTAAAGTTGTTGTGATTGAGGATAATGATAAGGTTTCTCGAGATCTAGTTGTGACAAAGACTGATGAGGGGGATATTCCTAGTGATTCTTTGCTGAAGAAAGAGTCTGAGATTGGTCAAGCTATTGTGCCTGTTTCTGGTCAGGTATTTGTTGTTGGAATGGGTATTGAGGGGTTGCGAGGTTTGGATGTTTGCAAAGATTACGCATTGAAGGTAAAAAAGAAATTTTGTTTAGTTTTTTCTTGTTGTTTTTCCTCTTCTTGATTTGTGCTCAGCTTATGTTTCATTGTTGTTTACTCGCTATTGTATTCGTTCTCGGATTGTTGCTGAGTTGGATAAACTGAAGTGAGATGGATCTGGTGTTGATATGGTTGAGGTGGGGAGGCTTCGAGGTGAAGTTGGTGAACTTGATAAGGCGAAGTCTTCTTTGGAGAAATAATTTTTTTATATTATTTGTGAGCAGCAGACGACCTCTTCCAAGATATCCAGTCTTCTGAATGAGAACTTAAGTCTTGTTAACGAGTGCAATTCTTTGTTAGAGACAGTGAATGAGCAAGTGTCGGGTGTGGCTGAGGTGAATGGAAAAATTGCTTAATTAAAGACGGAGCACGGAGAAGAGCTACAAATAATCATCGAGGCGAGGGATAAAATCCAAAAGGAGTTAGAAGAATCTAAGGATGCATTGTCTACTTTGGAAGATGAGTCATTACTGTTGTTCGAGGAGCGCTAGCTTGAGTGTTGGAGGCGTATGGTTGCCCGTTGTGTTGATCTTGGTAAGGATTGATGGGAGGATTACCTGAAGGAGGATCAAGGGATGATTCAAAAGGCAGCAGCTGAATCCTCTCCTTTGCCTGGTGATGGAGGGTTGAAGAGCTAACTTCGAGTTTTATTTAAGTTAAGTTATTTTCATGGGTATGCCTAAAGGATTTTTATGAGCTGTTCATGTTTTTGTAGACTTTGGTATTGTTTATGTATCTTTAATTTACACTCAATGACTCCATGGAGCTTCAGTTAAGAAATTTTATTTTTCATTCGCATGTAAAAGTTATTTATTTTTCATTCGCATGTAAAATATTTTACTTGTTATTACTTTTTCTGTTTGGTTTGATAATAAACTTTTGCAAGAATTATATGGATGTTGCTTTAACGCTATTATTATAAAAAAAACCTGAGTATTTATTTAGAGGAACGCAAGATATTGTAGGATAAAAATGGGATACTTGGCATATATTTGATAATAACCTCGAAAACTCACGACATTCGAGTTCTCAGAGGATGTTTAGGTAAGTAGTAAAGACGTAAACATAATTCATGGAGACTTAGTTTTGATGGAGTGTAGGCTTTCTTGATGGCTTTGAAAGTGGAGTGACATGGATGTTTCTTTTAGGCTTTGTTCTCTTTTAGGTAAAATACTTCTTGAGATGGATTGCATTCCAAGTGTTTGGGACTCGGGACCCATCCATGTGAGTAAGGAGATAAGTTTTTAGCTTGACGATCCTAACAACTTTGTATGGGCCTTCCCAAGGCGGGGAGGGTTTGCTTACCTTCGTGGGCATCGAAATCGCAGCTTCTCTAAGAATGAGTTCAATAACGTTGAAGTGTCGAGGCTTGAATTTTGAGTTGAAGTATTTTGTTGTCCTCTCTTGGTATTTGGCGAGCTTGAGTTGACTCGAAACTTTGAGTTCTTATAGGAGGTTTGCGTTAAGGGTTAAGCCAACTTCAGAATCTTCAGGATTGAACTTTTGAAGTCTAAGAAAATTTACGCTGACTTCTATGGGGAGAACCTCCGTACCTTATTTTATAGGGGATCAAACCGGATGTAATTTTTGGAGAATAAAAAAATCAATATGAACTTGGCTTTTCATTCTGAGGCCCAATAAGAGTTGTCGAACCAACTTTGTATTATAACTCGAATATAAACTTACTTTATGAAAGCCAACAATGTGACCTAGTCACAAAGGTCCAAGGCTCAATTATGACTTCAGAACTTTACGTATAAGGAAAATCCCAGCCGGTGGATATCCTCTCCACTACCACTATATTCCTTAATCATAATAGCAAGTATAGCTATGACTTACCGCAAATATTCAAGCACATCCTCGTCTCCATGAGGATAATCCACTAGATTACTGGACGAGTGATCCCAAGTGTATAAGTGCAAAGTGCGAGATAACACCAAAGTCTCTCAACGAGAACAATCCACTGAATGTAGAGACAAGTCTCCCAAAACACAAACTTAGTTTTAACGATCGTTCCCTTACGAGAACAACTTACAAGATTACATAAAGGTGCCTTTAAATATCGTAACACAATAAAATATAAATGACGATTTTATATGATAATACAATTCTAACCATTCTTTTTATATGCAATTTTTGTTACAAGGTCAGAGTTGGAGGAAATTAGTATTTTATTAATTATTAATAAATAAAAATTAAAAATCAGTTCCGACTTTTAACTTTGAGGAGAAAGAATACTCCTTCCGTTTCAAAATAACTATCAACTTTCAAAGAAAAAAATTTGTTTCAAAATAATTATCCACTTACACTTTCAATGTCACTATTCAAATTATAAAATTTAGTTTATATTTTCAAGATGAATTCTACAACACACAATTATTATATCACTAGTTTCTATTTTCAAGACTAACTCTCTACCCTAAACAATGGTGTAGTTAATGTAGTTAATGCAATAAATATGATAATTATTTTAACTTTTTAACAATGTTAGAATTTCTTATTATGCATAATTTTTTTAAAAAATGGACAGTTATATCAAAACGTAGGGAGTATAATTTTAACTTTTTAAAGAGATTCTAAAAGGCTGTTGATGGTTGAAGAGCTCCGATTTATAAAAAGCTTTTTTATTTTCAAAGTTAAGAGATGCTCTTACGCCCTCTTAGTTCTCCTGATTTACGTTGTGCTCCCGAGTTTTTCTGGGAGAGAAGAGAAGAGAAGAGATGGGGAGAGAAGATAATAGAAAACGTGGAAGAAAATGAATCTCTCTTGTGCTCCCGAGTTGAAAAGAAAGAGTTTCTCTTGTAATCTTTCTTATGCTCCCGAGTTAAGAGGGAAAGAAAGAAAATTTTACTTTTTTTACCACAATACCCTTAAAATAAATAAAATTGTTTATCCTAAAAATAGTACACTTCCCAACTATCGTGGAACCTTTTATACGCCAGAATTAAATTATCATTTGACTAATAATACAATCTTCATTACCATGTGCAGTATTTCAGGTAGCGCAATTTTTTTTTAACTTTCTGGAGATTTGCAGTCACTGATTTAATGCTCCTTTTAGATGGAATAAGAGATGAACACGTTGAAAATAGATAAAAGTATAGTCACATAGTCTAATGTTGAAGGCCAATACAAAGGTTTAAACAAGATTTATTGTTGTTTATGGTCACGGGTCCTGGGCTCCTGGCAGGTCTAGGCATTAGCTACACGATTAGAACTTGACACCCTATGGTTATGATGTTCACCAAGTAAAACTACCATATATAGGACACATGCAAGTGCAATAGAGATGTTTGAGATATTTAATTATTCATGTAAAGTCTGACTGCATGAGACTTCCAAGCATGTATAAATTTCTAAAATCCCAACTAGTTTGTTAAAAGCAGAAGAAAGCAGAAAAATCCTACATGGGGTGTATTATGACAGTGAACGGAAGTAGATGAATGATGTAAGATATTACAATTCATAGTATCTAGTGGATGGCCATTTGAAGCTGATATATAGAGCATATGCATTCAACATCTTTCCATCTCTTCTTTGTCATCTTTAACAGAAAGAATACTATAGGCACATGTGTTCTTCTAATACGGACTAGAGTTTCTGGCAGTAGATACAACAATTGGGACTGTAGTTATACTGGATTCTTCCCACCAGCTACTTCAGAATACCAAGAATTCCACGCTTCCATATAATGACCAAATACATCTCTCAAAGCTGAAAGAAATATCGAAAGATAGTAGTTTCCTATCAGTATAAATTGCTCTAATTCAGAACGCAATACAAATAAAAAATACAGTACATTTTGTTGAAGTTAAAAAATAAAATATTAGTTGCTGTATTAGAGACAATTTTATTTACAAGGGATGAAATCCATTGTCAATAAAAATTTACATCAGTAAAATTAAGGATGCTATACAACTGTTCACCTCTTAGACTCAGCTCAATATATACAGAAAAACTAGATTACATCCAATCTAAAAAAACATAAGTATCTACTTTTGGATTACATCCTAAGGATTATACCATTTTAACCAATGTCATTAAATTTTAATCAAACAAGTCAACATATATATGAGATGATTGTGGTCTTAGATCTCTTAAGATTTTGTCTTCTACTATCTCAGGATGACAGGCAGTGGTAGCTCTTGATACTAAGAAAGAACCAAGAAGCTAAAACTAATAAAAAAATTCAAGACACTCACTAGATATGGCAATTGTTTTTCTCGCAACCAAGAAACTTCGCAATAGATTATAGAGGCTTGATTCCCTATCACTTGAGCTTGTTATCAGTTACTAGTTAATAGTTGTTTCAAAAAGGCTACACAAGCAAAGTAGTATGGACAAAAGACACAAAACTAGCCTCTTTAGATATGAGAAATTGTTAAATTAACTGTATATATGTTGCATACTACATATATTTTGACAAATACTAGATTTTAGCATAGTGTTTTTCTTTATAATTATTATTGCTTTAATCCTTTCTTTTCCTTAAGTCCTTATCAATCAGAAGTAAATACCTCACAGTGCATCTGTTCACCGCTGCAAGTCCACCAGTTGAAAGGGATACGGTCCATATACTGACACGATGGACAGATCTTGTTCATATTGGTTTCATGGAGATATCCGCAGATCTCCCGTTTAATCCAGGCTGCAACACTAACAAAACAAAAACAAGAGCTAAATGACAATCAAAATTACTTCTGCATTGATATAATTAGTATCTAATTTTTACTCATCTGCATTTCATGACATTAAAAGCCCTCCGAAAACTGGCAATGTCAAAGTTGAATTAACAACATAAAAAACATCCATCAGATAGTTCAAAGTCCACACAAGCACAAAGCAAATTATAACATAAATCATAAATAAGTTGGAACTTGAGCTAAAAGCAGTTGTAGAACAGACTACAGGGAACTACTTCTGAACAAAACTCGCATAATTTTTAAAAAATAAAGAAGAATTACTGAATTAATAGAATAAGCCTAATAAACACTCTACTGCAGAAAAATTTCAGATTAAACCAAATAATCTAGAGAATAAACAATCTATAAAAAACACAATTAAAAAAATTACTTAAACGTCTCAAAATCCTAAATTTATTAACTCCTACTCTAGAAGATAAAAAATAGAATTTAATAATAAATCTCGACAAGCTCAATCTCTTTTCTTCATCAATTCTTCCAGGATCTCCTTTCGTATTTGAAGGGGACAACCAAAAAACGCCCTTGCACTTTCAAGACATTTCACCAGGAATAAATAAGCTTCACATATTTTAGTTGCATCCAAGCTGATAACTTGCAGCTCATTATATATTTCTTGTTCAGTGTAAATACGTTGTCGGGACCTTTCGAGTATGATGTTACTCTCTTTAAGTATGCCATGTCCTTCCCTAATAGAATTCGCGACATTCTCGAGAGACATCACGATTTTCTTCTTTATGTCTTCTTCCTCCTCCAATTCTTTTTCTTTCATTTATTTATGTCCTCCTCCTCATCATACTTCTTTTTCTTACCCTTAGCTTCAGTTGCACTATTAAATGCCTCATGAGGTGATGGCGTAGCTGTTAGAAAATATGGGTATTACACCCAACATTGTCGAGTCATTTTGAGTTGCGCTTGAGTGGTTGGTTGTTGTGTGTGTGCAACAAGTGACGCTTGTAATGTGTTCTCCTTCATGAGAGCTTTCCGAGGCACTTTGAATCACTCAGAATGATTAATAGATGAGGGAGATATGATTATCCAAAGATGGTCCCTAAAGAATGGAAAATATGTTATGAAACCTTAAGTCTCGTATTGGAAATGAAAAGAGATTTCCTTAGCTTTATAGAGCAACACACATATTTAGTGTTCACTTGTGTTTTCTATTTGTTGCTCCATCACCTACGAGGGCACGATGGGGGTGCAAATTGTGGGCTTTCGAGGGGCAATCCGAGGCTTGCGAAGCCTTTGAGCTTGCCCGCGTATGCGATGTGCGGACACGAATGTAGCAGGAAATTGGCCCGAATAACGCCATACTAGTTTTGTTGTTTTTATTTTCCGCTGGGCCTGGGCTCAAATAATTTGACTTACATTTTTATTTTTGTGTCGGTTGAATTAATTAATTAATTATAATTGATTGACCATCGACCTAATTATACCGACCTAATTAATTAACGCGTTTTAATTAATTATGGTAATTGTGTAGCGCACAAGTTTTTCCTCCCTATATAAACACCTCTAGGGCGTTAGGGTTATACACATAATATTACAGCCGCTCATAAACACCTACCCTCTAACCCGTGAAAGTTTCTTGCTCGCTTTCAAGTTCGCTGAGAGTGCCGACCATCGACGTCGTCATTGCAATCTGTTTTATCATGGAGGCTTTTTGCTCACACAATACGGTGAGAGCTAATAAGCTTTAAGGAGATAGTTTCGCACTGGACTCAGATTTTTATATCCTTCGTATTATACTTCTTGTCTCTGTTCCTTTTTTTGTTATTCGATTATTCATCTTGCACGCACACACTGATAGCTATATTTGTTTCTGCACATATTGTCCCATTGTGGATAACAATCTTAAATCTTATTTTTTTTAATCCGTGACTGACAAATTTGTCTTGTGTGGTTTTTGTTTTACAGACTAATGGAAAATATGAACAATATGATTGGTAATGATGTGGTTGATCCCAACGCACAGATTATAACATCTGATGGAGATCACCAGTCACCGCTAAACCCTAACGCACAGGTACTGGTGTCTGATGGGGGTCAGCCGACGGTTAGACATGTGCCTCCGGGACATGTGCCTTGGGGAAGAATGCCTCAGGGATATACTTTCGTTGGACAGTTCCAGGTACCTCTTGGACAGAATACTGGTGTACAAATAGTGGAAATACAGACACCTGTTACGACTGTCACACATGTTGCGCCTACTCATCCTGTAGCGCCTACTCATCCTACCGTGCCTAATGCACATGCTGAGAAATTCAATGGATCGAACTTCAAACGCTGCCAGCAAACGATGATGTTTTATCTTACCACACTGAACCTTGATCGATATCTCAAGGAGGAAGTACCATTGCTCACTGCTGAGAGTGATATGCAGACTGTGTATGCTGCGGATGCCTGGAAGCTCGCCGAATATATCTGTCGGAACTATATACAAAACTATTTGGATGATTCATTGTATAATGTATACTGCTCGAAAACATCAGCTAAGGTCTTGTGGGAATCAATTGACCATAAGTATAAAACCGAGGACGCTGGGGCAAAGAAGTGGATTGTTGGTCGCTTTCTTGATTATAAGATGGCGGATTCTAAGACTGTAGTCAGTCAAGTGCAAGAACTACAAGTGATCATCCATGATATTCATGCCGAGGGGATGGTCATAAGTGAGTCATTCCAATTTGCTGCTGTGATTGAAAAGTTACCGTCTGGTTGGAAAGATTTCAAGAACTACCTTAAGCACAAGCGTAAGGAGATATCTATGAAGGATCTTATCATTAGGCTTCGTATCGAAGAAGACAACAGAGGATCCGAGAGGAAAGCCAATGTTGCCACTGAAAAGGCGAACATGGTGGAGCACCAGAGCTCTAAGCCCAAGAAGAACAATTTTGGAAAAGGGGGAAGCTGGCACCCAAAGGAGGAATTTCAAATCCGTCGAAGTTTCAAGGAAAGTGCTTCAACTGTGATAAAATGGGGCATAGGTCTGCCGATTGCAAGAAACCCAAGAGGCCTAACAAGAAGAAGGACGCAAACATGATTGATGATGTGTCCAAGGAGATGCGTGATATAGACCTATGTGCTATAATCTATGAAGTAAACCTAGTTGGCTTAAATCCAAGGGAATGGTGGATTGATAGTGGAGCTACAAGGCATGTTTGTTCGGGCAAGGCGATTTTCTCTAGCCTCAAAGTTTCTAATGCCGGTGAGAAGCTCTACACAGGGAACTCTGCAACTTTTAAGATTGAAGGAGAAGGCACAGTGATTCTGAAGATGACCTCGAAAGAATCTGACTTTGAAGCATGTACTTTTTGTTCCTGATATTCGCAAGAACCTAATGTCTGGTTCTATGTAGAATAAGCATGGCTTTAACATTGTAATAGAGTCGGATAAAGTTGTTTTGTCTATGAGTGGTATGTTTGTAGGTAAGGGTTATGTAATCGTTGGGCTTTTTAAGCTCAATGTTATGTCCATTAAGGACGATAATGAAATGAAGAATTCTTCTGCTTACTTGCTTGAGTCTCCTAATTTATGGCATGCTAGATTAGGACATGTTAATTATGACACTTTACGAAGGTTAAGTGTAAAAGAATATATACCAAAATTAACATTTGATTTAAAACATAAGTGGCATACTTGTGCTGAGGCAAAATTAATGAGATCATCATTTAAACGTGTGGAAAGAAACACCAAAGTGCTAGAACTAATACATAGCGATATATGTGATTTAAAATTCGCTCCAACAAGAGGAGAAAACAAGTATTCTATTACGTTCATAGATGACTGTATAAAATACTGCTATGTATATTTGCTGAAAAGCAAAGACGAAGCTATAGATAAATTTAAAATCTATAAAGAAGAAGTTGAGACACAACAATCTGAGAAAATCAAAACGATACGAAGTGATCATGGAGGTGAATATGTTAAACCCTTTGGGGAATTCTGTTTACAACATGGTATAATCCATGAGGTCACTGCACCATATTTCCCTCTGTCAAATGTTGTGGCTGAGAGGAAGAATCGCACTCTTAAAGAGATGATGAATGTGATGTTGTTAAGCTCTGGACTTCCGTAGTCGATGTGGGGGGAAGCCATCTTAAGTGCAAATAATATCTTAAATATTACGATGCACAAAAATAAGGATGTAAGTCCTTATGAATTTTGAAAGAAAAAGAAACCAAGTTCTCAACACTTGAAAGTGTGGGGGTGCCTTGCAAAGGTACTAATCCCTACACCTAAAAAGGTAAAGATTGGTCCAAAGACTGTGGATTGTATCTTCATCGGATATCCTCCACACAGCACTGCATATCGGTTTCTTGTTCATGAATCTAAGATTCCTGATATTTAAAAGAATACCATTATGGAATCAAGGAACGCCTCATTCTTTGAGACAACGTTTTCATGTAATCCAGGAAACGAACAACCTATAACGTCTAAACGAACTCATGAATATATTGATGATAATAATGAGAGTGAAGAAAGTGAAGAAGAAAATGTGAGGGTTGTGAGAATGAGCAAAAGATAACGTACAAAAAAATCCTATGGGTCTGATTTTATGACCTATTTGCTCGAATAAGGTGATCCGAAAACCTATAAGGAAGCGGTTACCTCACCGTATAGGCCTATATGGAAAGAGGCTATCAAGAATTATGTTGATTCGATTATGCATAATCATACTTGGGAATTAGTAGATTTGCCAACCGGTTGTAAACCATTAGGGAGAAAGTGGGTGTTAAAGAAAAAGTTGAAAACCGATGGCACTATCGATAAGTATAAGGCAGACTTGTAATAAAAGGATACAAGCAACAGAAAGGCCTTGATTACTTCAATACTTATTCTCCTGTAACGAGAATAACATCCATAAGGATGATGTTTGATATCGCAGCAATGCGAAATCTAACAGTACATCAAATGGATGTGAAGACAGCTTTTCTAAATGGGGATATAAATGAGGAAATCTATATGGAACAACCTGAAGGGTTTGTTGTCCCTGGACAAGAGAGAAAAGTCTGTAAATTAGTGAAATCACTATATAGTCTAAAGCAAGCGCCTATGAAATGGCATGAAAAATTTGATGAGATCGTGCTGGCAAATGGCTTTAAAATCAATGAATGTGATAGTTATGTCTATTACAAGGAAAATGTGAGAAGATATGTCAAGGAAAATGACAGTGGCTATGTCATGATGACATTGTATGTAGATGATCTACTTATTGCTGGAAGCAATGATAAAGTGATCAAATCTACTAAGGACATGTTGAAATCGAGATTCTACATGAAAGACATGGGACTAGCAATTATTATTCCAGGAATTCAAATTTCTAAAACATCAGAGGGTCTCACACTAAGTCAACCTCATTATGTTGACAAGATTCTAGAAAAGTTTTTTAAGGATGACTTTGAGAAATCTAGAACACCTGTGGATATGACTTTACATATGTCCAAGAGTAAAGGTGTAGGAGTCTCCCAAGTGGAATACTCAAGAATAATCAGAAGTCTGATGTACCTTATGAATTGTACAAGACCAGACATTGCATACTCAATTAGCATGTTGAGTAGATTCACGAGCAATCTGGGAGCTGTTCACTGGAAAACAATCACAAGAGTACTGAGGTATTTGAGGGGAACTCAAGACTATGGACTGCACTATGACAGAAATCCAGCAGTATTAAAGGGATATACTGACGCAAACTGGATATCTAGCAAGAAGGAACTAAAGTCTACAAGTGGCTACGTATTTACACTAGCTGAAGCGGCGGTATCATCGAAATCCTCTAAGTAAATGGTGATAATTCATTCCACGATGGAAGGTGAGTTCGTGGTACTAGATAAATGTGTTGAAGAGGCTGAATATCTATGCCAATTTATGGAAAATATTCCAAGATGGCCAAAGCCTGTGACTGCAATAGGGATACATTGTGATAGTCAATCCACTATTGGCAGAGCACAGAGCACGATGTATAATGGAAAGTCCCATCATATATGATGACGACATAATTCCATTGGATAATTAATATCAACTGAAATTATCACCATTGACTATATATCGTCAAAGGATAATATCGCGGATCCACTAACCAAAGGGTTATTAAGAGAAGTGGTTGAGAAATCATCGAGAGGGATGGGCCTTAAGCCTATTGCTTAACGGCATCATGGTGGACCCCCAACCATTGCTGACTGGAGATCCCAAGAACTTGGTTCAATGGAACAACTAAATCATGATGACCAAATCACTGTGGGGTAACCCCTGGCCTATTACTATGATGAGAAAAAGTGAGACCCGTAAGGTACAATATTAAGTTTTTGAGCTTTTAATGATCTTTGATAAATACATGAAGTTCAGAAGTGAACACATGGAATTCAGTTGAGTAAACGCGGGTAACTCTATAAGATAAAGATCACCTATGTGGGAGAGAAGTTGGGCCGCTTCAAAGGAGAATTGCGAGGCACAATTCTTTAAAAACTCCTGTAGAACCAGGACGATGTTCCATGGCCAAAATGGACATACTAATGAGAGCTGAATGAGTCAGAAAAGATATAGTGATAAGTATATCATCGTCTACACAAACGGTCGAACAGTTCAAGGACAAGCACATCTACTGTCTACCAGTAAAGTCGGTATGCTTACTCGAGCGAAGGTTCAAGGAGCATTCTCTACTTATCGTATGTTATATCTGATCGAAGAAACTATCACCAAGTCAAACTCCGTGTCTGTCTGTCTGATGTGTGCTATTGAAATATCAATTTCACTCATGTGGGGGATTGTTAGAAAATGTGGGTATTACACCCCATATTATCGAGTCATTTTGAGTCGCGCTTGAATGGTTGGTTGTTGTGTGTGTGCAACAAGTGATGCTTGGAATGTGTTCTCCTTCACGAGAGCTTTCCGATGCACTTTGAATCACTCAAAATGATTAAGGGATAAGTGAGATATGATTATCCAAAGATGGTCCCTTAAAGTGGAAAATATGTTATGAAACCTTAAGACCCATATTGGAAAGGAAAAGAGATTTCCTTAGCTTTATATAGCAACACACATATGTAGTGTTCACTTGTGTTGTCTATGTGTTACTCCATCACCTACGCGGGCGCGCAGGGGGGGTGCAAATTGTGGGCTTTAGAGAGAAAATCTGAGGCTTGCAAAGCCTTCGAGCTTGCCCGCGTGTGTGAC
This sequence comes from Apium graveolens, assembly GCF_009905375.1. Lineage (NCBI taxonomy): Eukaryota > Viridiplantae > Streptophyta > Magnoliopsida > Apiales > Apiaceae > Apium > Apium graveolens. The sequence continues at coordinate 248,618,963 of NC_133653.1, read as the reverse complement.
GTGCGGACACGAATGTAGCAGGAAATTGGCTCGAATAACGCCGGACTAGTTTTGCTGTTTTTTATTTTTCGCTGGGCCTGGGCTCAAATAGATTGACTTACATTTTTATTTTGTGTCGGTCGAATTAATTAATTAATTATAATTGATTGACCACCGACCTAATTACACCGACCTAATTACATCGACCTAATTAATTAACGTGTTTTAATTAATTATGGTAATTGTGTTAGTGTTTGTGCCCTATAGATAACACTATGATGTTTTAGTTTAATATATTAGGATTATTAATGTTTATGTTCTATCGATTATTCTCTCTATAATTTATTAATTCTTAATTTACTGCGATATAAATGTTAGATTAATAAATTTCCTTGGAATATGATATGCAATTATATATCTCTAAGTACGTGACTTAAAAATGAGATTATGAGAATAGTATCAATATTCCTAAAGGTCTATAGTCGAGTATTATTATTAAGGGATAATAATAATGCATTAAGACTGGTGTGTTTGTTGACTGATTATAACATCTCATTGATCATAAGTATAGTGATACTAAAGTCAAAAACACAGGTAGATGTATATGTACATGGTGCTGGACAGACCCAATGTGAGATTTTACATGTCTGTTGTGTCATAAGTAATTCTCACAGTGATAATGATGTAATGGTCCTTAGACCTAAAGTTATTATATTTCTATACGAGAATTAATATACATTGATTCCATTAAAAGTTATCCTTGACCGGGTAATGATAAAAGTGGACATTGGGTGTATTATGAATCGTATGAGAAATATGAATGATCTAGATGGGATTTAACCCTCCTATTTTAGGAGTGATATTATTGGCCTATTGTGTGAGCTAGACTATAAAATGCGTGACCACGCTCAAATATTGATTCGATATGATAGTCTACTCATTGATCAAGGAAACTTGAATTAAACTATGATAAGGATGACACATTACATGCCTCTAGTTTAATCTATAATATTTGGTTAAAGGGATTATATTACATTGTACATTATTCACAAAAGGTTTATTCGATCACCGATTCAATTATTATTACTTGGGTAGCAATGATGTATTACTAGATGCCGCTCATTGTTTACGATTTTAAATTAGATTTAAAATTCGTTGCCAACGTAATAATAACCTATAGGGTCACACACCAAGAATGCTTGAAGGATTATTTAATTTAAATTGGATTTAAATTATATTAAAGTAATTTGAATTATTTATAATATTAATTAAGTATGAATTAATTAATTAGATAAATATTGATATTCGAATTTACTAATTTTGATTATGAAATTTATTTGTTAAATAATTAAGTGAGACTTAATTATAATACAAATAGGAATTTCGAATTAATAATAACTCCTAATTAGTTAAGAGTTATACTTCATTTTTCTACTCTCTATATAATATCTCTTGAGTGGATGATTTTGTAAGCAAGACTTTTACTAAAACCCTAGCCACCAAGGGAAAAGATGGAGAGAGCAAGAAGAAATGAGTTTGTGCTAGTACACTTTCAATCCTTGAGTTCAAGCATTCATGTGGATACCGATAGAGTGTATATCGCGAGAGCGGGATGCGTGGTGATTGAACAAGCTTTGGATCTCCATTATTCAACCAATTGGTAAAGTTTTTTATGGTAAACAATCTGATCTACAAATTAAATATATGTTTTTCGCATGGATCCTGCGGTGGGTTTCAAAAATTCTGATTTTTTACATTTTTAATTACTGTTTCTGTTGCGTTTATGTGCTCGAAACCCAACAATGGCATGAGAGCTACTTGCAAAAAATGTTTAATTCGTTTATGTGTTTACTAGTTTTTATGATGATAACATTTATACAATATTCCATGATTGTTATGTATGCGATTTTGTATATTTTACATGTTGTTATGTTTATATCTGCGTATGTATATATATGTTTTGAATATATGATATTCATGAGAGTTGTATAATCATATGATGACAGATACTGATATATACATGTTTTGTGTTTGTTCTTATTATAAGAATCGTATTTGATACGATTCTGAATCGGATGCAGCGGATTTGCTGAAATCTGGGTTTGGTGTCCGATTTTGGCGAACGAATATGCTATTTCATATGGAATCTAGCGTTTGAACGAAACTAATAGCTAAAGCTATCATCGATTGATTTGTAAGGTGTTTGACGTCATTTAGGCCCTGTAATCTGCGATTTACTGTTATCAGATTTAATTTCGAATTTTCTGATTTTTCCAATATTTGGTTTTTATGATTAGATCATGATGGGTATGATATGTTATGATCAGATTATGTGTTTTAACATGTTATTTTGTGTTAATTGAGTATGGTGGATGATTATGGCTTATGACCTTAGGTTAATGGTTTTTATTTTTCAAATACGGCTTGCATGTCGTTTAATCTTGTAATTATTAAATCTCGAATGTAACTCGAGTTCTTCTTGTAAGTTCATTAGATTTGTTTTCATATTTCATTCTTGTAATGTACATGAAGACATGAAGATTTGAAGATTAAGGGTAATCCCACACGGAGGCCATCCAAGGAAGCAATACAAGAAAGAAGACATGTAATAGTTAGCCTGTATTTATTTTCCACCTTAGATTGACCTAGATCTTTGCCATTAGCTTGATAAAGATCATATAGGATGAAGCCATAACCAACCACGTTTATTTATTGCACTTTACATATATATGCGCATATGATGAATGTATGTGTAGAGTAGTTTATAAGATGCATGCTTAATTAGATTAAGGATGTATATATTGAATACGACACCCACGCCATGCTTGCTAAACAAGATAAAATCTATAACGACTCAAGATTTAAAATGAACAAACGATTATGAGATTCTCGTGTTTATGAAACACGGAATAAAATACAAATTTTATTTGTTTCTAACATGGGGCGATTTTGTCAAAAGCGAGTTCATTAAACTTGTAAGGTTGTGGGTTTTAAGCGAGACCGTTGTGATTCCTCACTACCTGGAAATCAAACCATTGACGAATCTCTTTATGATGGGATCATGATCGTTTTAAAATTAACAAAATCCTAAAGTTAATATTAAGTTGATCAGATGCCTTCAATCAGTCCAATGCATTAACCCCTAGATCGACCAGGGGTGGGTCCGCCAAAGGAAGTACTCATATCTATCGTGGGAGATGTGTTGAAGTATATTGATACTTTTTGACTATTGGGTTTGACTTAACTAAGTTATCATAATAGGATTGTGAACTTAGAGGCATAGAGTTTGGCGAGATTTATTAGATAAACATGAACAAATGTTGTTCCACCAAGCTATCCAAGAGTTATATAGTTGATATAATTGACAAATGTTGTCTACCTAAATAATCATGTTTTAGGAGAAAAGCCAAAGTTGACCTAACACATGGTGAAATATGGATCTTGGCTCACTAGAAAGGATATAGAAGATATTTTTTTCCGAATTAATAGTTAGGGCTATTGATTTGATAAAAATAGTGGGAGATATATATTATGAATATATAATGAATAATCACTTGAACATAATTTAACAATCATCTGTATACTAAGTCATTTTTTGCACTTTAATATTGTAGATATCAAATGACAAATAACACAAATAACTTCTCTATGTAATAGTCCTTGAGAAGGACAAGCTGACATAAAATAATTTCCTCAATTGACATGGGAACTTGAGGATTGTCCTCGGGTTCAAGGATGTCACTCAAACCCCTCCTTCATTTCTTCTAGCTGAGAATAAAACATGTGCTGAACAAAATGCTTACCAGAAGTAAATTGATTATACAACTGTTGTTTCATGTCTCATGCTTGTAATTATGATTGATGGGCTTTAGAAGCAACAAGAGTATAATGATGCTTATGATATGATTGAGCACCTTCAAAGGATGTTTGAAGGATAGGCTCGTCAGGAAGATTTGATAATAATAAGGCACCATATTTTTGCATCAATGGGAGAATGATATCCGGTTGGACCACATGTTCCCAAGATCATATGTATATGTACCTTGATATTTTGGGTTTCAAGAATAGTCTAGAGACTCGGCTTGATTTGATCAAACAATCTTTGAACAACTTCTATTCTTAGTTTGTTAAGAACAAAAGGAATGAGGTAAACAAAACATTCACTGAGTTGTTAAGCATGTTTAGAACTGCTGAAAATAACACGGTAAAGGCATAAATTACGTCCATATTGATGATGTACACATGGAATGCAAATGGGAAAGGAAAGTGGACATGCAAGGTGAAGATTTGATCTTATTCGGTGCCAAACCAAAGTCCAATCCCAAAGGGCTTTTGAAGCCTAATAGTGGTGGTGCTAAAGGAGGTGATTGTCATTTCTTTGGAAATAACTGGATGAATGGAATTTAAATTGTCGAGATTATTTGGAAGATTTAAAGAAGAAGACTAGCAATGGTCAAGATTCATGTATAGGGTTAGAATTGGAGCAAAAGATGTTGCTCTAGTTGAAGGAACTCGATACCTAATTTTGCCCATAAGGCGATATTGAGAATTTGATAAATTGTTATTACGTGTCTGCCTTTAGCGGATACATTAAGTCAATTTCTTGTCAGGACAAGAAAGGTTTTCATTTTAATTAAATAAACAATAGTTATTTATTCTATTTCAATGATAAGACTTATAATGTTGCACAATTAGTTAATAATTTATATGTTCTAAGTTGACTCAAATCAAACATTACCTCTAGCATTGTCGTTAAGCCATATTAATGAAAAACACATTCTTGAGTTACATATAGATGAATACTTGGATAAGTTTGATTTTGAATCATACGGGAGATGCGAACTTTGTCTCATTGGCAAAATGACTAAAGCTTTTTTTACCTGATCAGGTGAAAGAGCCACCGAACGATTATGACTTATACATAATGATGTATGTGGTCGAATGCGTATGATGGCAAGGGGGGCTTATACTACTTCATAACATTTACTGATGATTTCAGTAGATATGGATATGTGGTTCTTATGAAGAACAAATCCGATTCTTTTGAAATATTCAAAGAATATAAGGCCGAAGTAGAAAAGAAAACAAGGGAAAAGTATAAAAGTTTTACGATCAGATCGTGGAGGAGAATATGTAAACCTCAATTTCAAGAGTTTCTTAAAGGAGTGTGATAGTGTATCATAACTTACTCCTTTTGGAACACCTCAATGGAATAGAGATTCATGAGAGGAGAAATTGTACCTTGTTGGACATAATGCGATCGATGATGAGTCAAGCGGATCTTCCATTCAGTTTCTAGGGTTATGCTCTAGAAACGACTGCATATACACTTAACTAACTTCCGACTAAAGTGGTTCAAAATACTCCGTATGAGATATAGAGTGATAAATATCATAGCATGTCATTTATGAAAATTTGGGGACGTGAAGCTTGTAAAACGTTTAGCCTCTGACAAGCATGGACCAAAATTATATATATGTTATTTTGTGAGATATCCAAGTGAGACTAGGGTATAGTTTTATAATCCTTTCAAAAACCAAGTGTTTGTTGCTCGGGCCGCTGTATTTTTTTGAGGGAGAACTACTTTCTAAGAAAATCAGTAGAAGGATAATACATCTCAATGAAGATCGAGAATCACATGATAACATTGAACCAGAGTTGGAATAAGATCAGGATGTACATTAAAATGTTGAAAGTAATCCTATTTAGGAAACAAATGTTATTCGTAGATCTAGTAGGATTCACCATGAATCCGGGAGAAATTATGGATTTCTTTTGACTCAAGATGGTGATGTGATGCTTACGGATAAGGATAAGCCTCACACCTACCAAGATGTTATGAACAGTCCAGACTCCGAGAGATGGCTGGAGGCCAAGAAATTCGTGATGGAATGCATGTATCAAAATAAAGTATTGACTTCAGTTGATCCACTCGAAGGGGTAAATCCTATAGGGTGCAAATGGATTTTCAAGAAGAAAACTGACATGGATGGTAAAGTACAGACCTATAAGGTGCGATTAGTGGCAAAAGGTTTCAAACAAATTCATGGTATAGACTATGATGAGACTTTTTCACTAGTTACTATGGTCAAGTCCATCAGGATTTTGTTAGCAATAGTTGCTTACTTTGACTATGAGATTTGGCAAATGGATGTCAAAACTGATTTCTTATATGGGAGCCTTGAACATGATGTATATATGATACAACCTGAGGGTTTTATCGATCCAAAGTTTGCTAAGATTATTTGTAAGTTGCTTCTATCTATTTATATATTGAAGCAAGCCTCAAGGAGAATGAATATTCATTTTGATGAAACGGTAAAAGAGTTTGGTTTTATTCAAAATGAAGATGAACCATGTGTTTACAAGAAGGTTAGTGGGAGCCATGTGGCATTCCTGGTATTATATGTATATGACATATAACAAATATGGAATGACACACCTTCTCTACAGGCTGTTAAGACTTGGTTGAGAAATAGTTTCTCGGTGAAAGACTTAGGCCATGCTACCTATATATTAGGGATCAAGATCTATAGAGATAGATTGAAAAGATTGATTGACCTAGTCGGAGTACATACATTGATAAAGTCTTACATCATTTTATGATGCAAGAGACAAATAAAGGATATGTTTCAATGTCTCATGGGATAGTGATCTCAAAAGATAATTTCCCCCTAAATCATTAGATGATAAGGGCCGTTTGAGAAAGTTTCAGATGCGTCAGCAATTGGATCTATAATATGTACAATGATATGTATTTATCCTGATGTTTTGTATGCTTTGAGCATGACGATCAGATACCAGTCTAATCCAGGTGAGGGTCACTTGATAGTTTTCAAGAATATTCTTAAGTACTTAAAGAGGACTAAAGATTTATTTTTGGTGTATGGAGAAGATAGGGAACTGGTTGTAAAGGGTTACACTGATACTAGTTTCGGAACCTAATTTTTGGACAGACAAGGATGATTATGAGTTTGTCTATTTTGTGTTTTGTCTATATATAATTGATGTTAGCTTGAATAGTTCACAGCAAGAACATTGATGATTCTATGGAAGCCGAATATATTGATATTTTTTTTGAAATAGCCATGGAGACTGTTTAGGCATGTCCATAGGCAATATCACCTTATTAATGAGATTAATGATTAAGGAGATATAAATGTAAAGTGCATAGCAATGATAGTGTTACAAACCCACTGACTAAGGTTTTGTCGCAGCAGAAGTACGATGGTCATATTAGTTCCATGAGTATTAGATACATGGGTGATTGGCTCTAGTGTAAGTGGGAGATTGTTAGTGTTTGTGCCCTTGAGACAACACTATGATGTTTTAGTTTAAGACATTAGGATAATTAATGTTTATGTTCTATCGATTATTCTCTTTATAATTTATTAATTCTTAATTTACTGCGATATAAATGTTAGATTAATAAATGTCCTTGGAATATGATATTCAATTCTATATCTCTAAGTACGTGACTTAGAAATGAGATTATGAGAATAGTATCAATATTCCTAAAGGTCCCTAGTCGAGTATTATTATTAAGGGATAATAATAATGCATTAAGACTGGTGTGTTTGTTGACTGATGATCACATCTCATCGATCATAGGTATAGTGATACTAAAGTCAAAAACTGTTAGTCCCTAACAATGTAACAAGAATTAAAGTAGGGGGTTGACTGGAATTCTTGAAACTTTTTCTGAATTATAAAATGTTCTAACTTAAGATATATATGACAGTGTTTTAATTTGCAAAGTGCGGAATAATAAGTTAAATATGAATCAAAACACAAAGTAATAAAAACACAAGTCTTTAAAACTTTCTGGTGGATTAGAGTGTATCCACCAGAGATATATATATACCAAGAGAACTCTGTGAATCTTGAATAGCTCACAGCTGCTTACAAAATAAGAACAACTAAACGTATAGAGAAATGCTAAGGATACAGCTTACAAATGTTTCTCTGAGAAAATATTTGCTTAGTCTTCTTGTTGTTCTAATTGCTACTCTTGGTTTATATATCACCAAGATTACACAGTAATAAGATAAGATAATAAAACTAAACCTATCAAGTCTAATACTATGTTACTTCATTACTCTATTCCAGCATCTTTGAATATCTTCATAATAGCTTGGAAATGGCAATGCTTCTTCGTTCTCAAAAACCCAGTTGAGTGGGCTTCCACATTCCTTTTGCATACACTCGACGCATGTGACTGTGTTGTCACTGTCAACAGATGTTTGAATTGATTATCCATCGGGTATATGATCATCCGTCGGGTTGCCTTGTTGATCATCCGTCGGGTAGCTTTGTTGATCATCCGTCAGGTAGCTATTTGGCACTTGACTTCATTTCATTTATGCAGAATTACAAGACATCATCTATGTACAATTAATCAACTTATTCTGCATATCTAATTAAAGTCAAAATGACTTATATGCTACTACAGAATCTATACAAAGGTGTTTGTAGAAATGTGCCACATGACTTATTATTACATAAGCTACTCACTCGATGGATGTCAAATCATCATCCGTCGGGACTGCATTGAGTCATCCGTCGGGAATATATTTGCTTATCCGTCGAGTGCTACAAGATACACTAAGTTGAATCTACTAAGGTGCTTTGTTAATGAAATCATCAAGTTCACAACATATTCCCAACAAACTCCCCCAATTTATGTCTACTAGAATTGTAGCCATAAATTAAGAGAAACTTGATGATAACAAAACACCCTAAAAATACAAGTTTAAATGAAGGTAGATAAAATTGTAAAGTGCTGCAATTAACAAAATGTACAAAGATTTGCTCACAGTCATTTTCAAGGTGCTGCACTAGCCTGAGCAGATTAATCTATTTCCTTGAAGATCTGGATCTCTTTCCAAGCTTCCTGTTATTTTCTTCTATCTGATTTTGGAGCTGTCTGTGGAATTCCAGTTCATCAGATTCTGAGAGATTTAACTTTTCTTGCATTTCTAAAAGAGTCTCATTGCTAGAGATGCTCAATTGGTCTTCTAATATGAAGAATCTTCTAACTCATTCATCATCCATGAATTCCATCAGCCAGTAGGGCCTTAGATGCACTCTACTCCCTGTGTAAGGAATAGTTAGAGTCTTGGGGAGTGCATCTTTGGCTCTAATACTCCTTAGTTCTTCAATCTTCTCTAGAACAAGTCTTCTAGCTGTCACATTGAATCCAAAGTTCTTCTTGAAGGATGAATAAACCTTTATCAGCACATATTGGCTTTCTTGAAGGATCCTGTGAAGTGGCAACTATATCTCTTTTCCTCCCTTGTACTTGAATACTAACCTTTCAGGTAGATTCCTGTAAACATCAATCCCTCTAACTTCTTCCAGTTCATCTAGATAGAGGTTTAAATCTGAGAATTCCTTGATGTCACGGATGTACATGATGTCTCCCTTGTTGACTTTGGTTTGAGCTTTGGTTAGGGTCTTGGATCTGAGAGTTGAGGGCTTCACTTTCTTGACTGCCCTGGTCTTTGTCTTCTTTGGCTTCATGAAGTGAGGTAGATTGAGTTCAGGTATTGGTAGACTATCCCAGTCTATTGGTTCATCCTTTGGAATGATAGGTTCACCATGGAAATTCTTGGATGGATCTATCTTGAATTCTTCATGTGCCACAGAGGGCATGGATGTTTGAGTTGTTGTAGAAATAGACTCTTTGGGAAAGTACCCTTCCATCTCCTCATCACTGAAATCCAATTTTCTCTTGATTCTTTGCTTGTACCTTGGCTTCTTTGTCTGTGGAGGTTCATTTTGCATTACTTGATCTTGAGATTCAACAATTTCATATGGTTGTGCAGAAATTTGTTGTGTGGGTTTCACAACTTGTAACTTGGCCAAGATAGCAGCTTGCTCTTTCTTTTGTTTGACCTTTTTAGCATCTAGAGCGGCTTGCTTCTTTTCTTACTTCAATCTTGCCTTTTCTTCTTTCTTTGCTTCAGCGAATTGAGGGTGTCCAGCCACCACACAAATTTCTTTACCATTCCTGAAAACTTTAGCAATTCTTCTTTTTAATGCTGAATCAGCTGGATCCTTGTAGAATGCTATAGACCTGGCCAACAGCTTCTTTTCATCAGGCTTTGGTGTCTCATACACTGTGTCCAAGGGGTTCTTTAGTGAAGATTTTGGATACTTCACCTTTGGCTTCAAAATTAGCTTAGCCTTTGGAGATTTGATGCAGGATGGTTGTCCTCCTTCCAGATTATTCATGCTCATTTCATTCACGAAGATTTGCCTGACTTGAGAGTGATGAATGGATGATTTTTCTGGCTTCTTTGCTAGCCCGAATCTCTTTTGAATGTCCTCGTCAATTTTCTCCCAGTTGATTGGGCTCAACTGTTTCTTTTCAGCTGCTCTCAATGTGGCTGCTACTTCATTAATCAGATCAATGTTGTCTGTAGTTGGTGGCTTGGTGAAAGCAATTATAGGCACAATTACTTTGCTAACTTGAATATTAAGCTGTTGCTCCCCCTCACTTGATCCTTTCTCCCTCTTTTTGTTATCATCAAGTTGTGTGGAAGGGAGTTGAGCAGCCACCAACTGTTGAAGAAGTGCAGTCTGAGCTTCTTGATTGTTAAGTATCCTGGCCATTGAATTCTCTACAACAGATAGTCTTGAGTCCATGGCCTCAACTTTCCTATTGAGATCAACCTCCTTCCTTAGATTTTGAGCAATTTCAGTCATGGTGGTTGCAGGAAATATAGAATCCATCCTTTCTATAACATCTTGCTTGATTTCAGAAATTTCCTGTTTGATTGCATCCACACTCTGACTATGTTGGAGGGCTTGAATTTTATGCAGCTGGAGTGCTTCAAGATGTGCTGTGAGTAGCTTCTTTGTGCTAGCATTGGAAGATGCCTGAATGGCTGCTTGGGTGTCATGAATTAGCTTGAACAAAGTTGATTGGAGATGTGAGTAGGAACATTCTTTCGTAAGCATCCAGGCAGGAACAACTGTATCTCCCCCTATGTCCATGATGTCTTCCTCATCATCCCCATCAGCATCCCCAATAGAAGCTTCATCCAGTTCAAAATCACTGCCAATGTTGGAAGGCATAGCAGTGATTGCATCATTTGCTCTTTGTAAAGATTGTGTAGTATGCACCAAGTTCATCAATCTTTCAGCCTCCTCATTGCCCTGTACAGCTAGAGTTTGGTAAGCTGTCACAGGGTGAGTAAATGTCTCAGCATCCAGGGAAATGGAATATATATAACAGCTTGATATTCTTGCTGAAATAGCATTTCCTTTTCTGCATCATTGACATTCACTGACTCACTTGCAATGGTTTCCATCCTTATCACTCATGTACCTGCATTTCTCTCTTGATCTCTCTTTTATTGCATCAAGGTCTCACCTTGGCTCCCCACCCTCACACCCTCACCTTCGCCATCTAAGGTGGGACTCCTCACACTCACGTTTGCCAATCCTGAAGAAATGGATTGCATTTGTTCACTCTTTTCCTCTCCTTTTTCCTGGGAGCAACCCAGACTCTCACTCATTTCACTCCATTCCCTCAATCCTAGGAGTGATTGCACTACCACTAAGTATTCTGCACTTGTAATAATTGATGAAATTTGAAGTTATGCAGAGACACTCGATAGATAAGGGATATCTGTCGGGTTAGCAGTTTGACTATCAGACGGATAACTGCTGTTAAACTTATCCGTCGGGATACAATTACTACTCGACGGATGAACAATATCCATCGAGTGAGTAGAAATGAATGAGTTTGGAGTGGAGACTATTGTGGAATCTGTACTAACCCCAATTTTTTTGAATTTTTGAAACACGGATGAATAGTAACTTTTGCTGATGATGCTGATTAAGGAAAATTATCAGACCACGCTATATAGGAGTACTGTTATGGAAATTCTAAGATCATATTAGTATTCCATACAGTAAATGAGTGTATGTAAATGTCCTTAGAATTCGAATCCGGACACTTTGATTTTTCCCCGAAAATCTACCAGATACCGAAAGAATTGAGTATAAGGTAACATGATTAAAAGGATTTAAATTCAAAAGATTATAAGAGAGGATCATAAAAGGAATATAAAATATTGAGAAAGGTTTAGGGGAACCCAAGTAATAAGATCCCGGATATGATCCCGGATATGATCCCTCATACGACGAACGAGAACGAAAGTTAAGCAAACCGTATAACAGATAAGTGGTCATTAGCCAAGTAATTAAGGGCTAATCAAAGAGGTTAGCGGGTGATGATGTCATCACACCACAAAGGGAAGACAAGTGTAAAAAGATGACACAAGCTTGATGACATAAGCATGACAAAGGGATTTTGTTTTGTTGGTTTATTTCGGACCATGCAAAATTAACCATGGTAAAATTTTTTAAATCATTTGCTAAGACAAAAAGAGAAGCAACCAAGTATTATTTCATAAAACAAAAAGAAGGAGAGTTGACTTTTGCTTCCAAGAACAAAGCTCTCGGCCAAAACAAACCCAGCAACTTCAAACTGCCATATCTCCTTCAATACTCACTCAAATATTGTGCTCTATAGCTTGTTGGAAAGGTATTGAGATGACCTACAACTCTTGTTCACAAGTCTCGTCCAAATAAGCATGGTAAGACCCTCATTTTTATAGTTCTTTCAATAGGACTTTTAGAAACTTCAAAGCCTAACTTTGTGTTCTTGATTTCTTTGGAAAGATCAAGCTTGTAGGAGGCTCCCTAAGGCTTTCTAGAAACTTAAACCCTCCCAAGGAAGGTATAAACTTCAAACCCTAGCCTTTACCTTGATTATTATCAAGTTTGATGGTTAGTTTTCTAAATGAGAAGCATGATCTTTGATTATTGGTAGTTTGATTTCAATTGGAGTGATTTGGTGAATGAATCTTGTTATAGTTAATAGAACTTGATTGTGGTTGGTTGAGATGAAGAATCTGGAGAATAAGGACTGGTATAGTATTATTTAGTTGAGGTTTTGATGTGTTAATAATTGTGGGTTATTTGGTGAGGTTTTGGTGTAGTGAGAAACTTGGAAAACTCGTAAACATAGCCGTCGTAATACCCATTTTCCTTAGACTGTTGTACATGAATCTCGGACCAGATAACTCAATGACCAATCTGTAACTTTGCCATGTTTAGCTAGATCGTGTCGTAAGCTTCTTTTTGGTATGTGGTTCTCTTGAATCCGATGTACGGTTTAGGAGAAACGACCGTTTTAAGTTACGGGGTTTCGCGAACGAACCTTTACCCCCTCGCTTTACTTTGAAACCTTGTTTAAGTCCCCTAAAAGACTAATTGGATTACAAAACAATTATTTAAGGTGGTTTAGGCAGTTTGTAGAGTATTCGTGAAAGAGTCGCCTTAAAATTAGTAATGGTTAATTTTATAAAAATGGTGGAGCCGGGGTTACTCGAGCGACTTATGTGAATCGTTAAGCGTATAAGCGAACGTTAGGGTCTAAGTGGATAAAGTCTAGTTTCTTAAGTGACCGTGGTTTAATTCCAGCTTATGTTGTTGTTCATAGGTTACCGAACCCACTCTAAGCTTAAGTCTACCCCGGAGCACTCAGGCAAGTTTTCTACCCGTTATACTGTTGTTGTGATGTATATATGTATATGCATTATCTTGTGATAAGTGCATGATTGTTATTAGAAAATCTTGCGATATATTGGAGCATGCTGATATGGTATATATACATGTCTGTTTCGTAATCTTGATATCTAATTGTTGATTCAAATGCTTATAAGTTGCATAATACATATGCTAGAGATAAGCAGTAGTTGCGTATACCCTTAGTATAGGGGACCCAAAGGTGAACATTTTTTAAACCGGGAGTCGATGTTCCCGAGTATAATATATATATATTTATATATATATATATATATGAATAGTTTTCAAAACTATTAATTGAATAAGGTTTATTCGATAACTTTATTTTACTTAATGAATATTATTTTGAATATTCATTCGAGGACGTATGACTCCGCTTATTTTATTAAATAATATTCTTTATTTTATTAAAGAATAATGTTTCGATAATCAAACTTATTTTTGATTATTCAAATAAAGATCGTACTTTTGTATAGGTATATCTTTGGTTAATTATTATTATTCATTTCAAGTATGATTTTTAAAACTTCTACTTCAACCATTTTTATAAAGATTATCCTTTATGGGAATATTATTTAAACAATAATATTCAGATATTTTCTAATATATTGGGACTGATTTATTTTATTAAATCAGCATTACTCCAAACATTCTTAAAAATGTTTTCGAGTCTTCAAAATGATTTTAAAAGTTAGAGCGGATCCCAAAACTCGTTTTTAGATTTAAGATCTTCCTTTCAAAGGGGATTTAAATACTCGCTTAAAAATCTGAGGGATCCGGCTCCGTGATGTATTTTTATATTCGCAACAAGGTTGTTGTTTTGATAAAAAGGGTTTTTGATTACTTACCCAACACTCGGGAAGTAAAATTCTTGAAATGAGTTTAATCCATTAACGGGCATCGCCTGGGAAATATCGGTGAGCTTTCCTTTCCAACTAGATACGGCTTCTTGGTGGAGCCGTATCAACAAGTTGCTACTTGGGGAAAGGGGGGACGAACTTTACGTTTCAGAGTCATAGATTTCATCTGAACTAGGAGTGGCGTAAGTGGTCGAGTGGCGCCGGCCCAGCCTTATTTATTGGCCCAAATGGCCCGAAAGTTCCGCTAAGACGGTCCATTCCTTAGGAGTTCAGCATTCGGTTGACAAGTAAATCCGACTGTTCTCCTCTACATGTAGAAAATGGTGGGTTTGCACTACTGTGACTGATCATCGTGAGTGGTCTTCCTGGCGCGGCAAACTCCCGTAATGAGTTCAACATCTAATTGGATATTTCTGCAACACTACCCAGAGCACTTCGATATAAAGGCTATGGCTGGGCAATTGTTGAGTGTTGGCAGGGTCGAGTTTTCAAAATGATGTTTTCATCAAATGAAGTATCTCATAACTTCATTTTATTTTGATGATATTTCAAAGATTGATTCTATACAAGTTTTGTCGTGAAGCTTCATTTATGGGATGAACTATTTATACCTTGAACGGAGGTAGTTCAAGTAGTATTCGGAAAAAGATATAAGTATATTGGAGTATCTTGTAACTTCATCTTTTCAACTTATATCTAGTTAATGATTATCTTATGAATGACAAAGGTTTTCAGAAAAACATTGAGACAAGATTAGATATATGAGATCACCTTGCAACGATATTTTTATGCAGTTATAAACTGGAACTCTGTGTATATTATACATGCCGGAGGATTTCAAAGATTGTGAAAAGTATATATGTATATATATACTGAATATTTTACGACTTGGTCACGTTAAGATATCAACTTGGTTCATTTCTTCGTGACCAAGACTTTTATGAGTACTATGAGAATGCTCATATATTGTTATTTATTATACATATTATTTCGGTGAGCTTGTTGCTCACCCTTGCTTTCTTCTTTCATCACACAACAATAGATAGACAAGATGAACATGATCAAGCTCCCAATTCATGAGCGGTTAGGAAACGTTCTGTAGTTTCCTGTAGGCGTTGATGTCGTTGTAGCTGAGATAGGAACTACCAGTAGGCTAGGCTTTCAACTTTTATTGTGCCAGACTTATGTATATTTATGAATTGTAATAATGGCAAAGAATATGTAAATTTATTCAGAAACCCTTTTGAGGTGTAATGACTTATAATTGTGGAATAAAATGACTTGTGTTATTTTTGGATATTCATCTCTGAGACTATAACTTGTGGTGTGTGTGTATATTGTGGGGTCACAGTACGCAGTAGTTGGTTGATTAGTAAGATTAAGTATTATTAAGGGAAATGAAACTCGTGACAACCCGGATCCCCGACCCTAGATTTGGGGGTTTTACAGACTCTGTGTAGATTGATGAGAATTTTGGCACAGTTGTCTCAACAGTTTCAGAAAGAAATGGCAAGTGAGCCAACAAATCATCTAGAAGATGATGCTCACTTGCTTGGATTTTTTGCTTCTCCAAGAGTGTTAAAGATGGAGAATTTGGAAGTGATGTGTTTATCATGTCAATATCCAAAGAGTGTGTGGGAGAGTTTATTGTTTCAGGGGCTTCAATTGTTAGAGAATTTGGCTGTGACTCCACATTTATTGGAGCCACATCAACCTGACTTTGAGAAGGTGCAGTGACTGTGTCTTTAGCACCAGTTTGCACAGTGTGTGAACCCTGTGCATCCCCAAGGGTCTTTGATTTCTTCTTTCTAGTGTAATTTTGGGGTGAGCTTGTGTCCCTTATCCTTTTGGACTGTACCCTTGGCTGAGAGCTTTGTTCAAAAGTCACATCCTTTTGGGAGGATGGAACTAGTAATGAGCTTATATTCTTATTAAGCACTGCAGTTTGTTGGGAAACTGCAGTGTGGCTAGGCTGGGAAACACTCACCTCTCCAACCTTATCCTTAGGGTTTCTTTGATGTTCACCTTTCTTACCCACCTTCACACTCCCCTCTATAGGTTTGGTGGATTTTACAACTGACATCTTTTGAGAGACACCAGAAGGGGCTTTCTTTGTTTTTATTTTTGAAATTTTGGATTTGGTAGCTTGGGTAGGCAACTGTTTGGTCAATGACATAGTTGCCATAGCTACACTGGAATGCAAAGAAGTTTGTGAGGTTGGAAGAGTAGAGACAGTTGAACTTACCTCACTTACCTGAGGTGCCTCCATAACAGGAAAGTAGAAGAGTGGCACCTATTTGTGATGGTTTGCCCTGTTCAAATCTGCAATGATTCTCCTTTCTTGAACCCAACAATCTAATTTGTTGTTTGGGTTCTCAAGCACAATATCCTCAGAGAGGTGGTTAGCAAGCATCATTAAAAATCTAGCATAGTAAACATTTTTACCCCTCTTATTTAGCTCCCCTAACTTAAACCCCAACTCAAATATGACAAGATCACTAAAGTTGAAAAATTTATCAGTTACTAGCATGTTAAGCATAGAGATATTAACTGAATCAAAATTGCTAATTAACAATATTAGTGTCTGTGTGTAGAGAAGTTACAGTGTTATCGGGAATTTTGAAACATGCTTTAACAATATCACCATTAACACAGAATTCCTTACCTTTAATAGTGAAAGTGACAGTCTTATCAGTTGAGTTGTATGTTACAGTCGTCCACATTTCTTCAACAACCTCACAGTAAATGTTGGGTGATTCCAGCATGGCATAGTTGAGTTTGCAGTTCTTCACAAAATCCATCATTTTGTGGTAGTCCCCAGACTGCTGAATCCCCTTGTTCACTAAGGTTGTGAAGTTGTTCTTCTCGTAGATAAATCCAGTTTGAGACATGATCTTTATGACTGGTGCCATTGTTAGAGAGTAAAAACTTGCAGAGAGAGAGAGAGTAAGTGCTTTTGAGAAAGAGAGAAGTTAAAGCAGATGATTTGAGAATGATAAAAGAAAAGCAGTGAAAATGAATTGTGCTTTTATACTATCTCAAAAATAACTGTGAAAAGTAACAAAGTAAAATAAAATAACCAATAAAAATTGCCCAAAATAGCCGTTTAAAAAATAAACTATAAAAATTCCATCAATTATCCGTCGTGTTATGCTTACAAACTGTGAGTATACTCGATGGATAATGTTCAGAGAATCAATGACTAAGAATAAGACAATTCCACGGATGAGAATAAATCAGTTATCCGTCGAGACATAAAATATTCCAGAAAAATAATTGATTTTTTTAACAGATTGTATACCGACGGATGATCAAACTCGATGGATAATGATCATCCGTCGAGATGTAAATTTTGACTTAGCCAAAATTTCATCCAAGACTGAAGAATCAATTAAATATCTGGCTACATTACAACTTGCAAATTATCTGTAAAGATTCAAGAGTAATTTAGCATACCTAACTCACTTACCAACCTTGAAAAGGTGGATTCATCCAGTGGCTTGGTAAATATATCTGCAAGCTGCTTTTCACTTGGAACAAAATGCAGTTCCACAGTACCATTCATTACATGTTCCCTTATGAAGTGGTACTTGATGTCTATGTGCTTTGTTCTTGAATGCGATACTGGATTTTCAGTGATGGTAATTGTACTTGTGTTATCACAGAAAATAGGAATTCTTTCCACTTGCATACCATAGTCTAACAATTGGTTTTTCATCCACAAAATCTGTGCACGGCAACTGCCAGCAGCAATATATTCAGCTTCAGATGTAGAAGTAGAAACTGGATTTTGCTTTTTACTGAACCAGGACACAAGCTTGTTTCCCATAAATTGACAGGTTCCTGATGTACTTTGTCTATCAATTCTACAACCTGCATAATCTGCATCTGAATGACCAGTTAGATTAAAACCAGAATCTCTAGGATACCAAATGTCAAGTTTTGGTGTTCCCTTGAGATATCTGAAAATTCTCTTAATAGCTACTAAGTGAGATTCTCTAGGATCAGCCTGAAATTTAGCACAAAGACATGTAGCAAATATTATATCTGGCCTACTAGCTGTTAAGTATAGAAATGAGCCAACCATACCCCAATAACTTGAAATATCCACAGACTTTTCAGTAGTGTTTAATTCAAGCTTAGTTGCAGTGGCCATGAGAGTTTTTGCAGATGTGCAATCCATTAGATCAAACTTCTTTAAAAGATCATAAATATATTTAGTTTGACTAATGAATATTCCATCACTAACTTGCTTAACTTGCAAACCAAGAAAGTAAGTTAGTTATCCTATCATGCTCATTTCATACTTACTTTGCATCAATTTGGAAAACTTTTTGCAAAGTTTCTCATCTGTAGAGCCAAAAATAATGTCATCTACATAAATTTGAACAAGTATACTAGAGCCATTAACATTTCTAAACAATAAAGTTTTGTCTATAGTACCTCTAGTGAAGTGATTCTCTAAAAGAAACTTTGACAAAGTATCATACCAGGCTCTAGGTGTTTGCTTCAGTCCATAAAGTGCTTTCAAAAGATAGTAGACATATTCTGGAAAATTTGGATCTTCAAAACCAGGAGGCTGACTGACATAGACTTCCTCCTCCAAATTTTCATTCAGAAAGGCACTTTTGACATCCATTTGATAGACCTTGAAATTGGCATGGGCTGCATAGGCTAAGAAGATTCTGATGGCTTCAAGTCTTGCAATATGAGCAAATGTTTCATCAAAATCTATTCCTTCTTGTTGACAATATCCCTTAGCAACCAATCTAGCTTTTTTTCTAACTACTATGCCATTTTTATCCATCTTGTTTCTGAATACCTATTTGGTGTATGTTGGATTCTTTCCTTTAGGCTTGGGTACCAGCTTCCATACCTTATTCCTTTCAAATTGGTTTAGCTCCTCCTGCATAGTAAAAATCCAATCAGGATCCAACAAAGCTTCTTCTACCTTCTTTGGTTCTTCCTTAGATAGAAAATTGCTATATAGACATTCTTCCTGAGTTGCCCTCCTTATTTGAACTCTAGAAGATATATTACCAATGATGATCTCAAACGGGTGATCCGTTGTCTATTTCCTTTGTTGAGGTAGATTAGCTCTAGATGAAGAGGCCTCATTGTTGTCTTGATGTGTGATTGAGTTTTGATTATTAGAAACCCCCCCTGAGTTTATGGATCTCTGATTTGAGAAAGGGGAACTTTCTGTAAGTGATTTATTCTGACTTTCAGCTTCTTTTGATGACCCGACGGATGGTGAATTTTGAGTACCGATGGATGAAGCTGGTTGTCTTCCGACGGATAAAGCAGATTGTCTCCCGACGGATGAAGCATTTTGCAACTCGATAAATATTGAATTTTGTGCTTCATTGGTAGTAGATTTTTCTGCATTATCTTTTGATACTGTTTCTTGATCACTTTCATCATCACTGTCATTACTAACCATCTCCACATTTTCAAATTTGAGGCTCTCATGGTAATCTCCATCTTTTAGTCCTTCAATCTTTTTATCATCAAACACAACATGTATTGATTCCACAACAATGTTGGTTCTCAGATTGTAGACTCTGTATGCTTTACCAACAGCATATCCAACAAAGATTCCTTCATCTGCTTTAGCATCAAACTTCCCATTCTGATCAGTTTGATTTCTCAAGATATAACATTTACATCCAAAGACATGAAGGAAATTTAGAGTTGGCTTCTTGTTCTTGAAAAATTGATAGGGAGTCATGCATTTTGCTTAATTAACCAGAGAAATGTTCTGAGTGTAGCATGCAGTATTTACAGCTTCAGCCCAGAAATATGTTGGTAACTTAGATTCTTCAATAATTGTCCTTACAGCTTCAATAAGTGATCTGTTCTTTTTTTCTACTACTTCGTTTTGTTGTGAAGTTCTTGCTGCTGAAAACTCATGCAAAATCCTTTTTTTCACAAAATGCTCTCATAACAGAATTTTTGAACTCAGTTCCATTGTCACTCCTGATTCTTCTAACTTTGAAATCAGGATGATTATTGACTTGCCTTATGTGATTGATGATGATTTCACTAGCCTCATCTTTGGACTTAAGGAAATATGTCCAAGAGAACTTTGAGAAATCATCTACAATTACTAGGCAAAATCTTTTCCTTGAGATAGACAATACATTGACTGGTCCAAACAAATCCATGTGTAGCAGTTGTAAAGGTTCTTCAATTGTTGAATCAAGCTTCTTTCTGAATGATGCTTTAATTTGCTTTCCCTTTTGGCAAGCATCACACAGTCCATCCTTAGAAAACTCCACTTGAGGAATGCCTCTAACCAGTTCTTTCTTTACAAGTTCATTCATGGTCTTGAAGTTAAGATGAGATAGTTTCTTGTGTCATAGCCAACTTTCATCTTGACTTGCTTTACTGAGAAGACAAGTAACAGATTCTGCATTTGATGAGTTGAAGTCAGCTAAGTACACATTTCCTTTTCTCACTCCAGTCCGAACCACTTTGTTGCTCCTCTTGTTTGTCACAACACAGGCTTCTGAGTTGAAGGTTACTGAATTGCCTTTATCACACAGCTGGTTGAGTTTCCTTGGGTCCTGCCTTGTTAGCTTTCTTCTTCTGTTTCTTAGGTTTGATCTCATTTGACCTGGGGATATTAGATTCATCCTTAGTCATTTGAGTTGGACCTTTGAAATCATTCATTACAACAGAATTATCATGCACATTTTGATTAACAGGAAATGGCATGCTATTAGTAAACATGTTATTCCAGTAGGGCATGCTAAATGGCATTTGCGGCATATTAAATACATCATAATAAGGATTAGGTGCAAATGGCATATTAGCAAATTGTGCATTCATATTCTTTGTAGACATAGCATTCATAGGCATAGAAGGCACGACATTCATGTTGGGAAAAGGAGGTGGCACAAATATGGAAGTAGGCATGGCAGTTTTGTAATTAACAGACAGATGATTTACACTACCACACTTAACATATATTTTTCTTGGAGCATACTTATCAGGTGTGTAGTTGTTGTGTTTGTTAATTCCTACTTTACCATTTCTATTGTTTTTCCTTTTAGCCTCTGTTTTAACCTCAATCTTTTCTAGTCTGTCATTCAATTTCTTGATAGACAAATGACCAACATTCACTTTCTTCTCCTTCCTCACTTGATTAGATTCTCCTGAAATGAAGTTTTTGGAAACTGATCCATACTTTTCATTTAACTTGGCAAGTTTGGCTTTACTCACAGGTTTGATCACAGCCGACAGATGAGATTTTATGTCACTCGACGGATAATCCTTTCGGTTATCCGACGGATGACTCTCATCATCCGTCGAGTCCACATCTGTTAGCAATCCTTCAACCAAATTGGATTCCAACTTCTCCTTATTCTTCTTCCAGGCTGCATCACAAAAGGACTCAATACCTTGAACTTTTGTGATTTGAGCATGAACATCTCTAGATGTTTTCCATGCCTTAATCACCTCCTGTTCTCGTTCAAGCTGCTTCTTCAAGATCTCTTCTTTCTTCATGGACTCAGTTAATTCATCCTTAGCAATTTTACACACATTCTCAATTTTTCAGATTCAATAAACTGAGATTCTAGCACATTATTCCTCTCACTTAAAAACAAATTGTTTTCTTTGATTTTAGCATTTTCCTTAGTAAGAGACTTAAGTGTAACACGCAAATGATATAATTTTGTAGACATGTCATTTATTGCATCTTTACACTCAGCTTTAGATAAATGTGCAAGGTTAGTGGTGTTTACCTGATTACTTGAAGAACTTGTCTCTGTTTCATCAGACTAGGCCATTAAGGCTAGATTGACATAGCTGACATCCTCATCCTCATCCAGACCATCTGCTGCCCAGTCATTTTCTTGTGTAATGAAAGCCTTTTCCTTTTGTTTGAGCAATTCAAAATATTTCTGTTTATAATCCACAGGCTCAAACTTCTTCTTGCTGGAATCTGACTTTCTACACTCACTGGCAAAGTGCCCTGCCAAGCCACATTTGAAATATTTGAATTTTGATTTATCCACCATGTTTCTATTTGGCTTGGATGCTCCAAAGTTCTTCTTGAACTTGAGCTTGGCAAATATTATAGAAAGAAGTGCTAGATGTTCATCAATGTCATCCATATCATCTTGGCTCAAAGAATCTTCATCTTCTGCTACCAGCCCCTTGCCCTTGTTTTCACAGACCTTTGAAGTAGACTCAACAGCTTCTATCTTCATCTCCTTCTCTTTGTCTAACTCAGCAACTAGTGCAATGGATCCTTCTTTCTTTCTCCCTTTCTCCATTATTTCATCTTGCTCTATTTCAAGCTCATAAGTCTTTAGAATGCCATTCAGTCTCTCTAGTGTAAACTCCTTGTATTCCAGTGAGTTTCTGAAAGAGACTGTCATTGGTTTCCATTCTTTTGGTAAGGATCTCAGAAATTTGAGGTTAGAATCTTTGGTTTGGTAGACTCTTCCATGCAGCTTTAGAGAATTTAGTAGCTTTTGGAATCTACTAAAGATATCAGTGAGAGTTTCACCTTCTTCGAAGTGGAAATGCTCATATTACTGAATTAGTAACTGCATCTTGTTTTCTCTAACTTGTTCAGTGCCATTACAGATAATCTGAATTATATCCCAAACTTTCTTGGCAGTTTTGCAATTGATGATATTGTCAAACATGTCACCATCAACTCCATTAAACAGAATATTTATGGCCTTCTTGTCCTTCCTGACTTGTTCAATATCAGGATCTGACCATTCATGCCTTGTCTTGGGAACTGATGGCTCATTTTCAGTTGCAGCTCTCATTGGTACATGAGGGCCTCTCTACATAGGCCTCATCTTGAGAAAGTAAATGAATATGCATCTTTACCTTCCAGTGATGGTAATTATCTTTGTCCAGAAAAGGAATCTTGACTCCAACATCCTTCTTGTTCATCTTGTTGTTTGTTGTGATTTTTAAACTCTTTGTTCTTCAAGAGCTTGCTCTGATACCAATTGTTAGTCCCTAACAATGCAACAAGAATTACAGAAGGGGGGTTGAATGGAATTCTTGAAACTTTTTCTGAATTATAAAATGTTCTAACTTAAGATATATATGACAGTGTTTTGATTTGCAAAGTGCGGAATAACAAGTTAAATATGAATCAAAACATAAAGTAATAAAAATACAAGCCTTTAAAACTTTCTGGTGGATTAGAGTGTATCCACCAGATATATATATATATATATATATATATATATATATATATATATATATATATATATATATCAAGAGAACTCTGTGAAGTTTGAATAGCTCACAGCTGCTTATAAAATAAGAACAACTAAACTTATAGAGAAATGCTAAGGATACAGCTTACAAATGTTTCTCTGAGAAAATATTTTCTTAGTCTTCTTGTTATTCTATTTGATACTCTTGGTTTATATATCACCAATATTACACATTAATAAGACAAGATAATAAAACAAAACCTATCAAGTCTAATACTATGCTAATTCATTACTCTATTCCAGCATCTTTGAATATCTTCATAATAGCATGGAAATGGCAATGCTTCTTTGTTCTCAAAAACCCAGTTGAGTAGGCTTTCACATTTCTTTTGCATACACTCGACGCATGTGACTGTGTTGTCACTGTCAACAGA
Source organism: Apium graveolens (assembly GCF_009905375.1). NCBI lineage: Eukaryota > Viridiplantae > Streptophyta > Magnoliopsida > Apiales > Apiaceae > Apium > Apium graveolens. Next base: position 248,594,888 of record NC_133653.1, on the reverse strand, counting down.
TATTTGAATTGATTATTCGTCGGGTACATGATCATCCGTCGGGTTGCCTTGTTAATCATCCGTCGGGTAGCTTTGTTGATCATCCGTCGGGTAGCTATTTGGCACTTGACTTCATTTCATTTATGCAGAATTACAAGACATCATCTATTTACAATTAATCAACTTATTTTGCATATCTAATTAAATTCAACATGACTTATATGCTACTACAGAATCTATACAAAGGTGTTTGCAGAAATATGCTACATGACTTATTATTACATAAGCTCCTCACTCGATGGATATCAAATCATCATCTGTCGGGACTGTATTGAGTCATCCGTCGGGACTATATTTGCTTATCTGTCGAGTGCTACAAAATACACTAAGTTGAATCTACTAAGGTGTTTTGATAATGAAATCATCAAGTTCATAACATATTCCCAACAAAAACACAGGCAGATGTATATGTACATGGTGTTGGACAGACCCAATGTGAGATTCTACATGTCTATTGTGTCATAAGTAATTCACACAGTGATAATGATGTAATGGTCCTTAGTCCTGAAGTTATTATATTTCTATATGAGAATTAATTTACATTGATTCCATTAAAAGTTATCATTGACCGGGTAATGATAAAAGTGGACATTGGGTTATTATGAATCGTATGAGAAATATGAATGATCTAGATGGGATTTAACCCTCCTATTTTAGGAGTGATATTATTGGCCTCTTGTGTGAGCTAGACTATGAAATGCGTGGCCATGCTCAAATGTTGATTTGATATGATAGTCTACTCATTGATCAAGGAAACTTGGATTAAACTATGATGAGGATGACACATTACATGCCTCTAGTTTAATCTATAATATTTGGTTAAAGGGATTATATTACATTGTACATTATTCACAAAAGGTTTAATCGATCACCGATTCAATTATTATTACTTGGGTAGCAATGATGTATTACTAGATGCCGCTCATTGTTTACGATTTTAAATTAGATTTAAAATTCGTTGCCAACGTAATAATAACCTATAGGGTCACACACTAAGAATGCTTGAAGGATTATTTAATTTAAATTGGATTTAAATTATATTAAAGTAATTCGAATTATTTATAATATTAATTAAGTATGACTTAATTAATTAGATAAATATTGATATTCGAATTTACTAATATTAATTATGAAATTTATTTGTTAAATAATTAAGTGAGACTTAATTATAATACAAATAGGAATTTCAAATTAATAATAACTCCTAATTAGTTAAGAGTTATAATTCGTTTTTCTACTCTCTATATAATATCTCTTGAGTGACTGATTTTGTAAGCAAGACTTTTAGTAAAACCCTAGCCACCAAGGGAGAAGATGGAGAGAGCAAGAAGAAATAAGTTTGTGCTAGTACACATTCAATCCTTGAGTTCAAGCATTCGTATGGATACCGATAGAGCGTAGATCGCGAGAGCGGGATGCGTGGTGATTGAACAAGTTTTGGATCTCCATTATTCAACCAATTGGTAGAGCTTTTTAAGGTAAACAATCTGATCTACAAATTAAATATATGTTTTTCGCATGGATCCTGCGGTGGGTTTCGAAAATTGTGATTTTTTACGTTTTTAATTACTGTTTCCGTTGCATTTATGTGCTCGAAGCCCAACAAATTATGTAGCGCACAAGTTTTTCCTCCCTATATAAACACCTTTACGGCTTTAGGGTTATACACACAAATACACAGTCGTTCATAAACACCTACCCTCTAACCCGTGATAGTTTCTTGCTCGCTTTCAAGCTAGCTGAGAGTGCCGACCTTCGGTGTCGCCATCGCAATCCGTTTTATCTGGGGAGGTTTTTTGATCGCACAATACGGTGAGGGCTAATAAGTGTTAGTCCCTTAACAATATGGCAAGAATTACATAAGGGGGGTTGAATGGAATTCTTAAAACTTTTTCTTGAAATAAAAATGTTCAAACTCGAATATATATATATAAGTGTGAATTGATTAGCACAATGCAGAATAGTTACTTAAATGAATCAAAACACAAGTATTTAAAAACAAGAGTCTTTAAAACTTTCTGATGGATTTGAATGATTCCACCAGAGATATATAATATATATCGAGAGAACCCTGTGTGCAAAAGCTCACAGCTGCTTATAAGAATTGAACAACTAAGAATACAGAGAAATGCTAAGAATTCTGCTTACAAATGTTTCTCAGCTTGGTTGCTTAGATAGTTCCTTAGTTGCTACTTCTTGGTTTATATATCACCAAGATTACAAAGTAATTAGACAGGATAATAAAACAAAAACTATCTAGTCTATTACAATGCTACTTCATTACTCTATTCCAGCATCTTTGAATATCTTCATAATAGCATGTAAATGACAATGCTTCTTTGTTCTCGAAAATCCAGTTGAATAGGCTACCACATTCCATTTGCATCCACTCGACGCATGTGACTGTGTTGTCACTGTCAACAGATATTTGAATTCTTTATCTGTCGGGTTCATGATCATCCGTCGAGTTATTGATCATCCGTCGGGTTGTTGATCATCCGTCGAATTCATTGTTGTTTATCCGTCGGGTAGCAATCAGGCACTTGACTTTATTTCACTTATGCAGAATTACAAGACATCATCTATGTACAATTAATCAACCTATTTTGGATATCTAACTAAAGTCAATCATGACTTAAGTACTACTACAGATTCTCAATAATGTGTATGCAGAAATGTGCTACAGACTTATTGTTACATAAGCTACTCACTCGATGGATAATAAGTCATCATCCGTCGGGACTATATTGAGTCATCCGTCGGGACTATAAACCTTATCCGTCGAGTGCTACATAATTTCACTAAGTAAAATCTACCAAGGTGTTTTGTTCAAGAAATCATCAAGTACACAATATATACCCAACAATCTCCCCCAATTTATGTCTACTGGAATTGTAGCCATAAATTAAGAGACACTTGATGATAACAAAACACCTTTAAAATACAACTTTTAAAATACAGTAGATACTACTGAAAAGTGCTTCAATTAATAAAATGTACAAAGTTTTGCTCACAGCCATTTTCAAGATGCTCCTCTAGCCTGAGCAGATTTATCTAGTTCCTTGAAGGTCTGGATCTCTTTCCAAGCTTTCTGTTATTTTCCTCAATCTGATTTTAGAGCTGCCTGTGGAATTCCAGTTCATCAGATTATGAGAGATTTAGCTTTCCTTGCATTTCCAAAAGAGTCTCATTGCTGGAGATGCTCAATTGGTCTTCTAATCTGAAAAATCTTCTCACTCCTTTGTCATCCATGAACTCCATCAGCCAGTAGGGCCTTAGATTCACTCTTCTCCCTGTGTAAGGGATGATTAGAGTCTTTGGGAGTGCATCTTTAGCTCTAACACTCCTTATCTCTTCAATCTTCTTCAGTACCAATCTTCTTGCAGTGATATTGAACCCAAAGTTCTTCTTGAAGGATGAATAAACTTTAATCAGTACAGTTTGGCTTTCTTGAAGGATCCTGTGAAGTGGCCACTGAATCTCCTTTCCTCCTTTGTACTTGAACACTAACCTTTCAGGTAGGTTTCTGTATGCATCAATTCCTCTCACTTCATCTAGTTCATCTAGATAGAGGTTTAGATCAGAAAATTCTTTGATATCACACAAGTACATATAATCTCCCTTATTGACTTTGGATTGAGCTTTGACTACTGATTTGGATTGGAGAGGTGACAGCTTCACTTTCTTGACTGCTCTTGACTTTGTTCTTTTTGGCTTGTTAAGGATTGGCAAATAGAAGTCAGGAACTGGTATATTTTCCCATTCTACTGGTTCATCTTTAGGCACAATAGGTTCACCATGGATGTTCCTGTAAGGATCCACCACCTTGATATCTTCAAATACCACATAGGGTTTTGATGCTTGAGTTGTAGTTGGAGTGGATTCCTTGGGAAACTGATTCTCCAATTCCTTATCAACAATGTCCAGTTTTGTAACATCCGGGAAATATCGTGTAATTATTTATATTAATATATGATTATTATGTGAATATTATATGAATTTTGGTGAATTATTTGGTGTTTGATAATAATATTTGGATGTTCGTATGTAATAAGATGCGAGTATGTTAATTTTAATATGTCCAGAATAAAACATAGATAATTAAGGTATTTTTGTGGAAAATTTTTGGAATGTTAAATGATGTTATGATGATTTATGAATTATTAATTATTTTCTGATTAATTATAAAAATTATTTTATAAAGCCGGGAATCGTCCGACTTCAATCGTTTTTGCGTTTTTACAACCCGAAACTCTTCCGAAATCTCCTTCCTAACCTAATCTGGTAATTCCGAACATTTTCCGTGTTTTAACTTTTTCGATCCGGGTTACGATTTAACCTGTAGGAGTACCGGTATGAAATTTTCGATACGCAAATCATTTTATATATCGATAAGAACCCATATTCTCAAAAGGCGAGACATTATTACCTTAATTTCGTATAAAGAATTTTATAGGAAGCTCTGTTTTGATAATTATCTAATTCTGGTATTAAAATGGTATCGTCTTTTCAGTTACTTAGCGGCTAAGTAACCTATTTTCGGATTCGATATGTAAATGTAATTATCGAATTATTAAATAAATAAAATATGTGATGGTTCTGTCAGCTATGTGTTGCTGTATGATCAATTGTTTGTGAATTATTGGACGCAAAGATTAATGTTATAATTAATTATCGAGCTGTATGAATTTAATTCATTTTAAAATAATTTTATTGAATATTTACTCCTAAAAATGCTAAAATTATCTCTAAAATTATTTTTATAATTTTATTTATTATTTTTAGGGGTTATAAAATTTGGAAATTAATATTTTATTTATTATTTAAATTTAAATTATTTTCTGACTTCATTTAATTGTAAAATCAGTATTTAATTCCAGAATATTTCAAAAATTACGAAAATCTTATTTTATGAAGTTTAGATTATTTCGAGAATTTCGAAAATATGTTCAGATAGATTCTCGGGTTATTTTACCCGTTTAATACTCGTTGAATCGATAAATTGCGATACAAAATTCGGTTTTTCGGGTTAGTAATCAGGCTAGGGTTTTATTCTTATCAATTGATTTCTCCCCTGTTATTTCATAGCACCGCCTCCTTCATCAATCTCTCTGCTCGACCTCTCTCAACTCTCTTCTCTCTCTCTCAATTCTCTCTTTTCTCTCTCTGTTCCTCTCTCACTCTTTAATCTCTCCTTCCTCTGTCTTCGTTTTTCCCTGTTCCCTGTTGCTCCGATTGAGGCCGATTCGGTCCTTTTTATGGTTTCTTTCCGGCGATTGCTTCGGTATTTCAATTCGGTACATGTTTGTATATACATATACGTGAGTATATATGTGTAATCGTTGGTGTGTTTTGCTGTGTTGTTCTTCGTGTTGCCGCCTCTCGGAAATCTCTGAGAGGTATGGTGGCGCGTGTGTGAGTCGTGTGGGTGTGTGTGTGCGTGTGTGAGTAGGTTGTGTGTATGTGGCAATGGTTGTGTTCTGTGCTGCGTTTTCCGGCCGGTTAGTCGGCTGCTGTTCCGGCTTGTTGTTGTTTCTCTGCTCCACGCGTTGTGCGCGTGTTTGTGTGGTTGAGATTTTTAATTATTTTAATATTGTTTCTGCAGGAATTTATTGATTAAGGATTCGTGAAATAAAATAAATTCGTATGGAAAGTTCTTAATAATTAATCGATGGAATTCGTGTCGGATGTCCGTAATAAACGGAAACCCGCGAATTTTATCACCGTCGGCGATGAGCTTCGGCGAGCCGACGGTGGGCGATGATGATTTTTATCTGTGTCCTACATTTATTAATTAAATAAATTGGTTCGTGTTATTAATTACAAAGCGAAAACGAATAATAACTAATAAATTAAATTCGTACTGGTGTTTGGAAATTGTGAATTGTAGTTATGGATTGGATGTGATTATTGATTGTGATTGACGTCGAGATGATTCGACGGGCAGGCCGATAAATAGAGGAAACGATGTCCGATTTTCGGAAAATTAATTCCGAAAATACGGAAACGTAACCTGTAATTGTCGGAGATGTCGAACAAGGATATAATTGAACTTTATGAAACTGACTTGTATGATGTGACAAGATATTTTGTGAATAATCGATTACCCTATTTTTCAAAATGACAAACATACGTATTTTCTGAAATTAAATACCGAACCGATTTTCGAAGATGTGAACCGTAATTGCTATGTGTATTTCGATAATACATATAAATATGAATTCGGTTATGAAATCGTACGGGTAAAATAGAATAGTGATTTGATGTAAGCTTAAGCGATTATATGAATTAGGGTATTTCAACCCTGTAGGTTTTAGACGGAAGACCCGAGACGTGACATCGGACTAGGAACGATCTAGTGATTAGACGTCGTGATCAACGAAGTTCCAACCAAAGGGTCTGAATGTTGGGATCGTATCGAGAATAGGATAGTAGGTGCATGATAAAGCCGATCTAAGTCGAACCAAAATCAACCAGTAATAACGGTTAAAGCTTATTGAGGCAAGTATTCTGGATTTTTCTTTTAAAATACTGCAAGTATTCTTAATTTTCTTTTAAATACTGCAAGTATTCCTAACCTTTCTCCTTAAATACTGCAAATATTTATTCTCTCCTATTCTAAGTTCAGAATAGTTAACTGTTTTATATTTTGCTGCAATTACTCTTATTATGCCAGTTCTTTTAAATTCTTGTTCCTATAATTCGATTGCTCTCTTGAGCAAATACCCATTCGTTCGGGTTATTTGCGAACCCTAATTTGGGATGTTTTGAAATCAGAATGATTTGATATCAAAATACTCTACGGGCTGGATGATTATTATGAGGACCAGTGATGAGCTGGATCCTATGGGCCGGAGATGGACCGGACCCTTTAGGCCATAGTTGCCTGGGTGCCCCATATGTTGGTTGGGTCTATGCAGTTGGGTATAGATCCGCACTATCTCCTGACTGATCAGCAGGTTATAGTGCATATGTTGGTTTCTAGTGTTCAGTCCAATTTATTGTTGTTCGCCATTAATGGCATTCCCTCTTGAAATAAAATGTGATTATGGTTTAAAGTTATTCTTTCTTAGCACTCAGTTTCGGGAAATTACAATGTTTCTAAATATATTCGAGGTTCAGATTGTTGCTGCAGCATTAGTTGCTCAGTGATAATTAGGATCTTGAATGAATTGAGATCTTCTTAATTATTCAACCCGTCCTTATCAGGCTGGTTTAGCAGGCTAAGTCTATGGAAACTTAGTCGATAATGATGGATACTGAATAGTTAGGAATTTCTTGAACGTCGTTTTATGAATAGTTATTGCATTCATTGCTCAATTATGAAATGATACCAGAAGCTATTTTGAAAACACGCGATCTCTAAAGCTCTTACAAAAATGTCATTATGTCCTATGTGATTCATAGCAATGCAAATCAAATTGATTTTAAGATAACGAGGTATATCCTTTAAATGATTTCGTGTTTCGCCCTTCAGAATATTTCAGAGATTTTGTCTGGAAGTTTTCTTTGAAATTAATGTTTGAAACTCAAATTATATACTTGCTGGGCATTTTTGGCTCACTCTTGCTTTGTCAATTCTTATTTCTGCCAGAAACAGATAAGGATAAAAATGAATAGCTTAGATAGACAGCAGAAGTTCGAGAAATCTCCGCTGCGAAAGGTTGAAGAAGTTAGAAGAATAATAATCGAACATTAATTCAGAGGTATTTACAATTGTATTTTAGTTGTTGTAAGTTGTAGAAGATCAGATTCTTGTTTCATACCATAACCTGTAAACGATCCGGATTCAAGGGGTTATTTATTTATTTCTTTATTCTATGTAAGGATTGTTTAGTGACACCAAATCTTGACCCCGGATTTGGGGTGTTACAAGTTTCCTTTTAGTTCTTTTAGCCAATTCCTTGATTCTTGGATATTTCTTCTGTTGTTCAACTTGCTTCTTTGATTTAATAACTTCAGATGGCTGAGAAGGAATTTGTTGTGATGAATTTACAGCATGTAGTTTGGCCAAGATAGCAATTTGCTCTTTCTTTTGTTTAGCCTTCTTAGCATCTAGAGCAGCTTGCTTCTTTTCCTGCTTCAATCTAGCCTTTTCTTCTCTCTTTGCTTGGGCAAATTGAGGATGTCCAGCCACCACACAAATTTCTTTCCCATTCCTGGAAATTTTAGCAATTCTTCTTTTTGAAGCTGAATCAACTGGAACTTTGTAGAAAGCAATTGACCTTGACAGAAGCTTCTTTTCATCAGGCTTAGGTGTCTCATACACAGTATCCAAAGGGTTCTTCAATGATGATTTTGAGTAGTTTACCCTTGGTTTTAGAATTGTTTCAGCCTTTGGAGATTTGATGCAGGATGGTTGTCCTATTTTCAGATAGTTCATGCTCATCTCATTCACACTAATTTGCTTGACTTGAGAGTGATGGATGGCTGACTTAACTGGCTCCTTGACAAGTTCAAACTTCTTTTGTATTTCCTCATCAATCTTCTCCCAGTTGACTAAACTCAACTTCTCATTATCAGCTGCTCTTACGTTGGCTGCTGCTGCATTGATCAGATCTATAGTGTCTGTAACTGGTGGCTTTGAGATAGTAATTAAAGGCACAATTACTTTACTGATTTGAATCTGAAGCCTTTCCCCCTCACTTGGTCCTTTCTCCCCCTTTTTGTTATCATCAAGTTGAGTAGAGGAGGAGGTTTGAGCAACCACCAATTTTTGAAGTAGATCTGTCTGTTGGGCTTGATGAAGATGAATGGCTGTTAATGATGCTTCCATGGCTGACATTCTTATGTCCAAGGCATCTATCTTGGTTGCAAGATCAGAATTTTTCCTTAATTGCCTCTTGATGTCAAGCATTGTAGCTTCTGGAAGTTTAGAATCCATCTTGTCTGAAATGGCCTTCTTCATCTTCTCAATATCACCCTGCATGGTGTTTACATCCTCAGCATGTTGGAAGCCTTGGATTTGTTGAAGTTGCAGGGAGGCTAGATGTGCCTGAAGGAGCTTCTTGGTGCTGACATTAGTAGTGGTTTGAAGAGCAGTATTTGTCTGATTGATTAGTTGGATCAGGGTTGTCTTGAAATAGTGCTCATCACAGTACTTTGAAAATGCCCATAATGGCATACCTGATCCTGAACTTGAACCTACGTCTCCCCCTATGTCCATTGTCTCATCTTCACTATCCCCACTCTCATCACCAAAGAAATCAGCTGAGCCACCAGTCTCATAGTCCACATCACCAGCTGTAGAAGGCAAAGCTGTGATGGCATCCTTAGCTCTCATCATAGACTGTGTGGTATGCACCAAATTCAGCATCTTTTCTGCATGGTCATTGCCCTGTTCAGCTAGAAGTTAATAAGCTGGAACAGGATGAGTAAATGTCTCAGCATCAAGGGAGGTGGAATCTATAACAGCTTTAGGTTGCTGAGATAGTCCCTCCCTGTCTGCATCCTGGACATTCATTAACTCACTAGCAATAACATCCATCCTTATAGCTCCAGTACCTGCATTTCTCTCGTTTTCTCTCTTTTGTTGCATCAGGGTCTCACTCTGGCTCCCCACCCTCACACCCTCACCTTCACCATCTAAGGTGGGACTCCACTCACTCTCTTTTTCCAATCCTGAAGAAATGGATTGCATAGTTTCACTCATTTCCTCTCCTTTTTCCTGGGAGCAACCCAGACTCTCACTCAAAACTCTTCTCTCTCAATCCTAAGAGTGACTGTACAACCACTAAATCTTCTGCACTTGAAATAAATGAAGTTTGAAGCTGTGTAGAGATACTCGACGGATGAGTGATATACATCGGGTGAGTGGTTTTGCTATCCAAGGGATAACTGCTGTTAAGCTTATCCGTCGGGATACAATCACTACTCGACGGATGAGCAATATCCGTCGAGAGAGTAGAAATGAATGAAGTGGGAATAGAAACTATTGTTGACTCTGTGCTGATTGAAGATATTTTGGGCACAGATGATACAATAGTTCCTGAAAGAATTGGCAAGTGAGCCAACAAATTATCTAAAAGATGATGCTCACTTGCACTAGATTTTGGCTTCCCCAACAGAGTTAAAGAAGGGGAATCAGGAATTGATGTGTTTATCATATCCACATCCAGAGAATTTGTTGGTGAGCTTGGTGTTTGAGGTGCTTCTATTACTAGAGATTTTGGCCGTGACTCCACATTTATTGGAGCCACATCAACCTGAATTTGTGAAGGTGCAGTGACTGTGTCTTTAGCACCAGTTTGCACAATGTGTGCACCCTGTGCATCCCCAAGGGTTTTAGACTTCTTCTTTCTGGCATAAGTTTTGGGTGAGCTTGTGTCCCTACCCCTCTTGGCCTGTGCTCTTGGTTGAGAGCTTTGTTCAATAACTACATCCTTTTGGGAGGATGCAGCTAGAAATGAGCTTTTATCATTTTTAAGCACTGCAGTTTGTTGGGAAACTGCAGTATGGCTAGGCTGGGATCCACTCAACTCTCCATCCTTATCCTTAGGGTTTCTTTTATGTTCACCCCTTCCCTCACCTATCTTGCCCTCCTTCACACTCCCCTCTTTGGTTTTAGTGGATTTTGCAACTCGCATCTTTTGAGAGATACCAGAGGGGGCTTTCTTAGATTTGGATTTTGAAATAATTGCAAGTTTGGTGGCTTGGGTAGGCAACTGTTGGGTCATTGATACAGCTGTCATTGCCACACTAGAACTCAAAGAAATTAGTGAGGTTGGAATAGTGGTAGGGATAGATGAACTTACTTCACTTACCTAAGGTGCTTGCATTATAGGAAAATAGAACAATGGCACATCCTTGTGATGATTGGCCCTGTTCAAATCTGCAATGAGCCTTCTCTCTTGAACCCAACAATCTAATTTATTGTTTGGGTTCTCAAGCACAATCTCTTCACAGAGGTGGTTAGCTAACATCATAAAGAATCTAGCATAATACACACTCTTACCTCTTTTATTTAACCCTCCTAATTTAAAACCTAACTCAAACAAGACAAGGTCACTGAAATTATAGAATTTATCTGTAACTAGCATGTAGAGCATGTTAAGCATTGAGATATTGACTGAATCAAAATTACTGACTTTACCTGAAAAGACCTTTGTCACAACATCGCACATAAAACTCCATTCTTTCCTAAGACCCATTCTCCTAATGTCACTTAACATAGAAGTAGAAAGAGTATAGTTTATGGAATTAAGCATATGGATTAAATCAGTGTTAGTGTGTGGTTAGGTCACAGTGTTATCAGGATCTTTAAACATGCTTTTATAACATCACTATTGATACAGAACTCTTTACCTTTAATGGTGAGTGTGATTGTCTTATCTGTTGAGTTGTAGGTAGCAGTGGTCCACATCTCTTCAACAACTTCACAGAAGATTGTGGGTGATTCCAGCATGGCATAGCTGAGCTTGCAATTCTTCACAAAGTCCATCATCTTGTGATAGTCACCAGATTGCTGAATACCCGTGTTCACTAGTGCAGTGAAATTGTTCTTCTCATAAATGAACCCCGTTTGAGACATAATCTTTACAACAGGTGCCATTGTTAGAGAATAAGAGCTTGAAGAGAAAGATAGTAAGTGCTTTGAGAGAGAATGAAATTAGAGCAGTTGAATTGAGAATGATAAAAGAAAAGCGATTGAAATAAAATAAGCTTTTATACTATCTCAAAAATAACTGTTAAAAATAATAAAGTAAAATAAAGTAACCAATAGAAATTGCCTAAAATAGCCGTTTAAAAATAAACTGTAAAAATTCCACTCATTATCCATCGTGTTATGCTTACAAACTGTAAGTATACTCGATGGATAATGTACAGGGAATTAACGGCTAAGATTAAGACAATTCGACGGATGAGGATAAACTGTTATCCATCGAGTCATAAAATATTCCAGAAAAATAATTGATTTTTATTAGCAAATAGTGTTTCGACGGATGATCAAACTCGATGGATAAAGATCATCCGTCGAGATGTAAATTTTGTCTTAACCAAAATTTCATCCTAGACTGAAAAATCAATTAAATTTCTGGCTGTATTCCAACTTGCAAATTAACTCATAAAGATTTAGGAATAATTGAGCATACCTAACTCACTTACCAACCTTGAAAAGGTGGATTCATCCAGTGGCTTGGTAAAGACATCTGCAAGCTGCTTCTCACTTGGAACAAAATGTAGTTCTACAGTACCATTCATTACATGTTCCCTTATGAAGTGGTACTTGATGTCTATGTGCTTTGTCCTTGAATGTTGTACTGGATTTTCAGTGATGGCAATTGTGATAAGTGGTATTTTATACCACTTAGAACGTCTTAAAATGGCTTAAATTGGTGTCTTGAAATCAAGTATTTTGTGTATTTGATGTGTTTTTCTAGTGTTTATGCATTTCAGGGTATTAGTTGCATTTCGGAGGAGGAATCATCAAGAATAAGCCTTGGCATGTGTTCACCATTGAGAGAGGAAAAGAACGGGCAGATTACGGCGAAGAAACGGAGCAAACCGGGAATTTTTCCAGTAGGGTCCTGCGCGCCCGCGCAGCAATGCTGAGCGACCACGCAGCAGCCTTGCGCGCCCGCGCAGAAATGCTGAGCGGCCGCGCAGGGTCGGGGAAAAAGCTGAATTATTTTAGACTTCTACTTCTGTTTGGCTTCCAACTTCTATGTAATCTGAGTTTTATGGGACTATTATATAAGTAGATTTGAGATGTTTTCATAGAGAATAAGAGGGAGATTATGTTTTAAATTGTGTTGGCGCAAGAAGCGAAGGAGATAAGGAAGAAGACCGATTTAGCACACTGCAGCGAAGAGGAAGCATATATTCTTGTGATTCTTGTTTCGTTGTAACGTTGGATGCTAGTTTTCTTGCTTTGGCTTATTTACTCTTGTGACGTACTCTGTTTTAATATAATTAGTTTAGTTATTATTTTCTTGTGTTGATTATCATGATTTCATATGAACCCATGATGGCGATAAGTTCTATTATGGGCTAATCGTGATCATGGGGTTGCAACGGATTTATTATGAAATTCTTTAGTTAATTGTTTAATACTTTAGTGTGTGATGATTGCATGATATCTAGTATTGGTTGTGCGTATTCGTCTTATGTGCGTCGCGAACATATAAGATAGGGTGTTAATCTCTTGTGAAGCGACGGTGGATCTTGAGATTTAGAACTTGCCATGCTAGCATAGGTTCATGTACGTTGTGCATGATTTGTGGGTAACTCTAACAGTTTTATTTGCCCTATGTAATCAAAAGGAATAACTTGTGCTTAAATCGTTGTGTTGTCAATTTCTGTAGACATATAGGAACTCAACACAATTGATGACTATTCAACTTCTATCTTAATTGTGGATGTTTGGTAGAATGGTATTAGTACAATGAAAGTGGGCTTTTATCAGTTTCGTGTTATTCGATTAATGTCATCACTGTTACATGCTAAAGGTAATAACAATGGCTATAAAAGGAAGTAATAATGAAGTTGTGATCTCATGAGTGTTTTATTATTGATAAATTGAAGTGTTAGTTAAGTGGTTAATTAAGTAGTTAATTATAGTTAATATTTAATCAACAATTTTAAGTGTTATTATCTTAACATTGAGAAGTAATCATACATTGGTGAGTGAGTTTAATTAGACAATAACTTAGTCTGAGTCTCTGAGGTAACGAACTAGAAAATATTCTATATTACTTGCGAACGCGTATACTTGCGTGAATATTAGTGCGTGATTTCGCCCTAACAAGTTTTTGGCGCCGCTACCGGGGACTCGGCGTATTTGTTTAGTTTATGTACTTACCATCATTGGTCATTAGGACTCAGTGATTAGGACATAGTAGTTACTTACTCTTTTCGGTTGTGTTTCAGGTACTTTAGCAAGCGTTTATGTAAACTCGTTCTCGTGCTCGCAAGAGGACCTCAGATACAGCTGAAGAGAAAGACGAAGTTCTTGATACTCCGGAGAAGTTAGATTTTAAGGATTCGGATTCAGGAACTGAGCAGAAAGAACCAGTAAACATGGGAGATCGTATTGTTCAAGCTGATCCAGCTTATGGATTTTTCTCGGCCTAAAATTGATGACATTCAGTCAAGCATCCTTCATCCGGCTATTCAAGCTAACACCTTTGAAATCAAGCCGGGCACTATTCAGATGGTGCAGAATTCTGTTTCTTTTGGAGGAGCGGCAACTGAAGACCCCAACATGCACATAAGGAATTTTGTCGAGATCTGCAGCACTTTTAAGTATAATGGCGTGACTGATGAGGCTATCAAGTTGAGGCTTTTCCCATTCTCACTGAGGGATAAGGCTAAAGACTGGTTACATTCTGAACCAGCCGGGTCCATCACTACGTGGCAAGATCTTGCGCAAAAGTTTCTGGTGAAGTTTTATCCAATGGCAAAGACTGCTACTATGAGGAGTGCTCTTACTCAGTTTGCGCAGCAACCTACAGAATCTATGTGCGAGGCTTGGGAACGCTACAAGGAAATGTTGAGAAAATGTCCACAACATGGAATGCCGGATTGGAAAATCACTGGTTTTTATAATGGTTTGGGGACCCAATCTCGGCCCATGCTCGACGCAGCAGCTGGAGGCGCCTTATGGGCTAAAAGCTATACTGAGGCGTATAATCTTATAGAGACAATGGCTGAAAATGAGCATCAAAACCCAACTCAGAGGATGACGTCAGGCAAGGTAGCAGGTATTCTGGAAGTTGATGCAGCCACCGCTATTGCAGCCCAGCTCCAAGCGCTATCAATGAAGGTTGATTTTTTGGCTACGTATGGAGTTAATCAAATAGCTATGGTTTGTGAGCTTTGTGCAGGTTCTCATGCTACGGATCAGTGTTCTCTTGTCAACGAATCTGTTCAGTATGTGAATAATTATCAGCGACAACAGCAGCCTGTGCCAGCGACCTATCATCCTAACAACAGAAATCATCCAAATTTCAGCTGGGGGAATAATCAGAATGCTATTCAGCCACCATATCAGCAAGGAGTAAGTAAACAGTTTAACCCACCTGGATTCCAGCAACCACAGCAGTATGCTACAAGGCAATCATATCCTCAACAGGGAAGTGCAGCTGCACCTACTAGTGCTGATTTTGAGGAACTTAAGTTGTTGTGCAAGAGTCAGGCGGTTTCTATCAAGACCTTGGAAAATCAAATCGGTCAATTAGCCAATGCAGTGCTCAATCGTCAACCTGGCACTCTTCCCAGTGACAC
This sequence comes from Apium graveolens, assembly GCF_009905375.1. Lineage (NCBI taxonomy): Eukaryota > Viridiplantae > Streptophyta > Magnoliopsida > Apiales > Apiaceae > Apium > Apium graveolens. The sequence goes on along the minus strand of NC_133653.1, from coordinate 248,579,624 downwards.
AGAAGTACCAGGCAGGAAGGAAGCTAAAGAGCAAGTCAAGGCTATTACCTTAAGGTCTGGAAAAGTAGCTGATGCTGAAAAGGCAAAAGAAGTCGAAGCTGAAGTTAGAGATCAAGAATCTAAGCAAAAGGAGAAAGCGGCGGAACCAAAGAAGACTACTGTTGAACACACTCTGCCTGAGGCTAATACAGGGGAGAAACAGCTCTATCCTCCACCACCTTTTCCTAAGAGATTGCAGCAACAAAAGCTGGATAGACAGTTCGGGAAGTTTCTGGAGGTGTTCAAGAAACTTCACATCAATATACCTTTCGCTGAGGCTCTGGAACAAATGCCTAGTTATGCGAAGTTTATGAAGACTATTCTTTCAAGGAAGGTGAAACTGGATGACCTTGAAACCGTTGCTCTCACGGAAGAATGCAGCGCGGTTCTGCAACAAAAGTTACCACCAAAACTGAAAGATCCAGGAAGCTTCACCATTCCTTGCACCATTGGCAATCTAACTTTTGACAAGTGCCTTTGTGATTTGGGAGCAAGCATTAATCTGATGCCGTTGTCGATCTTTAAAAAGCTGGATCTGCCTGATTCAAAACCCGTTCCATTACTTACCCGAGGGGCATAGTTGAGGATGTGCTCGTCAAGGTGGATAAGCTCTTCTTTCCTGCTGATTTTGTTATTCTGGATTTTGAGGAAGATAAGAAGATTCCCATAATCTTGGGGAGGCCTTTCTTGGCTACTGGCCGTACATTGATAGATGTGCAAAAAAGGGAACTTACTATGCGGGTCCAAGATTAGGATGTGACCTTCAACGTATTCAAGGCAATAAAATTCCCTACAGAAGTTGAGGAGTGCTTAAAAGTGGATGTGATTGATTCTGCGGTTACTTCGGAACTCGATCACATGCTAATGTCTGATGCATTGGAAAAGGCCTTAGTGGGGGAATTTGACAGTGATGATGAAGATAGCAACGAGCAATTACAAGATCTGAACGCTTCTCCATGGAAGCGAAATCTCGACATACCATTTGAATCTCTTGGTACTTCTGACCTTAAGAATGCTGAAGGGAAGCTCAAACCATCAATAGAGGAAGCACCTATCTTGGAGCTCAAACCATTACCTGAACACTTGAGGTATGCTTTTTTAGGTGATTCATCTACGTTACCTGTTATTATTTCAGCTGACCTTTCAGGTAGTGAGGAAGACAAGCTCTTAAGGATTTTGAGAGAATTCAAATCGGCTATAGGATGGACCATAGCAGACATCAAGGGGATAAGTCCTTCATATTGTATGCATAAAATTCTGTTAGAGGAAGGTAGTAAGCCAACTGTGGAACAGCAGCGAAGACTGAACCCGATCATGAAGGAGGTGGTGAAGAAAGAAATTCTGAAATGGCTAGATGCAGGCATCATTTATCCTATTTCTGACAGCTCGTGGGTGAGCCCCGTGCAATGTGTACCTAAGAAAGGAGGTATCACTGTGGTCGCAAATGAAAAGAATGAGCTCATCCCTACTCGAACAGTTACAGGATGGAGAGTATGCATGGATTATAGAAAATTGAACAAAGCCACAAGGAAGGATCACTTCCCTCTCCCATTTATTGATCAAATGCTTGACAGATTGGCGGGACATGAGTATTTTTGTCTTCTGGATGGTTATTCCGGGTATAATCAGATTTGTATTGCACCAGAGGATCAGGAAAAGACTACCTTCACTTGTCCATTTGGCACATTTGCTTTTCGTAGAGTTTCGTTTGGGTTATGTGGCGCCCCGGCTACCTTTCAGAGATGTATGATGGCTATATTCTCTGACATGATTGGAAATAACGTCGAAGTGTTCATGGATGACTTCTCCGTCTTTGGACACTCATATGATGAATGTTTGAATAATCTGTGCGCCGTACTCAAAAGATGCGTGGAAACTAATTTGGTGCTTAATTGGGAGAAATGTCATTTTATGGTGCGTGAAGGCATTATCCTTGGGCATAAGGTCTCTAGCAAAGGTCTGGAGGTGGACAAGGCCAAGGTGGGAGTCATTGAAAATCTTCCCCCACCTAATTCGGTGAAAGGAATCCGTAGTTTTCTCGGTCATGCGGGTTTTTATCGGTGATTCATCAAGGACTTTTCAAAGATATCTAAGCCGTTGTGCAATTTACTTGAGAAAGATGTGCCTTTCAAATTTGATGATGAATGTTTGGCAGCATTCGAGACTCTCAAAGGGAGTTTGATCACGGCACCAGTTATTACAGCACCAGATTGGACAGAACCGTTTGAGATGATGTGTGATGCGAGTGACTATGCGATAGGTGCAGTTCTGGGACAGCGCAAGAAAAATCTCTTCCATGTGGTCTACTATGCGAGTAAGACTTTAAATGGGGCCCAATTGAACTACACCACTACTGAGAAGGAGCTTTTGGCTATAGTCTTTGGCTTTGAGAAATTTTGATCTTATCTGCTTGGTACGAAAGTAACAGTATTCACTGATCATGCAGCTATTCGCTATCTGGTTTCTAAGAAGGATTCGAAGCCGAGACTCATTCGTTGGGTGCTTTTACTTCAGGAATTTGAGTTAGAGATCAAAGATAGAAAAGGTACTGAGAATCAAGTAGCTGACCATCTCTCTAGGTTGGAGAATCCCGATTCTACTTCACAAGATAGGACGTTAATCAATGAATCTTTTCCGGATGAGCAGTTGTTTGCAATTCAGGAGGAAGAACCATGGTTTGCAGATATTGTAAACTATCTTGTCAGCAATATAATGCCGCTTAATTTAACATCCGCTCAGAAGAAGAAGTTTCTGCATGAGGTGAAGTGGTATATGTGGGATGAACCATATTTGTTTAGACAGGGAGCTGATCAGATCATCAGGAGATGTATCCCATTCTGTGAGACGGAGGGGATATTACGAGACTGCCATTCCACGGTTTATGGTGGACACTATGGAGGTGAGAAGACGGCAGCTCGTATTCTGCAAGCAGGTTTTTTCTGGCCTACTTTGTTCAAGGATGCTCATCAGTTTGTTTTAAGGTGTGATCGTTGCCAAAGAGTGGGAAATTTGTCAAGGAAGGATGAGATGCCATTAAATGTGATGCTTGAAGTCGAGGTCTTTGATGTATGGGGAATCGATTTCATGGGGCCTTTTATCTCATCTTGCAATAATCAATACATCTTGCTGGCAGTCGATTATGTCTCAAAATGGGTCGAAGTTAAAGCTTTACCGACAAATGATGCAAAGGCAGTGCTAAATTTTCTTTATAAGCAAATTTTCACAAGGTTTGGAACGCCTCAGGTAATCATAAGTGATGAAAGATCGCATTTTTACAACCGTAAGTTCACTTCTATGATGCAGCGTTATAATGTGAATCATCGAGTAGCTACTGCCTATCATCCGCAAACAAATGGTCAAGCGGAAGTGTCTAACAGAGAGATAAAGCGCATTCTAGAGAAGGTTGTTTGTCCGTCAAGGAAGGATTGGTCTTTAAAGCTCGATGAAGCTGTTTGGGCTTACAGAACAGCATACAAAACTCTACTTGGGATGTCACCGTTTCAGTTGGTGTACGGTAAGGGATGTCATCTACCGGCGGAGCTTGAGCATAAGGCCTACTGGGCATTGAAGAAATTGAACCTGGATTTAGATACAGCTGGTAAGAAAAGAATGCTTCAGCTTAATGAACTTGATGAATTTCGACTGCAAGCGTACGAGAATAACAAAATGTATAAGGAAAAGGTGAAGAGGTGGCACGATAGGAAGCTACATCCTAAGTTATTTGTGCCAGGGCAACAAGTTCTGTTATTCAACTCTCGGCTCCGACTTTTTCCTGGGAAGTTGAAATCAAGGTGGTCTGGACCTTTTATTGTCAAAACTGTGTTTCCACATGGAGCGGTGGAAATTTTTGAGAATGATTCGGACCAAGCATTCAAGGTTAACGGTCAGCGATTGAAGCACTACTATGGGGACATGGCAAACCGAGAGGTGGTTAGTGCCATTTTGTTGACTACTTGAGAAAGGTACGGAACGTCAAGCTAATGACGAAAAAGAAGCGCTGCGTGGGAGGCAACCCATGAATTGTTGTTACAGGAACCCTTAGAAGTTAATAACCTATCCAAAAACACAAAAAAATCAGAAAAAGGGGCTGAAAAAAAACTTTTCCAGAGACCCTCTACGCGCCCGCGCAGCTATGCTTAGCGGCCGCGCAGAAATGCTGAGCGGCCGCGCAGGGGTCGAGTTCCAGAAAATTTTTTACAGTTCAAAAAAAAAAAAAAAAAAAACACAAAAACCCATCACAGCCCATAAACCCACGAATTCTTTTCCCATTACCCCATGATTTTATCCCTCAACCCCACTCCTAATCTAATTTAACCTACTCCACACCCTATATATACATACACCTATCCCACATATCTCCCACAAACTTCCTACACTTAAACCCTCTCATAAACACCAAAAATCAGTTCTTACACACTTTTATTCACAAATCAATGGCACCCAAGAGAGCACGCACTATTGACAGCAGCAGCACAGTTCCTACTGCTGATTCATCAAGGGGTACTGCTGCAAGGCCTCGGTTAACTGACAGAGCTGCGGAGGAGGAGTACACTAGGCTGTTGGGGAAGCCGATTCTGAAGGAGAGGGGGTTTTACCATCAGGGAGGGATGGTGAGTTGTTGCCCATGATTGCAGAGAAGGGGTGGATAGCTTTTTGTGAGTCACCCGAAGCAGTACCGATGAGTGTTGTTCGCGAGTTCTACGCGAACGTGAAGGCTGAAAAGAATGGGTTTTCTGTAGTTCGTGGGCTGACGGTTGATTATCATCCTGCGGAAATTCGCCGTGTGATTGGACAGTGAGAGAGGAAGCCCGAGGAGGAGAACTGGAATGAAAAGACTGCTGAGGATTTTGACTTGGATTTGATTTGTGCGACTCTCTGTCGATCGGGCACAGTTTGGAACCGCAGTCCAGCCAATAATGAGTATCATCACTTTCCGGCGATCGCCATGAACAGGTATGCCCGTGCATGGAATGCATTTATATGTGCTAATATTTTGCCTTCTTCACATGCACACGAGGTCACAGCTGAGAGAGCACAGTTGTTGTGGGGAATTCTGAATGAGGAATACTATGTGGACCTTGGTGAGTTTATCTACCAAGGAATTCTGAAGTTTTTGAGGGGAGCAAAGCATATGAACATCCCTTATGCATCCACGGTTACGAAGCTATGCCGAGCAGTAGGAGTGAACTGGCCGGCTCATGAGCAGTTGTAGTTGCCAGCAGCTCCGATAGATTCTGGCACTCTGAATGGGATGCAGGAGTGGACCGGTGGTGAGCCTGAGGAGTATGGGCTGGGTTATCGTCTTCCAGGAGGGCGTCCAGCACGAGGTGCTACTATGGCTAGGCCAGGGCGTGGTGAGGCTGGTTCTTCGAGAGCTCAGGAGGGTGCTGGGATGGGTGATGCCCAGTATAGGAGGCTTTCACGGCGGATGGATGCCATGTATGAGACGCAGAGCAGGTTTGCTCAGGAGCTCACCCTTGCGTTAGGGACTGCTTTTCGAGGCCTTGGAGCTGATATCCAGTGGCCAGTTTTTGGTGAGGACTCTGCATACCCGCCGCCTGATACTCCACCCACTGAGGGTGATGATGATGATGACTCCGAGTAGGTATACCCTGTGTTCCTTTCTACTACCTTCACTGGGGACAGTGAAGATTTTAAGTTTGGGGGTGGTAGTTAAGGAATATTTTGTGTGTGTCATATAGCTGCATATTCATGATAGTTAGTTCATATAGTTGCATAATTTTTGCCATATAGTTTTTTTATTTATTTTTTAGCTTTAGTTGTTTGTCATATCATATAGCTCATGCATATACCATGATCCCTTTTGTAATGATTTATCGACTGAATTGTGATATTGATGCGAGTGTAGTGATAACATTAAAGTGATATTAAGTTGTGTAGGTTGATATGCATGCTAGAAGCACTTGTATTTTCACTAAGTCTTAGAGAATGCTTAAGGGCTAGATTGTTGTTATGATCTGATTATTTTCGAGGATAATCTATTTATTATGCTTAGAATTTGATAATAGGTTCTTAGTGGTAAAGGCATGAAAAAGAAAAAAAATGGAGTAAAAATGGAATTTGTTGCTAGTTGTGGCTAGGCGTCAAATGGCTAGTAGCCGGCTCGCATGTTATGCGAGTAGTCTAGGGTTGAGCAAGATGGAGCGAAACGCACTTGCTCAGAGAAAAAAAAAAAATTTTGCATAATTGATCAAGAGTGGGCTCTTTGGTATTCAAGTTATTAAGTTCTTAGGGGACTTTGTGCCTAGTGACCTAAGGCTTTTAGAGTCTGGGATCCGCTAACCTAACGCTCGTTACATGGATACCATTGTATAAGTCTTTTGTGGACCTCACTCATTGCACGGTCAAATAAGCATTTGAGTTGTAAATAAAAAGCACGATTCCGTAGTAAGCTCTAGAGTTCTTGTAGTGTTGTATATCACTTTGTGCCTAGAATTTTTATTCTTTGTATAATCGTAGGATTGCCTTGAGGATAGTCTAGTCATAGTAATTGGTCTAGTTCCGAAGCATATCTGTTAAGCATTTGCACACACCACGTTTCTGGCTGTATGTCCGTTTGCATGAGTTTATTGATCTTTAGTGTCTAACTGCATTCGTTGAGACGTGACAATTTGGTTGGTTAATTGTAGTAAGGGGGATCGTTGCATTTTTATATAGATTGCATTCATGCATATTTTTATTTGTTTTGAGTCTGTGACGCTTGAGGACAAGCATCGATTTAAGTTTGGGGGTGTGATAAGTGGTATTTTATACCACTTAGAACGTCTTAAAATGGCTTAAATTGGTGTCTTGAAATCAAGTATTTTGTGTATTTGATGCGTTTTTCTAGTGTTTATGCATTTCAGGGTATTAGTTGCATTTCGGAGGAGGAATCATCAAGAATAAGCCTTGGCATGTGTTCACCATTGAGAGAGGAAAAGAACGGGCAGATTACGGTGAAGAAACGGAGCAAACCGGGAATTTTTCCAGTAGGGTCCTGCGCGCCCGCGCAGCAATGCTGAGCGGCCGCGCAGCAGCCTTGCGCGCCCGCGCAGAAATGCTGAGCGGCCGCGCAGGGTCAGGGAAAAAGCTGAATTATTTTAGACTTCTACTTCTGTTTGGCTTCCAACTTCTATGTAATCTGAGTTTTATGGGACTATTATATAAGTAGATTTGAGACGTTTTCATAGAGAATAAGAGGGAGATTATGTTTAAATTGTGTTGGCGCAAGAAGCGAAGGAGATAAGGAAGAAGACCGATTTAGCACACTGCAGCGAAGAGGAAGCATATATTCTTGTGATTCTTGTTTCGTTGTAACGTTGGATGCTAGTTTTCTTGCTTTGGCTTATTTACTCTTGTGACGTACTCTGTTTTAATATAATTAGTTTAGTTATTATTTTCTTGTGTTGATTATCATGATTTCATATGAACCCATGATGGCGATAAGTTCTATTATGGGTTAATCGTGATCATGGGGTTGCAACGGATTTCTTATGAAATTATTTAGTTAATTGTTTAATACTTTAGTGTGTGATGATTGCATGATATCTAGTATTGGTTGTGCGTATTCGTCTTATGTGCGTCGCGAACATATAAGATAGGGTGTTAATCTCTTGTGAAGCGACGGTGGATCTTGAGATTTAGAACTTGCCATGCTAGCATAGGTTCATGTACGTTGTGCATGATTAGTGGGTAACTCTAACAGTTTTATTTGCCCTATGTAATCAAAAGGAATAACTTGTGCTTAAATCGTTGTGTTGTCAATTTCTGTAGACATATAGGAACTCAACATAATTGATGACTATTCAACTTCTATCTTAATTGTGGATGTTTGGTAGAATGGTATTAGTACAATGAAAGTTGGCTTTTATCAGTTTCGTGTTATTCGATTAATGTCATCACTGTTACATGCTAAAGGTAATAACAATGGCTATAGAAGGAAGTAATAATGAAGTTGTGATCTCATTAGTGTTTTATTATTGATAAATTGAAGTGTTAGTTAAGTGGTTAATTAAGTAGTTAATTATAGTTAATATTTAATCAACAATTTTAAGTGTTATTATCTTAACATTGAGAAGTAATCATACATTGGTGAGTGAGTTTAATTAGACAATAACTTAGTCTGAGTCTCTGAGGGAACGAACTAGAAAATATTCTATATTACTTGCGAATGCGTATACTTGCGTGAATATTAGTGCGTGATTTCGCCCTAACAAATTGCACTTGTGTTATCACAGAAAATAGGAATCCTTTCAATTTGCAAACCATAGTCTAGCAATTGATTTTTCATCCATAAAATCTGTACACAGCAACTGCCAGCAACAATATATTCAGCTTCAGCTGTAGAAGTAGAAACTGAATTTTGCTTTTTACTGAACCAGGACACAAGCTTGTTTCCTAGAAATTGACAGGTTCCTGTTGTACTTTTTCTCTCAATTCTACAACCTGCATAATCTGCATACGAATAACCAGTTAGATCAAAACCAGAATCTCTAGGATACCAAATACCAAGTTTTGGTGTTCCCTTGAGATGTCTGAAAATTCTCTTAATAGCTATTAACTGAGATTCTTTAGTATCAGCCTGAAATCTAGCACATAAACATGTAGCAAACATTATATCTGGCCTATTAGCTGTTAAGTACAAAAGTGAGCCAACCATGCCCCTATAACTTGAAATATCCACAGACTTTTCAGTAGTGTTTAATTTAAGCTTAGTTGCAGTGGCCATGGGAGTTTTTGCATATGTGCAATCCACTTGATCAAACTTCTTTAAAAGGTCAAAAATGTATTTAGTTTGACTAATGAATATTCCATCACTAACTTGCTTAACTTGTAAACCAAGAAAGTAAGTCAGTTCTCCCATCATACTCATTTCATACTTACTTTGCATCAATTTGGCAAACTTTTTGTAAAGTTTCTCATCTGTAGAGCCAAAAATAACATCATCTACATAAATTTGAATAAGTATACTAGGCCATTAACATTTCTGAAAAATAAAGTTTTATCTAAAGTACCTCGTATGAAGTGATTTTCCAAAAGGAACTTTGATAAAGTGTCATACCAGGCTCTAGGTGCTTGCTTCAGTCCATAAAGTGCTTTCAAAAGATAATAGACATGTTCTGGAAAATTTGGATCTTCAAAACCAGGAGGTTGACTGACATAAACTTCCTCCTCCAAATCTCCATTCCGAAAGGCACTTTTGACATCCATTTGATAGACCTTGAAATTGGCATGAGCTGCATAGGCTAAGAAGATTCTGATGGCTTCAAGTCTTGCAACAGGAGCAAATGTTTCATCAAAATCTATTCCTTCTTGTTGACAATAGCCCTTAGCAACCAATCTAGCTTTGTTTCTGACTACTATGCCATTTTCATCCATCTTGTTTTTGAATACCCATTTGGTGTCTATTGAATTCTTTCTTTTAGGCTTGGGCACCAACTTCCATACATTATTCCTTTCAAATTGGTTTAGCTCCTCCTGCATAGCTAAAATCTAATCAGGATCCAACAAAGCTTCTTCTACCATCTTTGGTTCTTCCTTGGAAAGAAAGCTGTTGTATAGACATTCTTCTTGAGTTGCTATCCTTGTTTGAACTCTAGAAGATACATCACCAATTATGAGCTCAAAGGGGTGATCTTTTGTCCATTTTCTTTGTTGAGGTAGATTAGCTCTAGATGAAGAAGCCACATTGTTGTCTTGATGTGTGATTGAGTTTTGATTGTTAGAAACCCCCCCTGAGTTTGTGGATCCTTGATTTGAGAAAGGGGAACTTTCTGTAGGTGATCTATCTTGATTTCCAGCTTCTCTTGATAACCCGACGGATGGTGAATTTTGAGTATCGACGGATGAAGCTGGTTGTCTCCCGACGGATAAAACAAATTGCCTCCCGATGAATGAAGTATTATGCAACTCGACAGATGTTGAGTTTTGTGCTTCATTGGTAGTAGATTTTTCTGCATTATCCTTAGATACTGTTTCTTGATCACTTTCATCATCACTATCATCACTAACCATCTCCATATTGTCGAATTTGGGGCTCTCATGGTAATCTCCATCTTGCAGTCCTTCAATCTTTTTATCATCAAACACAACATGTATTGATTCCACAACAATGTTTGTTCTTAGATTGTAGACTCTATATGCTTTACCAACAACATATCCAACAAAAATTCCTTGATCTGCTTTAGCATCAAACTTCCCATTTTGATCAGTTTGATTTCCCAGAATATAGCATTTGCATCCAAAGACATGAAGAAAATTTGGAGTTGGCTTCTTGTTCTTGAATAATTGATAGGGAGTCATGCATCTTGCTTGATTAACCAGAAAAATATTCTGAGTGTAGCATGCAGTATTAACAGCTTCAGCCCAGAAATATGTTGGCAGTTTAGATTCTTCAAGCATTGTCCTTGCAGCTTCAATAAGTGATCTGTTCTTCCTTTCCACTACTCCATTCTGTTGTGGAGTTCTTGCTGCTGAAAACTCATGCAGAATCCCATTTTCCTCACAAAATGCTCTCATGACAGAATTCTTGAACTCAGTTCCATTGTCACTCATGATTCTTCTAACCTTGAAATCAGGGTGATTATTGACTTGCCTTATCTGATTGATGAAGATTTCACTAGCCTCATCTTTAGACTTTAGGAAATATGTCCAAGAGAACTTTGAGAAATCATCTACAATTACTAGGCAAAATCTTTTCCTTGAGATAGACAACACATTAACTAGTCCAAACAAATCCATGTGTAGCAGTTGCAAAGGTTCTTTAATTATTGAATCAAGTTTCTTCCTGAATGATGCTTTAATCTGCTTCCCTTTTTGGCAGGCATCACACAATCCATCCTTAGAAAACTCCACTAGAGGAATGCCTCTAACCAGTTCTTTCTTTACTAGCTCATTCATGGTCTTGAAGTTTAAATGGGATAGCTTCTTGTGCCATAGCCAACTTTCATCCTGACTTGCTTTACCGAGAAGACAAGTAACAGATTCTGCATTAGATGAGTTGAAATCAGCTAGGTACACATTTCCTTTTCTCACACCAGTGAGAACCACTTTGTTGCTTCTTTTATTATTCACAACACAGGCTTCAGAGTTGAAGGTTACTGAGTTGCCTTTATCACAAAGCTGGCTGATACTCAACAGATAGTGTTTGAGACCATCCACTAAGGCAACCTCCTCAATGATGACACTTTCCTTTGAAATCAAGCCATATCCCACAGTATAACCCTTGTTGTCATCTCCAAAAGTAATACTTGGGCCAACTCTCTCCTTAAACTCTGTGAGCAGGGTAGAATCACCAGTCATGTGTCTTGAACAACCACTATCCAAGTACCAAAGATTCTTTCTGTTTCCCTGCACACATCAAAATCAAATCAAGTTGATTTTGGTACCCAAGTTTCCTTGGGTCCTGCCTTGTTAGCTTTCTTTTTCTGTTTCTTAGGCTTTATCTCATTTGACTTGGGGATATCAGATTCATCCTTGGTCATTTGAGTTGGGCCTTTGAAACTATTCATTACAACAAAATTATCATGCATATTATAATCAACAGGGAATGACATGCTATTAGAAAATATGTTATTCCAGTAAGACATGCTAAATGGCATTTGTGGCATACTAAATGCAGCATAATAAGGATTAGGTGCAAATGGCATGTTAGAAAACTATGCATTCATATTCTGTGTAGACATAGCATTCATAGGCATGGGAGGCATGGCATTCATGTTAGGAAAGTGAGGTGGCACAGACATGGAAGTAGGCATGGCAGATTTGTAATTAACAGACAGATGATTTACACTACCACACTTGACACAGATTTTTCTGAGAGCATATTTATCAGGTGTGTAGTTATTGTGTTTGTTAATCCCTACTTTACCATTTCTATTGTTTTTCTTTTTAGTCTCTGTTTTTACCTCAATCTTTTCAAGTCTGTCACTTAACTGTTTGACAGTCATGTGACCAACATTAGCCTTTTTCCCTTTCTTAACCTGACTCGATTCTCCTGAAACAAAGTTTTTGGAAACAGATCCATACTTTTCATTTAACTTAACAAGTTTGGCTTTACTGATAGGCTTGGTAACAATCGACGGATGAGGATTTTCATCATTCGACGGATAACCCTTTTTGTTATCCGACGGATGATCATCATCATCCGTCGGGTGCTAAAGTCTACATCTGTTAGCACTCCTTCTACCAAATTTGGTTCTAGTTTCTCTATCTTCTTTTTCCAGGCTACATCACAGAAAGACTCAATTCCTTGAACTTTGGTGATTTGAGCATGGACATCCCTAGATGTTTTCCATGCCTTAATCACCTCCTGTTCACGCTCGAGCTGCTTCTTCAAAATTTCTTCTTTCTTCAAGGACTCAGTTAATTCCTCCTTGACAATCTTACACTCAATTCTTAACTTTTCAAAATCAATGAACTGAGACTCAAGCACATTATTTCTCTCACTCAAAAACAAATTGTTTTCTTTGATTTTAGCATTTTCTTTAGTAAGAGACTTAAGTGTAACACGCAAATGATATAACTCTGTAGACATGTCATATATAGCATCATTACACTCAGCTTTAGATAAATGTGCAAGGTTTGTAGTAATTACCTGATTACTTGAAGAACTTGTTTCTGTTTTATCAGACTTGGCCATTAGGGATAGATTGACATAGCTGACATCTTCATCTTCATCCAGACCATCTGCTGCCCAGTCATTTTCTTGTGTTATGAAAGCCCTTTCCTTTTGTTTGAGCAACTCAAAGTATTTTTGCTTATAATCCACAGGCTCAAACTTTTTCTTACTGGAATCTGACTTCCTACACTCACTGGCAAAGTGTCCTGCCAAGCCATATTTATAACATTTGAATTTTGATTTATCCACCATGTTTCTATTTGGCTTGGCTACTCCAAAGTTCCTTTTGAACTTGAGCTTGGCAAATCTTCTGGAAAGAAATGTTAAATGTTCATCAATGTCTTCCATGTCATCTTGGCTCAAAGAATCTTCACTTTCTACTGCAAGCCCCTTGCCCTTGCTTTCACAGACCCTTGAAGTTGACTCAACAGCTTCCATCTTCACTTCCTTCTCTTTTTCCAACTCAGCAACTAGTGCAATTGTAAGTCATATGTCATAGGCCTATTTGTATATTCGAGGATTTAACTCAACTCAAATAAGAATGTAATAAGTAAATAGTGGATCTACCGTCAGAGAGGTCTCGCCAAGTAACATCTGTCAGAGGATTCAGAAACAACGTTCATCTACAGACTTGAAGAGTTAATTCACTGGAAGAAGTTCAAGAAATTGTTCAAGCCTCAGTGATGCAAATCAAGATTGTGGGTTTAATCAAGTGACAGAGATCTCGTCAGAGTATCATTAATTACAAGGATTTAATCTGAAGAAAATCAGAGTATCAAAGTCAAGACATGAAGAAACGTCACGGAAGTTAGTCACTCATGAACCAGACAGTACATCGAGTGTCAACGTTGAAGTGGTGGAATTGATTCATAATTTTCAGTGATTTTCAGAAGATTTGCAGAAGAATGGATGATGCTCAAGATTAGTATTAATTCTCTATTAATTAATTAAGTCATATAATTTAATTAAGAAAATAAATTATATCCGCAAAAGATTAATTTATTTGATTAATTAAATTAATTGATTAATTAATTCTGAATTAATATTAAGAATTTTCAGAATTTAAATTAGTTTAAAAATCTGTTTTAATTCAACAAGACAACTGATTGTATTAGTATGACAATCGGTATGACAATCAATAGTCATACCGAAAGTCATGCTAATTCAAAAGGATTGTCTTGCCAGAATTTTTATAGGATTTAAATCTATTTATTTTCAGCAAAAACAATCTGTTTGAACTACTATGACAATCGGTATGACAATTGATTGTCATACCGAAAGTCTTGCTAGTTCAGTCTGATTGTCTTGCTAGTTCTAAGGATAGTCCTACCGATTGTCTTGCTGAGCTCAGGATTGTCTTGCCAGTTCAATTCTATTCGGTTGATTGATTAAAAGAAGCAGAAGCAGTTCATTCAATTATTATTCAATCAACAATACAGAACCCGAGAACAAAAAAAAAGAAGCAGAACAATATTTCATCTTCTCCGCAAAACTTCAAGATCCATTTCTAAATTGTAAAGTTAAATCCAATCAACTAGAAATCTTTATCTTGTTCTTGTGTAACAATCTAGCGGATCAAAATCCCTAGAACTTAATCTCAAATCGCGTTTAGCATTTGATTCTAATTATTGCAAAAATAGAAAAAGTTCATGTCGAATTTATTCTAAATTTGTGATAATTAATTTAAGATTAATTCCTTGTAATAGATACAGTTGTTGTAACACCTTTCAAGTTTAATAATATTCTTATTTAACTTGAATTTTGTTTCACATTTTTTATTCCGCATTTATTCGATTATTCGGTACCGTTTGTATTCAACCCCCCTTCTACAAACGCATTGGGACCTAACAATTGGTATCAGAGCCTTCTGATTAACAAACAAATCAAGATCCTAGACTTTTGTGATTTTTCAACTCCTTGAATTTTTATTCATTCAAAAATTCATAATGACTTCACAAAAAGTTGGAACCGTTAAAATTCCACAATTTGATAAAGAGAATTATATTATGTGGAAGAAGAAGATGTTCTTGTTTTTACAAGTGGCAAATCCCAAATATTCAAACTTGTTAAAGAAGGGGATAAAAACTCCGATGGTTAATGAACCGGAGGTGATAGTAGATGATGTTGTGATCACCAAAGCCAGAACCTATCCTAAAGATCCTGAAGATTTTACTCCTGATGAAAAGGAAGAAGCTTCCTTGGATGCAGCCTTCAATTAATTTTAATTGATTCCCTTGATCCCTTGATGAACAGACATGTGATGAACTGTAAAAATTCCAAACACATGTGGGAAACTATTGAGGTGATCAATGAAGGCACAGAGGAAGTTAGGGAGAACAAGTTGGAGATCCTAACCTCTGAATATGAACATTTTAAATCAAATCCAGGAGAAGGAATTACTGAAGTGTTTGAGAGGTACAATGCGTTGATCAACAACCTGAACATCAATGGAAAATTTTATTCAATCAGGGAGGTCAACAAAAAGTTCCTTTTAACACTGCCAACTCATCTTGAACATAGAATCACTGCCATTAGAAAAGCTAGAGATCTGAGTGAGATTTCTTTGGACAGGCTCTATGGAGTGTTAAAAACCTATGAGTTGGAGCAGATTCAACAGAAGGAAGTCTACGGGAAGGATATAATGGTCAGCACATCTACAGCACTTGTAGCTGAAGGTCAACAACAACAGTAATCTCAATAATTGGAGAGAATGGTACAGTGTTCCAAGGCTGAGGAAAATATGTTAGTAGCAGAATATGATCCTCCTACTACAAATCAATCAAGTGATGATTTTTATTCCTTGGAAGAGCTGGAGCAATTGGAAGACGAGTCAATGGCCCAAATTGTCAAGAGATTCTCCCATGTCATATTCAAGAGGAATCCCAAGCTTAAGTACAAGTCCAACTACAACAAATTCCATAAAGGTGGATCTTCATCCTCTAACACCAGCAGTGGTGGATACAAAACAGGGATGGTTGATCGGAGCACCATCAGATGCTATAACTGCAATGAGTTGGGACACTTTGCCACAGAATGTAGGAAGCCAAAGCAAGTAAGAAAGAACTCTGAAAGGGCTTATCTGGCAAAGGGAAGAAGCTGGGATGATACTGACAGTGAAGATGAAGAAGAAGGAAATCTTGCTCTTATGGCTATTGATGGAAAAGCTTCATCGTCAAGAATAGAGGTAAAACTTTCTGATGCTGAAATGGTTTATCATCTAAGAGGCAACTTAAATAATGCACGTCGCGATAATGAACTGTTAAGTTTATAGATCAAAGACCTTGAGAAAGAGGTCAATGAATTAAGACTTGTGCATATTAATCAAGACAAATTAAAAGAACAAGTATCTTTTCTAGAGAATAGAGTTGACTGTTACTAAAAACTCGAAACTATTCTCAAAGACAAGATCACCGGTCTTGAGACTAAGGTTAGAGCCTACTTCAATTCTTGTTCGAAGGCTAAAGAGTTCTACAGTAAGCAAGCTGTTAATCAAACATCTGGAATAGGTTATGATTACAATGCTGCTATTGGATAATTAGGCATAAACTCCCCTCCTCATGTCTGTGCTAAAGGGAGGGAAGTACCACATGTGCTTAAGGGTGTTGATGAACCCCTCTATAAACCATCAATTGCTGAACCATTTGATGCGACCTCTTCTGTTATTCAGGAAGAAATACGTGCTGAAGATCATGCTAATGAGAAGGTTGTTTCCAAGCCAAGTGTGTCGAAAGTTCCAGTCAAAGTTGTGAAAGTAACTGAGACTAACTCAGACACACATGAGTTGGATAACAAAAATGCCATGTCTGCCATGCATAAATTGCCTGCTATTAATCACTCTCATAAAGCATGTGGTGTTTCTAATTGTATGTCTTGTGCTTTTAATATGATGTATGCTTATTTTAATGGTAAGCATGTTTCTAATGTTAAGACTACTCCTCGTCAGCATGTGAATAACAAGAAGCATGATAGGTATAAGACTGTTAGTCCTTCTAAGGCTAGAAAGGAGACATTTGTGCCTAAGCCTAAACAGAAATTTTTTAAGGCTATTTATAAGGTCAAATGTTCAGTCAGTGAGAAAGTTGAGACCATTAAAATTAAAAATGTTGTTTTGTCTGACAAAGGACAGTTCTACAAGAATGTCGGGCCCAACCAAGTTTGGGTTCCGAAGAAGGGTTAATCTATTTGTGTTGCAGGGCATTAAAACAGGTGAAACCGGGAGTGAGGATTCTTGACAATGGATCATCAAGACATATGACCGGAGATAGAGCCCTGCTATCAAATGTGGATTGAGAAAGCTGGCCCCCTGGTTACCTTTGGAGATAACAGCAAAGGTTTATCTGAGGGATATGGCTGTTTGTAAGCTGGTAATGTTATCATTGAAAATTTATATATTATGCTAGGTTATTATCAGGAAGCAGTATCTAACATATAGCACCAATGACGAGACTTGAGAATATTACGACATATCACGCACCTGATGCACATTACACTTGGAATTGGACTCTAGTAAGATGTGTACAAGTGTAGTCCTGGTTGGTGAGTCAAAAGAGGAAGTCAATGCACCTCAGTTCATGGACTTTGCAGTTGCAGATCTATTGGACTATGCAATCTCTTCTTCACAATCTCACTTCAAGTTGGTATGAACTAGTGTACTGCTCAAGCAATCGTCATATTTATAACTCTCTAATCACTAGGCACAATCATATTGTTTTATATGTGCAGTGAGTTTTAAGAGTAAATCAAACTTCTTTCTACATTAGTGATTTCTTATTTCATGTAAAAATCTTTTGAAATCACTATTGTACATCATTACTCTCAAAAGATTAAATGTATAATTTTCATTCATTATAGATCTTAAGTAAATTTTATCTCTCGATATTGCCCTATGTTCTGTGATACAGGTTCAGTCTCCAATGGCTTTCTTTCATTGACAGTCATGAGGTTGAAAACCCACAACGTCTATCCCAGACTGTAAAGACAAACACAGAAACAGAACCAACCAACACTCTCTTACCACTAAATGTAGTATGAATGAGCGTGAGGGAGATAGTGCCTTAGTGCACCACATAAGGAAGGTTCTGTAGTCAACCCAGTAGCTCTGTCTCCTACATAGATGAGTAGTATTTAAACCGAGACAACTGCTAGCCCCCATACATCTTCTCAAAAAGATGTAATGACTGAAAAGGCACAAAAACAGTTACTAGATTCATTCTCTCAACAGGGTGTGTCTATTGAATTTTGCCTGTCGGCCAAGGCATCCGATGTAGTGTCACCACTTCAAATATAAACAATTCTTGATGCACAAGGAAAGGTTACACACACAAAGGATGAGTTGACGGAAACAAGAGTTTCAACCATTTTAAGGTCAAATTCGATTGTTTAAGGTTCGTTAATGGACCAATTGCCTTTACAGGTGTTAGGAGAGGATACTGATCCAAAAGCCATATGTCAGTGGTCAGTGTCTACCTCCCCAGGCTTAAATCCCCTGGATGCATCTGCGGATAGTGGATCTGACATAGGCGCAGATCGGCAACTTGTTGACAATGATTCAGATATTACCTGATGAGTCACAAGGAAATGTCTTCACAGACATTAGAAGGGAACTTTGATCTTTATGCTAAATTCGATGGATCATTGTTTACCTTCCCAGAATTCAAATCTGGAACTCTAAAAGGGAAACTAGCAACTTGTAAATTATGACTCAGATTCATCTGACGAGTTTAACAAGGATGGGGATTTGTGAACTCCCATTGCACCACCTGTGACCTCCTTAAGGATGGCTAAGGTGATTTTCCTTGCAGGTACAGCTGGAATATGAAGCTATGAGAGGAGTGATACACTTGTGAGAAAGAGTGTAAACACGAGTGGAGAGAAGAGTGAAACACATGTGAGGTACACTAAACAGAATCACACACTCACAGTGAGGAAGAAAGAAAAACTACTTGTTATTTCTTTTCCAACCAAGTGGAATATGAGAACTCCTTCAGACGACGACATACATTCCTTCACTAAGGGGGAGATAAAAGCTTAAGTAATAGTTTGGAGGATTCCTCAACTAAGGGGGAGAAATTGCAGGGAGTAAGAAAAAGGTAAAGAACATGTACACTATACCACACCATTGTTGTTTGTAACTGCGGATCCTATTGTACGGGAGAGGTGGTAAAACACAAGGTGATTTCCTAGTGATAAGGGAAGAAGTTATTTTCTAAATGAGGAGTACCATTAGTTTTTATCTGCGGATCCTATTGTACGGGAGAGGTGGTAAACAAATGTGATCTTCTTTAATCAGTTGATTCTCATAGGGGGAGAAACAAGAGAGATATGAGCTTCTCAACAGGAAATGTGGTTGTACAGAAGAAAATGGAACTACTTGAAGATATGTTCAGTCTAGAGGAACATCTTATTTGGAATCTGGAAAATGTTATATTTATTCCAGAAACTTTTCTGCTATTTACTTTGCATTTCAGTTTATATCTTTTTCTTATTTGTTAGTTGAGTTATCCTCTAGGTATTTGTGTGTTATTGTCTAACAAACAAATAGGGGGAGATTGTAAGTCATATGTCATAGGCCTATTTGTATATTCGAGGATTTAACTCAACTCAAATAAGAATGTAATAAGTAAATAGTGGATCTACCGTCAGAGAGGTCTCGTCAAGTAACATCTGTCAGAGGATTCAGAAACAACGTTTATCTACAGACTTGAAGAGTTAATTCACTGGAAGAAGTTCAAGAAATTGTTCAAGCCTCAGTGATGCAAATCAAGATTGTGGGTTTAATCAAGTGATAGAGATCTCGTCAGAGTATCATTAATTACAAGGATTTAATCTGAAGAAAATCAGAGTATCAAAGTCAAGACATGAAGAAACGTCACGAAAGTTAGTCACTCATGAACCAGACAATACATCGAGTGTCAACGTTGAAGTGGTGGAATTGATTCATAATTTTCAGTGATTTTCAGAAGATTTGCAGAAGAATGGATGCTGCTCAAGATTAGTATTAATTCTCTATTAATTAATTAAGTCATATAATTTAATTAAGAAAATAAATTATATCTGCAAAAGATTAATTTATTTGATTAATTAAATTAATTGATTAATTAATTCTGAATTAATATTAAGAATTTTCAGAATTTAAATTAGTTTAAAAATCTGTTTTAATTCAACAAGACAACTGATTGTATTAGTATGACAATCGGTATGACAATCAATAGTCATACCGGAAGTCATGCTAATTCAAAAGGATTGTCTTACCAGAATTTTTATAGGATTTAAATCTATTTATTTTCAGCAAAAACAATCTGTTTGAACTACTATGACAATCAGTATGACAATTGATTGTCATGCCGAAAGTCTTGCTAGTTCATTCTGATTGGCTTGTTAGTTCTAAGGATAGTCCTACCGATTATCTTGCTGAGCTCAGGATTGTCTTGCCAGTTCAATTCTATTCGGTTGATTGATTAAAAGAAGCAAAAGCAGTTCATTCAATTATTATTCAATCAACAATACAGAACCCGAGAACAAAAAAAAAAGAAGCAGAACAATATTTCATCTTCTCTGCAAAACTTCAAGATCAATTTCTAGATTGTAAAGTTAAATCCAATCAACTAGAAATCTTTATCTTGTTCTTGTGTAACAATCTAGCGGATCAAAATCCCTAGAACTTAATCTCAAATCGCGTTTAGCATTTGATTCTAATTATTGCAAAAATAGAAAATGTTCATGTCGAATTTATTCTAAATTTGTGATAATTAATTTAAGATTAATTCCTTGTAATCGATACAGTTGTTGTAACACCTTTCAAGTTTAATAATATTTTTATTTAACTTGAATTTTGTTTCACATTTTTTATTCCGCATTTATTCGATTATTCGGTACCGTTTGTATTCAACCCCCCCCCTTCTACAAACGCATTGGGACCTAACAGCAATGGATCCTCCTTTCTTCTTTCCTCTCTCCATCCTCTCATCTTGCTCTATTTCAATCTCATAAGTTTTCAGGATGCCATACAGTCTCTCCAGAGTAAACTCCTTATAATCTTGTGAGTTTCTTAATGAGACTGTCATTGGTTTTCATTCCTTTGGAAGAGATCTAAGGAATTTCAGATTGGAGTTTTTTCTCTGATAGACCCTTCCATGCAACTTTAGAGCATTTAGTAGTTTTTTTTTTTTGAAGGAAAGCATTTAGTAGTTTTTGAAACCTACTAAAAATGTCAGTGAGAGACTCACTTTCTTCATTATGAAAATGCTCATATTGCTGAATCAGGAGATGCATCTTGTTTTCTCTAACTTGCTCAGTGCCATCACAGATGATCTGTATTGTATCCCAAACATCCTTGGCAGTTTTGCAGTTGATAATGTTGTCGAACATATCACCATCAACTCCATTAAACAGGATATTCATGGCCTTTTTATCCTTCTTGACTTGTTCAATGTCAGGATCAGACCATTCATGCCTTGGCTTGGGGACTGATGGCTCGTTTCCTGTTGCAGCTCTCATTGGAACATGAGGGCCTCTTTCTATGCAGTCAACATAGGCCTCATCTTGAAAAAGCAAATGAAGATGCATCTTTACCTTCCAATGATGGTAATTATCTTTATCCAGAAAATGAATCTTGACTCCAACATCCTTCTTGTTCATCTTTCTGTATTGTTTTGATCTTTAAACTCTTTGTAAGTTAAGAGCTTACTTTGATACCAATTGTTAGTCCCTTAACAATATGGCAAGAATTACAGAAGGGGGTTGAATGGAATTCTTGAAACTTTTTCTTGAAATAAAAATGTTCAAACTCGAATATATATATATATATAAGTGTTAATTGATTAGCACAATGCGGAATAGTTATTTAAATGAATCAAAACACAAGTATTTAAAAACAAGAGTCTTTAAAAACTTTCTGGTGGATTTGAATGATTCCACCATAGATATATAATATATATCGAGAGAACCATGTGTGCAAAAGCTCACAGCTGCTTACAACAATTGAACAACTAAGAATACAGAGAAATGTTAAGAATTCTGCTTACAAATGTTTCTCAGCTTGGTTGCTTAGATAGTTCCTTAGTTGCTACTTCTTGGTTTATATATCACCAAGATTATAAAGTAATTAGACAGGATAATAAAACAAAAACTATCTAGTCTATTACAATGCTACTTCATTACTCTATTCCAGCATCTTTGAATATCTTCATAATAGCATGAAAATGGCAATGCTTCTTTGTTCTCGAAAACCCAGTTGAATAGGCTACCACATTCCATTTGCATCCACTCGACGTATGTGACTGTGTTGTCACTGTCAACAGATATTTGAATTCTTTATCCGCCGGGTTCATGATCATCCGTCGAGTTATTGATCATCCGTCAGGTTGTTGATCATCCGTTAAATTCATTGTTGTTTATCCGTCGGGTAGCAATCAGGCACTTGACTTCATTTTACTTATGCAGAATTACAAGACATCATCTATGTACAATTAATCAACCTATTCTGCATATCTAACTAAAGTCAATCATGATTAAGTACTATTACAGATTTTAAACAATGTGTATCCAGAAATGTGCTACAGACTTATTGTTACATAAGCTACTCACTCGATGGATAATAAGTCATCATCCGCCGGGACTATATTGAGTCATCCGTCGGGACTATAAACCTTATCCGTCGAGTGCTACATAATTTCACTAAGTAAAATCTACCAAGGTGTTTTGTTCAAGAAATCATCAGGTACACAACATATACACAACAATAAGCTTTAAGGAGACAGTTTCGCACTGGACTCGGATTTTTATATCCTTCGTATTATACTTCCTGTCTCCGTTCATTTTTCTATTATTCAATTATTAGTCTTGCATGAACACGCCTTTAACTATATTTATTTCTACACAGATTATGGATAACAGTAGCAGCCACGATCTGAACATCATTATCATTGTTTAAACTTTCCAGATTTATATTAGACCCCGTTAGTAAATCATTTATGTCATCAACTGACCAGTCCGTAGAACTTGTACTCAGCCTTCTTTTATTTTTTCCCTTGGTTGTTTCAGCTCCCGCACCCGTCGCTCTGTCTTTTGCAAACAACTCCTTCAATTCGTTATAGTTTAAAATTGGGTTGGTCTTCCACTTAATAGCATCGGGTTTTACCTACAAAAATAAAAAAAATGAAGTATACAATATTAGTAGAAATAAAGAGATTAAAAAATTAATGAAATTATGCAATTAGTATAATTAATATTGACTTGCTTGTTCATTGGATTCCAGAGGAACTACTTCGTTAGGATTGGGGAATTGATGTGATACTTAATGCTATTAGTTGATCCCAAACATCTTCTGTTGCTTCAAACAATTTAGATTCTGAATTCCAAGAGAATCCACTCAAGCCTACTCCGCGAAATAAATTATAGCATTGAGAAAAGTGATCTTTAAGAGTTTTTAATCAATTCTTTAGATGTGCTTTATTCAGTTCTATATTGAGCTTTTGCCGCATCTCAGCTACCATATTAACATAAGCTTGAGACGTGAAAGTCCCGTCAATTTTGTGGCCTTCGTATTGTTGATTAAGCATGGATTGGATAAAAGCACTGTCCATCAGAGGGTCCATATCAACTGTTCTCTCTTTACCGCATCTCCGCCCTTCACTGTTTTGCCCATCTAATATGACATAATAACAATGATAACAACAGAAGTTATATATTTAAAACTTGAAAATTGACATAGTTAAACCTGAATCACATGTAACATATATTTAAGAAATTTTGACATTTTAGATGTTCAATATGTATAACCAAAGCATTTTAACGTGAAAGAATTTCATATACTAAACCTCTTCCCTAAGCAATTATAAAGTTAAAAATTCAACTTTATTTTCGTATCTAGAAAAGAACATAAAACTAATGTCAACGAAATACAAAATCAATAATAACATCTACTCTTCCATATCAACTTCGTTTTGTCCATGAAGCGTATAAGCAGCCCACATGGAATTTGCTATGCTATTTCTTATTTCATCGGCAATAGCACCAGCTTCACTCTTGTCCCTTGTTGCATAATAAGGTACCTCAGGATCTTTCTATTCTAACTCTTTTATCACTTCTTCTTTAGCAACAAGATCCCGATCTCCGACTTATAAAAAGTTGTGCAAGATACTACATGCAAGGAATATGTATGATTGTGTTTCACACGAATAAAAATGGCTCAGTCGTACTTCTAATAATAGGAAACCTTTTTTTAGCACGCCAAATGCTCGTTCGATAGTATTCCTCAATGATGCATGACGATGATTAAACAACTCTCTTGCATTCTGAAGTCCACGAGCTGAGTACTCTTTCAAATGGTAATGAACACCTCTAAATGGAGCAATTAGTCCAATTCTATGAGGGAGACCCGCATCAACTAAATAATATTTGCCTATATAAAAAGAAATTTATTATAATATATTAAATTAAAAAATAGAAACTTATAAACTTATGTTTAGTATTTTTAATAATCAATACCTCTTGGAATAATTAATTTATCATCTCTCGACAGTGCATCTTTAATAATCCCGTAATCTGATGATGTTCCTTCCCAACCACTTAAAAGATAGGAAAATTTTAAATTGAAAGTACATGCAACTAGAACATTTATAGTTGTATATCCCTTACGACCACGATAACTTGGAACATCTTTACTATGCACTCTAACACGGACATGTGTTCCATCAATAGCACCAACACAATCCTGAAATATTGTTATTTAACATTAATACATTTATTAAGTTTTATAAATATAATAATTTAATAAGTATTATATGAGTCACAAGTACCTTAAAATAGGGAAAAAACCTTCTCTTCTTACGAATTTCTTGTGGAATTATTTGTCCATTGGGTTGTTGAAGAAAACGATCCTCTACGGCTAATATTGCTTTTAAAACTCTGTGAAAGGTTCTCCTTGTGGTTGAGGAAGATCGACGATATACCCAAGAAATAAACCGATTCCTCTCATCACCCCCTATTATAAGCAAAAATCTAGCAACTTGCTCTTCAACTGACATTCCTTGGGTTGATCGTAGACCTCCTTCACTTATTAAAATATTACATAATTTCAAGAAAACTTCTTTATTCATTCCAGTTGTAGCACGGCATTTAGCTCGATTAGATAGATCATCCATCACTTATTCTCACACTCTTTATCGATGTAATCTAAGCTCTCTACTAGGCAAATTTATATACTTTATTCACTGATTTTTGCGATGCACAAGTAATACCACAACGAGACAAATCAGTTGAATAGCAACTAATTGTTGCATTTGTACCCTACGACGATTTTGATTTACCCTCTCAAGTATAGTATTGTCCATCCTTACATATATTAAACAGTTAAGTCATGTCATTAACATATCTACTACTAACAAAAGTAACAAAAAAATTGACTAACATATATAGCAATTTCTAATGGCGACATTGAGACAAATGTGACCCGAATGGATTCACTTTTAATAATTTAATCTCTTTTCGAGTGGTTTCTATTCTATTATGAGTTTGTTCATCCCAGATTCCAAGTCCAAGTAATGCTTGTAGAAGTTATAAAATAAACAATATTGGCAAAGCATACTCTGTATTTTGATTTGAGAGACTTTTTTGTGTTAATAGCTATGCTCTGTATATATATAAGATTCTCTGCCGTGATACTAGTGTTGAGTTCGATTTTGTCACAAATCAGAGAATGAATATAGAGAAATTTGACAGTAACAGGAAAGTTAAACCAAAAATAAGGGAAAAGATTTCTTGAAATCTCATTCAACTGCTGAAACACCTGAGAAATCTACAGAAACTATGACCTATATATCTGTAACAAGTCTTCTAAACGGAGAATCAATGAACTCAGAAGAATTATCCTTACAGAGAGAACAAAATTACCTTGTGACTGTAAGTAGAAGAAGCCGATTCCTCTCGTGAATAAGCTAATTCTCCCTCTTGATTCTGGGACTCTTGTTTGTGTTTTATGCAAGAGATATGTATGGGTATTTTTGGAAAACTAGAATAATTGATACAAAGTTGTTTCTCTTCCTTCCCAATCTTTTCAATTTTGGAGAGAAAGTTTTGTAACCAAATTCTATCATATCTTCTATGCCCTTCTCTCCCCTTTTCTCCTGTCAAAAACTCTGGAGCACGCCTAGGAGAGAAGATTTTAAAATTTTCTTTAAGAGTCTCTTCTCTCCTAATGTTAATTCGAGAGCACAACGTTAATTTCGGGAACACAGATATGAATACAAGCACCTATAACATTTTTTATTGTAATAAAAACATCATCTTGATTTGTTACGGACCCTACTAGAAACCTTCTCTCCAACAATGTGGTCCTGGAGCATTAATGAGCAAAATGTAGCCTGAAATTGTACGTCTCAACTTTATTCACAGAAATAAATAAGCAAAATATATATGTGGTGGGCATGCTACAATGTAATCATACAATTCTCTCCTTATTTTGGTAGAAAAAGGAAATTACTTGCACCAACCTTTTAATGAGCACTATCTATATTACTTACTTTTGTTCCCAGCCACAAACGAACCCCTTTTCCTTTTACGCTTTATCCTTCACTCGTGACTCCTCTACATTTCTTGCTCTTGTTTTTTCCTTTCCTTTTCAGTTTTCCTCTCTTTCTGCCTTATTATGTAAAACAAACGAATGGCTCTGTGTTTCTGAATCATCACTTCCCTCTCATCGTCCATCATGCTGTTTTTCACATTTGTGATTTAACTTATGCAGCTGATATTACATGATTTCGGGAATGTTATTTTCGGAACTCATTTTTAATTAAAACTCAGCAGATTTGTTTGTGAATCGGACATTAATTGGAGGGATAAATCAGAATAAAAATTGGATATATTTAAATATTTTAATAATATTTATTATGTTTACCTTATTTATTTTAAACTATATAATTCAAGAATAATTTATAAATATTAAACGAATTTCAAAAAATAAATTGAACAATTTTTTTAAAAAATTAATCATAAATTTTACAAAAAAATTAGAAATTTTTAAAATATTATATAAAATAAAAAGTCTACAAAATATTATTTATATATTGAAATATGTGAAAGGGCAAGCTACTTATCATATTTGATACCACGTGCCCGTATGGCAAATCTTATTAGCCATTTTATTGATTTATAAGCTCACAACAACTTATGACTTATCTACGTCTGTTTATTGACTTAAGTTGAATTTACAATTATAAGATGATAAGTTGAATGTTAGTAACGACGTACTTTTTCTCAACTTATTTTTTATTTTTTAATTAATTTTAGTTTTAAAATATTAATATAACTTAAAATTTAAGAATTAAGATAATTATATTTAAAAATTATTTAATTTAGTTCATTTAAATAAAAAATATTATTTATAAATAAAATTATCAAAATATTTATCTATACTATTATATTAAAAAGTAAACATTGAAAGTTTAGTTCTTGGTCTTTGGTCACCTTTATTTTTATAACTCCAAATCTGTAATTATATTTAACATAAAACACTCTTCTTAATAGACCAGTATTGCAATATAATTATATAAATACATTTATCTATACGATCTATCTATCTATACTGTTATAATAAGAATAAAATATTGAAAATTTGGTTGTTGGTCCCTGATCAGCTTTAACATAAAACACTCTTCTTAATAGACTAATATTCACAATATAATTATATAAATACAAATAGAATTAAATATGTATAATGGTTTCTAGCCGGAACAAAATAATATATAATATTGACCCAGGCCAAAACAATTATGCTATCGAGCCAGTGTAAAATAAAATAATTAAATATGTATAATGGTCTCTTACTAGAAAAAACATATATATACTAATCACCCGGGCCAAAATAATTATATTATTGAATGTATCGAATATTTGGTTGGTAGGTGTGACAACCCGAGATAAAATAAAATAATATACACCATTTATACGGGTTTAAATAACATTATACTACTTACCTGGGTTAAAATTAAAAAAAAATTGTTAGTTGATTTGTTGTATCGACCTAAAACACAATAATAAATATTACTGGTGCGGTTTAAAATAATATATAATACTCATCAGGTTAAAACTAAATACAACTAATTCGTACTATTACGGGCTAAAACTAAGTACAACTTCTTGGTCAGAGGTTGGAATCCCACGGGAGGAGAATTTATGATTATGCCTCATCAGTCAGCATGTCGTTTAAATGCGGTTTACATTGGTTCGCGTGGTTTGCACGCTATTGCGTGAACCGCATGGTTTACCTAGTGCACACCCGAATGGTAGCGTCTACGAGTTACACACGATAAAAAAAGTACAACTAAAATATAATAATAAAAAAATTGAGTTAAAAATAAACTAAATATAATTATTTGAATTTGGTTGATATAAAGATCTTATATAATGAAAGGTTTTTTTTTATGTCTACAATATCCAAATTATTTTATAAAAACGAAACTACTGACGATATTATTTTTTAAAACGAAATTGGACATTATTCGTTCATTTATATGACGAGGTCAGATAAACACAAAATAATATATACCGTTATCCGAGCTAAAATAAATTTATATAAATAATCAAAGATAAAAAATTGAAACCAAAAAATAATTAGACCAACTATATATATATATATATATATATATATATATATATATTTATACACACACATCTATTAGGGCTAAAAAAATTATATTATATTCAAACATAAATAAAGTATATTAAAATTTGAATATAGTTAATATATTTTGTCGATGTAATGTGTTTAGTATCAAAACAAAATAATATGTATAATTGAATTCTAAAACAAGGTTAAAATTAAATTAAAGATGATTCTCATTATTGATTATGTTAAAATATTAAAATAAAACATAAGAAATTTAAATAAAAAATATTAAAATTAAAAAATATAACTACATATATTTAAAATAACTGTGCGTCAGATTCAAGACTAATATAATTTATAAAAATTTATTAATTTATAACTTGTAAATTTCATAAGTTAGATTTTCCAAAATGGACACTTTATGAACTTGGTCTAATCATATCGAACATGTGTTCTCTTTACTCAAGCCGAAGTCCTTTTACTTTTAATCAAACCAAACAAAATCTTTGTAAAAATATTCTAAATGTGACATGCTGAGGAAATGAAGTTCAGTTTAATAGGACGACCCTTTTGCATGTAAGTACACATTACTTATAAACTTTTATCATTTTAACTTGTTTTTGATTGATTAATATTTTTTATTACGATATTTTCAATAAATACACCAATGAAAACACTCCAAATTTTATAAATTTTAGAATAGACTTGAATGCTTAATAAGTTTAACAAAATTTTATGATGCTCTAGTTGAACTGAATATTTTTTTTTCTTGCCGGATTGTTGAACTGATTTAAGTAAATTTATATTACCAAATTTTAATTCCTTTAATTTCTTAATTTTGAAACCTTTTTTTTTCTTTTCTATTTTCATTTTAATTGTATTCTCAAACACAAAACAAAAGTCATAGTAACCTAAAATTGTTCTTTGTTCATATATTTAATTGGCTTGGTAATAATTGAATGTATTCAATCCAACATATACAAGGATTATAATATTATTTTTATGCAACAAATTCTATGACAATCACATGGTTGTTACTAGTTACGTGTGATACCACATGGACCGAAATCTTTACGTTGACAAAATCGAAACAATAATATAAATTTCAATAGTTGATCAAAGATGTGCAAATATACTTTTTTTTTGACAAAATGCTTTTTATAAATTGCATCAACCAAAATTACAACTTAATTTCAATAGGAACAAAACTCCCATCGAAAAAAACACAGTCAGGATTAAACAAATAAACGAGCTAAGCAAATAGTCGTTTATGTTTTCAGACTGTTTAACATAATCAATCTCACGATTCTTTGAATGAAAAAAGATTAAAATGGCTTCATGATCGATCATACATGCATCAATTCTGGAACTAGTAATATCACAAATGACCTTCACATACGCACCACCTGTAGCCCAATGTTCAGAAGCACCCAAGTTATCTACATGCCAAAAACCAGCTATAGACAAGCCGAGAGTGAAAGATCTCAAAAGATGAACACATTTTAGTTGTGAAAAGTAAGCTCTTGTAATAATCGGCACCAGCCCAAATTTAATGCACGGAAAACAGATCTCCCACAAAACCACATAAATCATTTTCAAAGTAGCCAGATTAACCCAAGCATGACTAAACAAAAACATAACAAACACTCCAAGGAGAGACAGATACACACTCCAAGAGGAGAGACACACAAATATCCAAAAAAAATTGGGTTTTATTGAAAAGAAATAAACGAGAGTAAAAAATAAAGGGATTGGGGCTTTCCACTGGAGAAAACCAGTAGAAGCCCCTCGATTTACTTGAAAATTGACAAAACCTAGGAGAAGAGATAGAGGAGGGGGCCGCTTTATTTCTTTACTTAATTAGGTATTATTTTTAGAAGTTCTAAATAATAAGTATCCACAAAATAAAATATATCATAATAATCAAATTGTTTGGCTGCATAAAGCTATCTTTTAATTAAATTTTATATTTATAAATTGCACATGTAAAAATGTATCCATTAAAACTTTAACACAAATATATCTCTAAGAAATGATTGACCTGGAATTTTTTTTAATGTGATAAGTATCATACATAATTTGTATAAATTTGAAATTTCAATCATATAAAATTCTTTCATCTTAATTAAATTTGTATAATCTCTCAAAACATATTGATTAAATTTGTCTAATTTCTAGAAACATAAACATAAATTTAATATTATAGAATATCATATTAGGGCAAGTTCGTCAAAAATTTTAGCAAACTAATTTTGTTAACAATTTTGAAGAGAGATGCTAGATATCTCCAAAATTTTTAAAATGGTTACGTGACATGTATTTCCTCGGTTTCATTCAATAGTATATGTATGAGATGTGACAAGTTTTAAAAAAAATATAATTTAATAATAAAATAAGAAAAATGGGTAAACAGTGTGACTAATTAATATTTAATATATAAAGTAAGTATAGTGTCACAAGACTCTGGATAAAAGCAAATCTACTTAGGTTTTTATATTATACAATTTTACTCTCTCTCTCATTCATTTCAATATACTTTTTCATTAATTTCAATACACTTTCTTTTATGTGATATATCATTTAATTGTATACATTTCAAAATTTCCCAAAAATAGTAAATATTTTATAATTTAAAAAAGAACTACACCTATTTATCTCCACTACTTTTTTCCAATACACTCATTTTATATATATAATGTTGATTGGTCCCACCACTTTTATCCAATTTTCTTACTTTTTTATAAAACATTCCATTTTTTCTTAACTTTTTTACCTGAATCAAATGTATACATCTTAATGGGATGGAGAGAATATTATTTTTGAAATATATGGAATTGAGAGATACGTTTTGAAAAAAAGCATAGAATTGAATGAGATCAAATGAGTATTAAATAGCAACTTTCAGAAAAATCTTATGCAATCTCGTGTGCATAAATATATTTACGTATGCACCCATCAATCAAATTCACAATATATTGCAGCAAGTGTTGACTTAGTTGTTTAAAAAGGGAATAACTATCACCTTAGTCACATGTTCAAATTTCACGAGAGAATAATTTATAATTATATCTCATGAGCCGCTAGAGCTTTTCGCTTAAATACAGTTAAACTTAATTCATGTGATTTATAGGTTATTGTGTGAATTCATGAAATTTACTGAGTATGCACCCGAACTGGTTCGTTGCCAACAAAAAAACTCACAATATATATGACACATCATCTGGTACAAATTTTGACAAGATCCATCAGAAAACCTATCACTACTATTATAAGTTATTATAAGTTAATACAAGGAATAAACCTCACGGCAGGACATGTCACATAAACTTTTTTATAATTTATATGATAACTAATTTCAATAAGAAAAATATGGGATGACAGAGGATAAATTTTTAACCAATTAAATTATCCAACCGTGCTTATATTAGAAAATATTTAATTATTTGAGAAAAAACCACTATATTTTCTACAAATTATCTAAAAACAAATACAAAAGTGACTAGTGAATAATATTTTGCAAAACTATACATACAAGGATAATGATAATGTAAGTAATAAATGTTTCTATTTATAGTAAATTGTATTTCCCACTGCTCCCACCAAAAAGTATCTGAAATTAAAGGCAATACCAGAAATCTAGACAACACAGATAGATATGCAACCGACAGGCAACTCACCAAACGGACTGAGTCGCGGACTCGCCCGCTTCCGCTCAGCTCCGGCGACATGGCTCGAAGCTCTTCTCGAATCCGAAGAAGAACCTGAAGATGACGAAGCTAAGGAAAGCATCTTCCATCCCTCCCCATCTCCGGCACCGGCGCCGGCGACGACGCCGGTGGTGACTACTCAGTTCTTCTCTCCGAACATGACTAAACCTGGATTTGTAGATCCGGAGATGCTCCGATCGTTGCCGTTTCTCCGGCAGAACAGCTCGCCGGCGGAGTTTCTCGGTCCGGCCGGTGGCTCCGATTCGTATTTCTCGAGTTTTGGAGTTCCGGCGAATTACGACTCGCTTTCGTCTACTAAACGGCCTCGAGAGGTAGAGTTTGTTAAATTGTTACTTACAGAGTTTGTATGTATAGTCTGTAAGTTTGTTGTGTGTTGATTTTGTTATATATATAGTGTTCATCCACTTGCAATATTATTTAGTTTTCGCAGGAGAAAAGTGTGTATAGCTCAGTTTGATATTATAATAATGTGTAATTACTTAAAGTTTTAAAGTTTTATGTAGATTTGTGAATTGATTTAATTCTTATTTTTAACGCTGAATCTCGATTTATGGCCAGTATGCTTGTACTATTCGTGTGATTTTGCAGAGGATTATCGGAGCATGTGTGTGTATATATTTGATTTTAATTAGATATATGTATTTATTACTTGAATTTGTTAATAATGTTTTGTGAGGTGAATTCGTTGCTATATATATGTGTTGATCTAACTGAGCTTTGTTTGTGGTGTAGAAAGGAGAGAAAAGTGGGGAGTTTAATGGTACTGACGCTGATATGCAAAAGCTTTTTGAAGATTCTGTTCCTTGTAGAATTCGGGCAAAGCGAGGTTGTGCTACTCATCCTCGAAGTATAGCCGAGAGGGTATATGAAAACTAGATTGTTTCTTACTAACTCTTTTGATGGATCTTTTTTTTTTAATCTTGTTAACATTGTATCTTGCCAGTTAATTAATAAATATCTGTTTTAGTAATTACGAATTAGCATGGGAAACCAAGTATGATGTTTGCATAGTAGCTATTAACTTGAGAAACTTTCATGTACGTCTGTTTTAGTAATTTTGATGACTAACAAGCATGTTTTTACAATAAAGCTCAGGTACCTGTGTGTTTAATGTGGAGGATATGTTATGTTATTAATAGGTTCATATTGTGGTTAGGTCCGGCGGACGCGGATAAGTGACCGTATACGAAAACTTCAAGAACTTGTGCCAAATATGGACAAGGTAATACAATCAGTCTGCTGTTCTCTTATCTACTTGTTACTACTCTCTCCGTTGCATACATTTTGTTTATTTCTCTTAGATTAAACCCCAGTTGGAAATTAACGTTTCGTGATAATGATAAATTCTGACTTAAAGATTAGTCCTAGATACAACATGGCATTTTTTCAAAGTATATGTTAAAAGTAGACGGAAGCCAAGCAAGAATTTTTGTGTAAGATGAACCATCTGATATGTAGAGTAACATAGGTATTAAGTCATAGCATGTACTAGTTTTCCTCCAAAAATCCAAGTTGTTTCATATTAAGCTCTTTAGCAATTCTTTCTTTGTTTTTTTTAATCTTTTTTATTTTGTGACAATGAAACACCTTGTTTGCTTGTTACACTTTCTTCATCTTTTATCAATTCTTCTGTGTACTAGTTCTAGTGTGGCTATTGATACATCTTTGTATGCTGAACTTGTTTGTGGAAATATTGAACCAACCAAACTTGTCTGCTTGATGGTTGATTATATTATTTGCACGATTTTAAAATATGTAGGAATGTAAGCCATATCCATGTCTTCATCAGTCATAAGGGTTGTTGTTGACTTCTATATTGGGGGATACAGATGCGCAGGGTGGAGACAAATAGAGTAAAATTACAGAATTCTTTAATTTTTTGCATCTGCTTTAATATTATTCTCCACTTGGTCGAGAACTGTGTAATCTCATAGTTTCTCTTTCAAGCAGACTATACAGTAAGGTTTGGTCTGAGAATTATATTAAATTTTCTGTAATGATCTTATTATATAACTTTAGTTCTTCACTTGTGCATACTGCATGCAGCAAACGAACACCGCAGATATGTTGGACGAGGCAGTAGAGTATGTCAAGCTTCTCCAAAAGCAGATCCAGGTATAACATGCTTTTTTTTTCTATAATCGTAATGTTAATAGTCTAGAAAATGAACTTTTAGAACTTTTTTCATTAAGGATTTCAGTACGCTTTTCCATTTCCTCCTCTCCTGAGAACATCTTTGTTATAGTATGTTCACGGGAGGGAAGGGAAGTGTGGTAGCTTTTTTTGTATTCAAGTTGAGATAAACTCGATCTCTAAGACAAGAAAATCTAACATATGGCAGGACCTGAAGGACCATCAAAAGACATGCATATGTGCACAGAAGTATTAGAAGCAAACAATCAAGATCCTACAGGACGTGCTTTCCACTTTTTTGGTTGTCTAATTGAAATACAATTTTCGACTCTTCTACCAAAGTATGGGCTCGCCACTGGAGTTGCCAATCTGTAAGGCTAGTGTAAGTTGGTTAAGTTTTTTATCAGTGACCTGCAATCAGCGTCTGTATTATGTTCTACTATTATTATGGTTATAAATGTAGCCCTGCTACTGCTGTACAGAACTCCTCTTTCCATATTTATGTGCTTGAAAATTATTATTCTGCTCTTGCATAATAGTATTACAAATGCAGCAGTACAAAGACAAGAGACAACAAAGCTTTCACTAAACTCCTTTCGAGAGATCTTTGACTAATTTGTATTCATTCTAACCAGCACTGAATTTTATTGTTTAACTGGAGTTATTTTCTTTAGTGATGTTCAACGTTTTTCAGTTACGACTTCTGAGTTCTGATGGACCTGTGTCCCCCTATAAGCTAAAAGCAGTGGAGGAATCATGGGGTTATTGAGGGGCAAGGCTTGGCTGGGGCCGTAAATTTAGTAAAAATTATAAAAAAATGTCAGGTTTAATCTTGAAAAATCAGTAAAAAAAATTTATTACACATGAAAGCTCCAGTATAGATAGATTACAAAAAACATCTCATTCTCTCTCTATATATAAATAATTTTTTAATCTCATTCTATAACTGATTACATCTATTACCCTCAACACGAAAAAACTCTGCAACTGACAACAAATAAAATGAATGCTAATGCCAATTTGAATAACATATATTTAAATTAACATATATTTAAATTAACCTGGGTGGAAGGACTCTTGAGTCCATCTCAAAACTGAGCTTTGATATTATATTGAATAACTAATCAATCTTAAGATTGCAGACAAGTTCAAGACAAGTTCAAGAGTGTCCTAAAGAACATCTTTAACCATATACAATCCTTAACTAAAAATTATTAATACACAGTATAAATAAAAAATATAGAAATTATGTAATAAAAATATCATCTCCAATGTTATATTCACCTTATTTATAAACATAGCTAACCTCTTGATTTTGTCTATATTTGATAAGAAATCTGTAAAAAAAACAATCATTTATTACTATATTAAAGTAATATATTCTATTTATGACAATATAAATTCTAACAACATAATATTTTTAAAGTGTAGCTAACCAATATAACCAATACCACAATGTCTTACAAATTCAACAAATTTTACACATTGTCCTACAAGTTCAATCCAATTTAGCCAACCAATTATAATCAACAACGTTGAAGATGCTCTAAGAGATGTTTCAAAAATATTATAAAATATAATGTATTAGTAATTTAAAACAATATTTTCATGTATGCACTCTAACAATAATGTTTTATAGTTGTGTTTTATTAATAATAAAAATATTATATTTGAATTATATTTGGAGGGAAGAGAAAAGATAAGAGAGAAGATATGTGTAAAAAAAGAAGCGAAATAATTTTTTTATTGAAAAAATTGAAATAAAGCAGCCTAGTGAAGTCTTAAAAATGAGACATATAACTAATATACTAGTATTTTAATACACAACTTGTATATTTTTAAAATACCTAACTATTCAATATATCTCAAATTATATTTTAAAACAATAATCTAAAGTACTACTATTGGACTTGCTATGATCATTCTCACTAATACATTTTTTTAGAATTTGTGGAAGAAATATGCACTATGACACACCGCCTCTCCTCGTGAAGTGTGTTTCTTTGTTCCCGAAGCAACCTCTGATCAGCTCATGTGTACTCTCATGGCGGCCTTGTGTGTTTTGCAGCTGTTTTTTTTTATTCATTTAGTTCATAGTTATCTTCATCTCCTGCTTGTTAAACTCTTAGTCAAGTTATTTAATTGTATTGTCTGGAATCTGGACCGCTGTCTCGTTGACTCCTACTAATGTGCAGTAATATCTTACTCCCAAAGCACCCTTCATTTCATGTGCAATAGGATACCTCTTGTTCTCGTGTTATCGGGTGTTTTTTTTCTCGGTTTCCACGTGGTGTGTTTACGGGCATACACTAAACACTAAATTTTAGATATTTTATTATATTTAATTTTTTTTTTATTTTTTAATAATGGGTCATCAATTAAAATAAGTTAATTTATAATTTTTAGTACTTAGCATGTGTTCACAGACACACTCGAAAAATTCTTTTTCATATATACAAATTATTTTGTTGTTTTCTTCTTTTGCTATCTTCTAGGCAAAATAAATGACAATGCTAAAATGTGAAGCTATTGTAATTTAATACTGTTTTACAAACCATATCTTTTTTTAAAACAAAACCACGCTGATGCTAGAGAGGGCTGTACCAAAAAATATGTTCCTAATGAAATAGGTAACAAAACCACTTTATCATGCTACTAAATCACCGCCTCCCCAAGTTAACCCAAGTTAAACTGGTGCTTGTTATGATTTTATTTTTCTATCGATTGATGATTTTTATCTCATATTCCTTTCTTGAGCAAAGAACTTATTCGAGCGCATTGAAATTGGGGTAATGAAAAAGAATAGTCACTTCCACTCCAAGTCATGTTTCTGTATAACATTTAACATTTTTAACGGTTGAAACTCAATGACAAATTTTTAATTAGTTGAATGAGTTGACTGCAAGTTTTTTCGCATCTGCAAGTTGGTCATGAGTTGAGTGTTGATTTAGCCTATTAATCCTATTTGCTGCTATGATAAGTTCGTTTAGCATTTAGAATATCCCATGCAGTCATGTATCAAGCTTTCTCGAACATGGCCTCTTAAAGCTATAATGTGTTGCGTAGTACATTTAGTTAAAACTTGCCTTGCATCTTAATTTGCATGTCATGTGATTTTAAAATTGACTTCAGTAGTTCAATATTTTATAAACAAGTCATGAAGTGAAGTGTGGTTCTGAGATTTTGGGTCACTTCTTTCAGACTTTCGGAAGGACAAATTCCGACACAAATATTCATATGTAAAATGATTGCAGCTGGACTAAGAAGGTGTAACACCATCTCCGGCCCAAATCCTGCATTGGAAACCGTGAAAAGAATCTTAGGTAAAAATTATGCGTTGGAGGTGAAGAAGAAAGCTGGTCAGTCCCATCTTCCCGAGCTCAGTCCAAGTCTACACCCACCATCCTTTATATTAATTTTTTATTCATTTCAGTCGATTAAAATGGTTGAAAAGATTTATCAAAATGTATTATAATCTATCTGGGTGGGGTCAAATAATGGCCTTAATAAGTTGTGCATTGGAGCAACCGAGTCAAATTCCCTTTTTGCTTGTTTGACAATGGCATCAGCACCCACAAAACAAGAAAAACGTCATTTGCATTGTAGATGGTCTAAGAGCATCTCCAATGGGGGAACCCAAGTCCACTTACACGTGGGTCCCTTTTAATGCCACATAAGTATTAAGTAAACTTTAAAAAAAAGTGGTCACACTACTCCAATACACAAGCCCACTTCCACTTACAAATGGGTCCCATCAAAACTTATCTTTCTTTATATAATACTTGTTTCAATTTATAATATAATTATAAATGTCTTATGATTATATAATTATACTTAATTTAAATATATAAAAAATATGAACATATTAAAAAATATTTAATTTCAATAAAAATATTATATTTGATTTATAATTAAAATATATTACATAATTCGGAAAAAGAACATTACAAAAACATCATAATAAAACGCAACAGGAACAATATAATTAAACATGTTAAAACTTAAATAAATTAACGGGAAATGTGGAACTGCGAGATATGCTCAACCAAGTCCGCTTGTAGTTGACGGTGTTTTGGTTTATCACGAATTCTAATATTTCTTTGAACGTAGTCTTCATAAGGAGCAAAAGGTTCCTCACCTAAATTTGGTTGTGATAAACCATTCTCTATGTCATCGTAAGATGGAAGCGGACCAAAGGGAGTGGCATACGTGTCTCTCTCATCCTCAACTATCATATTGTGTAATATGATACATGCTCTCATTATTCTAGCGAGATCTCCGTTGTCCCAGAATCGAGCCGGACCACGTATAATTGCGAAGTGAGACTGCAACACACCAAATGCTCTTTCCACATCTTTTCTTTGTCCTTCTTGGTATTTAGAAAATAATTTTCTCACGTGGGATTGTCTTAACGAATGTTGCCCATTCGGGATAAATTCCATCTGCCAAATAATACCCCATGTTATAGTTGTTGCTATTAATATTGTAATTTACCTATGGAGCACGGCCTTCTAAAATATCATCAAATATCGGTGACCGATCTAACACATTGATATCATTGTTAGAACCAGCAACTCCGAAAAAGGCATGCCATATCCATAAGTCAGACGAGGCAACCGCTTCAAGTAAAAGTGTTGGAACTCCTTTGTGACCGTTCATGAACATCCCTTTCCACGCTTTTGGGCAATTTTTCCATTGCCAATGCATGCAATCAATACTGCCCATCATACCCGGAAAACCACGAGCCTCTCCCATTTCGAGCAGACGATGTATATCATTCGAGTTTGGTTTTCGTAAGTATTCACCCTCAAATATCACAATAACATTTGTGACAAATCTTTTCAAACATTCAACCGCAGTCGACTCGTTGAGTCTCATTCATTATAGTTGTATCCGCCATGATGATTTTTAGATCTTGCTCTTTCGCCCTTCTTTCTTCCTTCTTCTGTTCGTTAGTAACAAATTCCTCCATCAAAGACAATCTCTTACAAGTAGAGGACTTCAGTATTTCTAACTCTTCGCATGCCTTTGTCACTTTTCCTTTTCCCTTTCGCTTCGTCGCTTTTGTACCTTTGGGACGAATAGGTGATTCCACATCATTTGTAGATGTTGGCGTTTCAGTATTTGTAGATGATGAATAGGCTCCAGAATCACTCAATTTAGTTCTCTTCATGCTTTCACTATTTGTTGAAGGAGCTCTCCACTTGGGTTGTCTCCGAAGCTCATTCCAATGCTTATCAAAATTGGACTTCTTTTTGTATTTTGCTATGTGAAGTTCATGAGCTAGCCGAGTTATGTTGTCCAAATTTGAACCACTCCCTACTCTTCGCTCGGCTTGATCGTAACACGCTCCATATCGTTGAGCCCCTTCATTTATCCGTTGCCACCTTTTTTTTATTGCAATACCTCCTCTCTTGATGAGACCGGGAATACTTTCTTCACAATATTCACGAATTCGCTCCCAAAATATTTCACCTTTTTGATCGGTACCGATCATGGGATCAGTTGATACATTTAACCACGCACTTATTAAGAGCTTGTCTTCATCCCATTTCCATTGACCAATAGCTTCTCGTATGTCTTCAACCTCATGACAATCATCGTTCAGATCAATTGTATTAGTGCCACCAAAAGCTGAAAATTGTGAATTTGGAGATTGAACATTCGAATTTGGAGATTGATTATCGACGGGTGTTTGAAAATTTGGAACAAATGGAAATTGATATTGAGGATTTTGAGCACCCGGAAAATATGGATTTAAAAATGGAAATTGAGAATTAGGAGATTGAACATTTGAATTAAAATTTTGTGGGCTAGAAAATTGTGTATTTATAACTTGAGAATTTGGATTTGGAAAATAAGAATTTGAAAAATAATATGGAAATTGGGTATTTGGGAGTTGAGAATTTTGGTCAGAAGAGGGATGATTATTTGGATTCATTATTTTGTTTTTGACAAAATAATTTCAGAAATATTTTTTGGAGAGTGATAGAAGTGGGAGAAACATATTACGAAGAGTTAGTATTTATAGAAAATTTTAAATATAACCGTTATATTTCTAACGTTTAGATTGTATATATATAATTAAAATTCAAACGGTAATGTTTACGTTACCATTCAATGAATAAAGCAAAGTACGAAAAAAATAAAAATAAGAACCAAGTCTGATAAAGTGATAAAGTGCTGCCTCTTTTTATTAATTTATTCACTTGGGCCGAGCCTACTGCACCAGGCTTGACCTCTTCTTTTGATTTCCTCCAGCGCTTCTCTCCCGGCCACATACCATTTCACGTGTCCCCAGGCAGCAAAGTGGGTTGCGCTGGGGATGCTCTAAGTATACTGAAATTTGAGGGTTATCTGGATTATAGGCATAAAGGAATTAAAGCATCAGGTAACAAAGCCTTTTTGGTGCTTGAGATTGAGATTTATAGTGATATCACAAAACATATATTTTATATATTATATGATATTTTTGTTTGCCAGAGGATCTAAAACTTCACTTGGATTTCACTTGGATGACTTGGTATAAAGCTCAGAAACCGGTACAAACTAAACCTCTTTGTATTACTTTCAACCATTATAAATATAGCCTCCTTTAACATATGAACTGTGTCATTATAATTGTATTTCTACTCCTTTGAGACATAACTGTTAGACTATATCATGTATATAAATATGGCCTAATATATGCATGCATTTTCCGATCAAAACTATGAGTCAAGATTAATAGCGAAAGCGTACCTGAATCAAAAGAGGCCATTGGTGATCTTGAGAAAGAGAAATAGAGCAAAGATTTTGAGCACTTGAGAGATTTGATCTTCACTATTCTCCTCTATACGTAAGGATAATATATGTGTATTTTCTGAATATTATGAAAAAACATAACGTTCTGTTTAAACATAAGGTTCTTTACATAGAGGAAATAATGGGACCAACCCTAACGGGCTAAACCCATAACCGTCCATCAATATCATGGGCTTGGATACTTAAGCCATTTTATATATCCAAATAAATATATATTTGACAGAGTAATTGAATATATATTAAATGCTATTTATATATTTAATTATTAATTAGGGTCAAGTCTTATTTTAGACGATTAATAAAAATACCCGATCGACCACAAATAATGGATTGGATCATGTCGAATGACATTCTTCCACTTGGCCAATAGTCAATTTATTATCTCCATACATATAACAAGACTTTTATTATTGAGATTTACATCACATAAGACAAGTTAAATCTTACATCATACAAGAATGAAATTATAGGTAGTATTATACTCATATAAAAATATGAAACCGTCCTCCACTTACTTGCCCAAAACATTATAATTCAGGGTTCACAAATAATCCGGAATAATAGGTATTTGCTCAATAGATCAATAAATAATAATGATACGCTTCGGTTAGGCCTTGAATGCCTCGAACTACGTATATCTATCATAAGAGATACTATTTTACTCAACCGATAATATAATTGTCTAATCTGTAAGTCTATCCTTATCGTCTATCCACCCAATGACAATAGATAATGATCATATTCAATTATAAAAATTTCAGAGACACGTGGGCTTATAATTCACATTGCACCTAAACATATAATGCACGTAGCATGTAACTCATTTCATCAAAAGATGCGGCTCGATGTATTTAAAACTAAAATTGGGTCAAAATATGAGTTTTCGAAAAATATTCGACTCAAAAATATTTACAAAACAAGCAACCTTTTGATACAAAAGGATTTATGTCTTGAAAGTATATTTAATAGAAGCGAAATATTTTTCTCAGTCTAGACGCGTCCGTTTCCTATTAAACGGACAGATATATTTATTACGAATAACGTAAAAATAATTCAATTATTAATAATATTAATTGATTATTCAATAACTTTATATATTTTTAAAAGCTTAAAATAATATTAAATCATTATTTGGCTTAATTATAATTAACTACATTTCATTTAACTATTTATAGATAAAATAAATTAATTAAATGAATTAATCAGTTACTTAAATCATAAATAATTAATCAAAATAAATTATAAATAATTAAATCAAATTATGATTTTTAAAATAATAAAATAAAATAATTTTCTGAATTTAAATAATTCAGTTAATTATTTAAAAATACCTAACCAAATTATTTTGTATTAAAATGAATTTTGTAATTAAAAATTAAGATTTTTGAATTATTTTTATAATATTTCTGTAAGTTACCAATTTTTGGAATTTTTGAAACCCTGATGAATAGTAACTTTTGCTGATGATGCTGATTAAGGAAAATTATCAGACCACGATATATAGGAGTACTGTTATGGAAATTCTAAGATCGTATTAGTATTCCATAAAGTAAATAAGTGTATGTAAATATCGTCAGAATCCAAATTCGAACACTTTGATTTCTCCCGAAAATCCACCATATATAGAAAGAATTGAGTATAAGGTAACTGGATAAAAAGGATTTAAATTCAAGAATTATAAGAGAGGATCATAAAAGGAATATAATGTATTGAGAAAGGTTAAGGGAACCAAAGTAATAAGATCCCGGGTATGATCCCTCAAACGATAAACGAGAACGAAAGTTAAGCGAACTGTATAACAGATCAACGA
This sequence comes from Apium graveolens, assembly GCF_009905375.1. Classification (NCBI taxonomy): domain Eukaryota; kingdom Viridiplantae; phylum Streptophyta; class Magnoliopsida; order Apiales; family Apiaceae; genus Apium; species Apium graveolens. Next base: position 248,536,887 of record NC_133653.1, on the reverse strand, counting down.
TCATTAGCCAAGTAATTAGGAGTTAATCAAAGGGGTTAGTGGAGGATGATGTCATCACACCAACAAGAGGAAGACAAGTGTAACAAGATGACATAAGTAGATGACATAAGCATGACCAAATGGGAAGGGTTGGTTGGTTGATTGTGAGCCACACAATTTTTACCATGGTAAAAGGTTAATTAACAAACAAAAAGGAAGCAACCAAGAAAACACATTCATTTCTCTTCCCCCCATCTCCTTGCTCACAGTTTTTTGAAGAAAAACAAGAAGAAAAATTTCCAAACCCAAGCTCCCCTCAATCATAATTCAAGAGGTTTGTTTCTTTGGATCCTATATTTCATAACTAAGAAGAGCAAGTAGTTTGAGTGCTTGAATCAAAAGTTTTTTATCTCAAAAAAATCATTTTAGTTTAGGGTGAATAGTAACTTTCAAGAACAAATTTTTGATTCTTGATTTTATTTGTATGGTCAAGGTAGCTTAAGCATAGATTAAGGCTTCCATGGGCATTCCAAGGATCTTTCATTGATTAAAAGCTTCAAGGAAGGTATAAAACTTCAAACCCTAGTTTTACTTTGAATATTTAGGAGTGGTTTTGATTAATATAGTTCATGAGAAGCATGATGCTTGTATATTTAGAGTTGGGTTGGATTTATAATGAGTTTGGAGTTGTAAATCTTGATTATTGATTAATGAACTTAAGTATAAGCTTTTAGTTCATGATTGAGAATAGTATAAATTGGAAATCTTGAGATGTTGGGGCTGTTGTAGTAGAGTATGGATGGAGGTTGGTTGTAGTAATGATTGTGGGTTGATTGTGGATTGATTTGGAGTGGTACAAATTTGGTAATCGCGTAAACATAGCCGTCGTAATGCCCGATTTACCTTAGACTGCTTTGGTTCTTAACATCAGGACCCGTGAACTCACTGTTAGGTTTTGACCATTACCATGATTAGATAGTTCATGTTACGAGCTTCGTTTCGATATGTGGTTCGTTTGAATCCGTTGTACGGTTTAGGAGAAACGATCGTTTTAAGTAACAACGTTTCGCGAACGAACCATTACCCCTCACCTTACTTTGAAACCTTGTTTAAGGACCTTAAATGACTAATTGGGGTATGAAACAATTATGTAAAGTGGATTAGGCAGTTGGTAGGGTATTCGCGAAAGAATCGCCTTAAAACACTTAATGATTAATTTATTAAAAATGATGGAGCCGAGGGTACTCGAGCGACTTAAGTGAATCGTTAAGCGCAAAAGCGAGCGTTAGAGTCTAGTTGGTTAAAGTATAGATTTTTAAGCGACTTTGGTTTAATTCCAACTTATATGTTGTTTATAGGTTACCAGGCTCGTCCCAGGCCTTTTATCACCCCCAGTCGCTCAGGCAAATTTTCTACCCGTTATACTGTTGTTGTGATGTATATATGTATATGCATTATCTTGTGATAAGTGCATGAATGTTATTAGCAAATCTTGCAATATATTGGAGCATGCTGATGTGGTATATATGCATGTCTATTTCGTAATCTTGATATCTAATTGTTGATTCAAATGCTTATAAGTTGCATAATACCTATGCTAGAGATAAGCAGTAGTTGCGTATACCCTTGGTATAGGGGACCCAAAGGTGAACTTTTTCTAAACCGGGAGTCGATGTTCCCGAGTATAATATATATATTTATATATATATATATATATATATGAATAGTTTTCAAAACTATTAATCGAATAAGGTTTATTCGATAACTTTATTTTATTTAATGAATATTATTTTGAATATTCATTCGAGGACTTATGACTCCGCTTACTTTATTTAATGAATATTATTTTTGAATATTCATTCAAGAACTTATGACTCCGCTTATTTTATTTAATGAATATTGTTTTGAATATTCATTCGAGGACTTATGACTCCGCTTATTTTATTAAATAATATTCTTTATTTTATTAAAGAATAATGTTTCGATAATCAAACTTATTTTCGATTATTCAAATAAAGATCGTACTTTCGTATAAGTATATCTTTGGTTATTTATTATTCATTTCAAGTATGAGTTTTAAAACTTCTACTTCAATTATTTTTATAATGATTATTCTTTATGGGAATATTATTTAAATAATAATATTCAGATATTTTCTAATATATTGGGACTGATTTATTTTATTAAATCAACATTACTCCAAACATTCTTAAAATTGTTTTCGAGTCTTCAAAATGATTTTTAAAGGTTACGGCGGATCCCAAAACTCATTTTTTTATATATTTAAGATCTTCCTTTCGAAGAAGATTTAAATACTCGCTCAAAACCTGAGAGATCTGGCTCTGTGGTGTATTTTATATTCGCAACAAGGTTGCTATTTTGATAAAAGAGTTTTTGATTACTTACCCAACACTCGGGAAGTAAAATTCTTAGAACAAGTTAATCCATTAACAGGTACCGCCTGGGAAATATCGGTGAGTTTTCCTTTCCAACTAGATACGACTTCTTGGTGGAGCCGTATCAACAAGTTTCTACTTGGGGAAAGGGGGGACGAGCTTTACGTTTCAGAGTCATGGATTTCATCTGAACTAGGAGTGGCGTAAGTGGTCGAGTGGCGCCGGCCCAGCCTTATTATATTGGCCCAAATGGCCTGGAAGTTCCGCTAAGACGGTCCATTCCATAGGAGTCCAGGGTTCGGTTGACAAGTAAATCCGACTGTTCTCCTCTACATGTAGAAAATGGTGGGGTTGCACTACTGCGAATGATCATCGTGAGTGGTCTTCCTGGCGCGGCAAACTCCCGTAATGAGTTCATCATCCAATTGGATATTTCTGCAACACTACCCAGAGCCCTTCGATAGAAAGGCTACGGCTGGGCGATTGTTGAGTGTTGGCAGGGTCGAGTTTTTAAATTGATGTTTTCATCAAATGAAGTATCTCGTAACTTCATTTCATTTTGATGATATTCCAAAGATTGATTCTATACAAGTTTTGTCTTGTAGCTTCATCTATGGGATGAACTAATTATAACTTGAACGGTGGTAGTTCAATTAGTATTCGGAAAAGGTATAAGTACATTGGAGTATCTTGTAACTTCATATTTTCAACTTATATCTAGTAAATGATTATCTTATGCATAACAAAGATTTTCAGAAAAACGTTGAGACAAGATTAGATATATGAGATCACCTTACAACGATATTTTTATACAGTTATAAACTGGAACTCTGTGTACATTATACATGTCAGAGGATTTCAAAGATTTTGAGTAGTATATATGTATATATATACTGAATATTTTGCGACTTGTCGCTTTAAGATATCAACTTGGTTCAATTCTTCTTGAACAAGACTTTCATGAGTACTATGAGAATGCTCATATATTGTTAATTATTATACATATTATTTTGGTGGACTTGTTGCTCACCCTTACTTTCTTCTTTCATCACACAACAACAGATAGACAAGATGAACATGACCAAACTTTCAATTCGTGAGCGGATAGGAAACATTCCCCAGTTTCCTGTAGGCGTTGATGTCGTTATAGCTGAGGTAGGATCTACCAATAGGCTAGGATTTTAACTTTTGATGTACCAGACTTATGTATATTTATGAATTGTAATAATGGCAAAGAATATGCAAATTATTCAGAAACCCTTTTTAAAGTGAAATGGTTTATAATTGTGGAATAAAATGACTTGTGTTGTTTTGGTATTCATCTCTGAGACTATAACTTGTGGTGTGTGTGTGTGTATTTTGTGGGGTCACAGTACACAGTAGTTGGTTGTTTATTAAGATTAAGTGTTATTAAGGGAAATGGAACTCGTGACAACACGGATCCCCGACCCCGGATTTGGGGGTGTTATAATTTCTGTAGAAACAGATTGATGGAAACGGAGTTGGGGGTTTTCAGATCAAATTCGGGTCGGGATTAAAATAAAATGGGTCACCAAGAACATCACCGGGTCGAGTATGAACACCGAATGAAATTTTAGAATTCCCCAAATTTTGGCGGCCTTCCCCGGACTTCAACGATCTCGTTCAAGGTCAATATGAGCTGTTTCAAACAGGGTTTAAGGTCGAAACGATTCAATCCAACAAACGAAACAAAACATCAACAACATCAACCAATCGATATCTCATCGATTTCAGCCAAAGTCAACCAAATCCGGTCGTCTTCTCTGGCAAAACCAAACGAAAACCTTCAGAAGATTCTGGCCAAGTGACACGTACATATAACTCATCACAAAAATCATTGTTAACCTCAAATGAAATTAACTAAATACTCAGAACCATTGTTAGGGCGAAAATACGCGCTAAAATTACATGCAAGTATACACGTTCGCAAGTAGTATAAGATATAAATCAGATTCGTTCCTACAGAGACTCTTTTTAGTTAACTTAAAATTATGCACCTATGCAAAAATGGTATGGATATCGCTCAATGCTAAGACAATAACAAGTTGAGATGTTTATAAATAAGATTAAACTAATATGTAATTAACTAAGAGATTAAAAATGATTGAATTAACTATATGAGACAAACATGGGATTCTAACTTCATTAAATACTTCATTCAAAGTCATTGCTCTTAACCTTAGCATGCAATGGTGATAACAACTAATTAGATAACACGAAACTAGTAAACGCCAACTTTCGTTGTACGAATACCATACTACCAGACATCTACACAAAAGATAGAAGCTGAATAGACACGAATTATGTTGAGACTCTATATGTATATAGAATTTGAAAACATAAAGGTTTAATGAACAAGTTATCTATCGTGATTACATAGGGTAAGTAATATGGTTAAAATTACCTACGAATCATGCATAATAAATACATGAATCTATGCTAGCATGGCAAATTCTAAATCTCTACATTCACTATCGCTTCAATAGAGATTAACACACTATCTTGTATGTACGCGACACACATAAGACGAATAAGCACAACCAATACTAGGATATCATACAATCACCACACACTTAGGTATCAAAACAATTAACTATAGAAATCCATAAGTAAATCCGTTAGAACCCCACGACAACGATTAGTTCATAACCGAACTCATCGTCACCATGGGTTCCAATGAAAGCATGGTAAATAAACTAAGTCTTTGTAAACTGAATAATAATAGCAAAGTACGATAACAAGAGTATTAGGTTCAAACAACAAAGAAAACAAGCATCCAAGATTACAACTTAAGCAAAGAATCACAAGTAAAAACAAAATCTTCTTCTCCTTCGTTGTATTATGCTATTAGGTCTTTTTGATGCTCTCTCCTTACTCTTCTATATGAAAAACATCTTTTTATTTATATATATAGGCTTCTGGACGACCCGGGCTTTCAAACGCTCAAAATTCAAGTAGAAACAAGATTCTGAGAAAATGACCTGGCGCGGCCGCGCTCAAATCCAGCGGCCGCCCTGGGTTTCTGCTAAACGAGCGCAGCCGCTCCCAAGTGTAGCGCGGCCGCCCTGAGCTTCTGGAAAATCTGGATTTTTCTTGTTTCTTGACCTTCTCGTACTGGTTCGTTGTGTGCAATCAACCGAGGCTCCATCTTAACACCCTTTCAACATATAAATAATTCAATATCCATTCCTTCTTTCGACTATGCCCTGAAATGCAAAACACTATAAAAACACATCAAAAACACAAATAAGTTGAGTACAAAATACCAATTCGAGCCTTTACGAAGCATTCTAAATGGATATAAATGTCACTTATCACACCCCCAAACTTGAATCGATGCTTGTCCTCAATCATAACAGACTCAAAAATAAGAAATAAAAATGAATGAATGCAACTAACATGAATGTAACGATCCCCTCAGAATAACTTAACCAACCAATGAGCAACATCTCAAAGAATGCAATTATTCGCACAAAGTTCAATCAAATCCCGCAAATCAACTCACAAGTCAAAAAAGTGTGTGTGTGCAATTGCTTATTAGATATACTTTCGAAACTAGATCAATAACCATAACTCACCTCTCGTCAAGAGAATCACAAGGTTATAAACAGAATAAACGATAAACTCAAAATGACTAACAACACTTCAATTTTATCAGAGTTATACAAGGATTCATGCTTTTATTGATAACACATAAAAAACACAAACATGCTTATTTGATCGTGCAATGAGTGAGGTCCACAAAAAACTAATGCAATAATACCCATGTAGCGAGTATTAAGTTAGCGGATCCCAGACTATAAAAGCCTTAGGTCACTAGACACAAAGTCCCCTAGAACCTAATAACTCGAGTATTAAAGAGCTCACTCGTGATCAATTATGCATAACACATTTTTTTTCTTTTTTCTTTTTCTTTTTTTTTCTTTTTTTTCATGTTCTGAACAAGTGCGTTTCGCTCCATCTCGCTCAACCCTAGACTACTCATATAAATATGAGCCAGCTACCAACCATTTGACGCCTAACCACAACTAGCATTGATATCCAATGTTTTTCTCCAATTTTTAAAAATCCTTGTCATTTCGTCACTAAGAGAATAACATAAATTCTAGACATAAACAAGTGATTAAACCTCGACAAACAAACAAGTCATGATCATGATCTAGCACTCAAGCAACCTATGAGACTTAGTAATTCGATAGGACTTAACATTCCTATATACGACATCACTACACTCGAATCAACATCAAAAATTAATCAGAAAATAACCTAAGGGATCATGAAATAATGCCAATGCAACTATATGCAACATACTAACATGATAACAAATATGTAAAATAAAAACAAAAACAAATAACTACATGATAAATATGCAAACTATATGAACTAAACTATCATGAATATGCATCTATATGGACTCACACACAAATATTCCTTAACTACCACCCCCAAACTTAAAATTTTTGCTGTCCTCAGTGAAGGTAATAGCAAGGAATCAAGGCATACCTACTCGGAAGAAGAATGATCACGACCCTCCGCGGGTGGAGTGTCAGGAGGTGGGTACACATGATCCTCTCTAAAAACTGGCCACTGTATGTCAACCCCCGTGGCTCGAAAAACTGTACCCAATGCCTAAGTATGATCCTGCGTAAACCTGCTTTATGACTCATACATCGCATCCATCTGTCTCGTCAAGCGCCTATACTGCGTTGAACCTAAACCAGCACTATTCTCTGTCTCCTGCTGCTGCTGCTGCTGCGAAGAACTAGCCTCACCAATCTGATGTCTCCACGCTGCTCTGCGTGCCTGAGTCAAACCACCAGCATACGTTTGATCGGCCGGCTAGCCACCCAGAAAATGATCATAGGTGTACCCAAGTCCTTTCTCGTCAGCCTTCCCACCAAACCATTCCTGCATGCTCAAGATCGTAGAACTGTCAATGGGGACGCTCGGTAACTGAAGCTGCTCGTGTGCAGGCCAATGGACACCTACCGCAAGACAAAGCTCGGTCACAATCGAGGCATAAGGGATAGACCCCGTAGTGCCTCCACGCAAAAACCACAAAATATCCTGATGAATAACAGAACCGAGATCCACATAATCTCCCTGTAAAATCCCCCATAATAACTTTGCACGATCCACAGTCACATCATGTACATGAGAAGAAGGCATGATATTTGCACAAATAAAAGCATTCCAAGCACGAGCAAACCTGTTCATGCATGAAGCAGGGAAATTGAGATACTCGTTCGATCCCCTCTTGAACTTCCATTGTGTCTTCGGGATACACAGCGTAGCCACAATCAAATCCAAATTAAAGTCCTCCCCCGTCTTATTAACCCACTCCTCCTGAGTAGGCTGTCTCTCAGGTTGGTTGATAACCCTGCGAATAGCCTCCGGGTGGTAGTCCACTGTCAACCCACGCACCACCGAATACCCATTCTTATCAGCTTTCCCGTTCACATACAACTCATGAACGACACTCATAGGCACACCCGTGGGTGCCTCACAAAACAAAACCCATCCCATCTCCAAGATCATCTCGAGAAGCTTACCATCGTTACCCGAAGGTAGAAAACCCCTCTTTTTCGCTATCTTCTTAGTCAACAACCTTGTGTACTCCGCTTCAGCCTCCGGAGTAACAAACCGTGGCCTCACACCCCCAACACTCGAAGTATCTGCAAACGGGGTTAGTGCTGCTGCTTCTTTGAGTGCGGGCTCTCTTTGGTGCCATTGTAAAAGATTAATTGAGATAAGAGAGGTGTGTATAGAGATTTAGGGTTTGAGAGAATAAAAGTAATATGGAGATGGATGTATAATAGTGTATGTATATATAGAGAATTAGAATTAGATTAGGGTTATGGGATAGTAATTGTAGGTTAGTGGGAGTAGTGGGAGTATGGGCTAATTAGAGTTGAAAATTTGGGGTTAAGAAAAGGGATAGACTGCTTTTTGTATCTCTTTTTTCTGATTTTCAGTTTTTCTTTTTTTTTTCTTTTTCTGGGGCTCAGCGCGGCCGCCCCGCTTCCCAGCGCGGGCGCGCCGTGCTCCTGGAAAAAAGTCCCATATTTTTGATTTTTTTGTGTTTTCATCTAGTTTTTCTTCCTTCTATCTTCTTTTGTTTCCTACTAATATACAATAAGCATGGGTTGCCTCCCAATAAGCGTTTGGTTTACGTCGCTAGCTTGACGTAGAATTCCGAGATCAAGTGGACAATAAAACGACACTAACCACCTCACGGTTTGCCGAATCTCCATAGTAATGCTTCAAACGCTGTCCATTCACCTTGAATGCCTAGCCTGGATCATTCTTAAAAATCTCCACCGCTCCATGTGGAAACACAGTTTTGATAACAAACGGCCCTGACCATCTCGACTTCAATTTCCCAGGAAAAAGACGGAGACAAGAGTTGAACAAAAGAACTTGTTGCCCCTACACAAATGATTTGAGCACTAGCCCCTTATCATGCCACCTCTTGACTTTCTCCTTGTATATTTTGTTATTCTCATACGCTTGAAGTCGAAACTCATCAAGTTCATTCAATTGAAGCATCCTTTTCTTACCAGCTGCATCCAGATCAAGGTTCAGTTTCTTCAAAGCCCAATATGTCTTGTGCTCTAGCTCCACAGGCAAATGACATCCTTTACCATAAACCAATTGAAACAGTGACATGCCTAACGAAGTCTTGAATACTGTTCGATATGCCCAAATAGCTTCATCCAGCTTTAAAGACCAATCCTTTCTCAATGGATATAAAATTTCTTTAGAATATGCTTGATCTCTCTGTTAGATACCTCAACTTGACCATTAGTCTAAGGATGGTAGGCTGTAGCAATGCGATGATTCACATTATATCTTTGCATCATACCAGTGAACTTGCGATTACAGAAATGGATCCCTCGTCACTGATTATGACTCTTGGAGTCCCAAATCTTGTGAATATCTGCTTGTGAAGAAAATTGAGCACTACCTTCGCATCATTTATCGGCAAAGCTTTACCTTCCACCCATTTTGAGACATAATCTACTACCAACAAGATATACTAATTATTGTACGGCGAGACAAATGGCCCCATGAAGTCAATTCCCCCAACATCAAAGACCTTAACCTCGAGAAGTATATTAAGAGGCATCTCATCCTTCTTTGACATATTACCAACACGCTGGCAGCGATCACACTTCAAAACGAACTGATGCGCATTCGTAAACAATATAGGCTAGAAGAATCCTGCTTGAAGGATACGAGCTACTGTCTTTTCTCCACCATAGTGGCCTCCATAAACAGTTGAATGACAGTCTCGTAAGATACCCTCCGTCTCACTGTACGGAATACATCTCTTGATGATTTGGTCAGTTCCTTGTCGAAACAAAAATGGCTCATCCCACATGTACCACTTCACCTCGTGAAGGAACTTCTTCCTTTGAGCATAAGTCAAGTCCAAGGGCATAATGTTGCTCACAAGATAGTTCACAATATCTGCGAACCACGGTTCTTCTTCTTGCACCCCAAACAACTGCTCATCGGGAAAAACACTTATTTATCACTGTCTTATCCTGTGAAGCTGTACTTGGATCTTCTAAACGAGAGGGATGATCTATAACTTGATTCTCAGTACCTTTTCTATCCATAATCTCCAGTTCAAACTCTTGAAGTAAAAGAACCCAACGAATCAATCTAGGCTTTGAGTCCTTTTTCGAGACGAGAGAGCGAATCGCAGCGTGATCAGTGCAAACTGTCACCTTCATCCCAAGCAAATAAGATCGAAACTTCTCAAAACCATAGACAATGGCGAAGAGTTCCTTCTCAGTAGTAGTGTAGTTCAGTTTGAAAGAGATATGTCCTAAGTCCAATCATGTATGAGGATTTAGGAATAACTTTTATGTAATCTATTTTGATTTCATTGATATTAATAAAAGACTTGTTTTGTTTTTATTGCAGGCTCTATTTATTTAAATGTTTAAATAAGATATACCACAGTTTAGAGTAAAGATTTTTATGGATTGTGATGAGATCATAATATTGAGACCTAAAAGATGATAACTCTAAACTTAAATAGTTCTTGGTCGTAGGATTACTAACTGGTAATTAATAATTCGCAAAGATCGGTACATACTATGCTTGCTTCATTATGAAGGATGTCTGTTCTCATAGACATTTGTGTGGTGACACTATAGCTAGTATGTAGGTGCTTATTATAGAATAAGTTCACTGAACATGACTCACACAACTGAACAACTGATGGAGTTCACTCACGTGTCAGCAGTTGTTCACATAGTGATAGTTGTACAAGTATCCTTAGACTTGAGGTCATCATAGTCATCTTGTGTACACTGAACTATGCTTTGGTTTAGTTCTTAGTCTCACGGGACAATTATAAGGGCTCTACTGGGTATAGGAATTTGTACACGAAGATAGTGTATGATCAATAAAGGATCTACCCCTTCCAGTGCAGAAAGAGAATGTTCAATGCTGATCCACTTATGTTAGTTCAGGAATCTCTGGCCAGAGTGAATGAAATTCAAAAGGAGTTTCTAATTTACATTAAATAGAACTAAGCATAGTGAATGGGAAAGCAAGTGATTAAATAAGATAGGCTTGACACAAGTTCCATGCCTTGTATTTAATCGTGACATTGCAGGGTAGAAGGAATTAATTGTACAGTAACTACTCACTAAATAGGTTCTTGGTATTCTAAGCAGTGAATTTGTATTATCCGGATAGTCGCGATATGCTGAGAAGTATCCCTCACGATGTAGAATAAATATGATTAATTAATTAATCATACTATCGCGACTATTTTATCATTCTCTATATAAATTCTCTAATTCATTAAATATGATTAATTAATTAATCATATTTATTCTACATCGTGAGGGATACTTCTCAGCATATCGCGACTATCCAGACAATACGAATTCACTGCTTAGAATACCAAGAACCTATTCAGTGAGTAATTACCGTACAATCAATTTCTTCTACCCTGCAATGTCACGATTAAATACAAGGCATGGAACTTGTATCAAACTTATCTTATTTAATCACTTGCTTTCCCATTCACTATGCTTAGTTCTATTTAATGTAAATTAGAAACTCCTTTCTAATTTCATTCACTCTGGCCAGAGATTCCTGAACTAGCATAAGTGGATTAACATTGAACATTCTCTTCCTTCACTGGAAGGGGTAGATCCTTTATTGATCATACACTATCTTCGTGTACAAATTCCTATACCCAGTAGAGCCCTTATAATTGTCCCTGGAGACTAAGAACTAAACCAAAGCATAGTTCAGTGTACACAAGATGACTATGATGACCTCAAGTCTAAGGATACTTGTACAACTATCACTATGTGAACAACTGCTGACACGTGAGTGAACTCCATCAGTTGTTCAGCTGTGTGAGTCATGTTCAGTGAACTTATTCTATAATAAGCACCTACATACTAGCTATAGTGTCACCACACAAATGTCTATGAGAACAGACATCCTTCATAATGAAGCAAACATAGTATGTACCGATCTTTGCGGATTATTAATTACCAGTTAGTAATCCTACGACCAGGAACTATTTAAGTTTAGAGTTATCATCTTTTAGGTCTCATTATTATGATCTCATCACAATTCATAAAAAGCTTTACTCTAAACTGTGGTACATCTTATTTAAACACTTAAAATAAATAGAGCCCGCAATAAAAACAAAACAAGTCTTTTATTAATATCAATGAAATCAAAACAGATTACATAAAAGTTATTCTTAAATCCTCATACATGATTGGACATATCTCTTTCAGAGCCAACCTTTGTCCTTCCTCATTTTCCTCAGCATTGAAAGCTTGAATCCTGGGAGAGGAATGTGATATCTCCATGGGACCAACTGCTTCTGCCCCATATGCCAACATGAAGGGAGTTGCTCCAGTCGTGACTCTACAGGTAGTCCTATAGGCCCATAATATTGGAAGTATCTCATCCACCCAATTATTTCTTGATTTCTCGATCCTCTTCTTTAGTCCATCCAGGATTATTCGATTTGCTACCTCCGCTTGCCCATTGGCTTGCGGGTGAGCAACAGAGGTGAACCGTAACTCAATTTCATTTTCTTCACAGTACTTCTTGAATTCCTCATTGTTGAATTGTGTTCCGTTGTCGGTGACTAGGATACGGGGAATTCCATACCGGCACATAATATTTTCCTACAGGAATTGTGCAACCTGCTTAGTCGTGATCTTGGCCAAGGGTTTGTCTTCAATCCACTTGGTGAAATAATCAATGGCTACAATCAGAAACTTCCTTTCTGCCGTGGCCATGGGGAAAGGCCCCAGAATATCCATTCCCCACATGGAAAACGGGATGGGCGAGTTGATAGAGGTCAGCATCTCGGGGGGTTGTTTAACAACTGGTGCATGTTTCTGACAGCGTTCACATTTCTTCACATATTCTTTGGCATCGGCCATCATTTCTGGCCAATAGAAGCCTAAACGGGTTATCTTATGAGCCAAGGCCCTGCCCCCCAAGTGTTGCCCATAAATACCTTCATGTACTTCCTCAAGAGCCAAGCGCGCCTCATCGGGCCTGAGACACCTTAAGTAAGGAACCACGAAGGATCTTTTGTACAGAATCCCATCTATCAAAGAGTACTTTAGTGCCCGAACAGTTAACTTCCGTGCCTCAGTAGCATCATTTGGCAACTAACCGGTTTGTATGTGGGCCTTAATGGGGTCTATCCATGACGTCTCCAAGCCCACATGAGCTACAAGCTTAACATCTATGCTCCGTGTCTTCAAAATGCGGAAGTACACACTTCCTGAACTTTCTTCTATCTCATATGAAGCAAACTTTGATAATGCATCTGCCTTAGCATTTTCCTCCCTTGGAATGTGCTCAACATGGCATTCATTGAATTGGGTCATCACAGCCCTTACTAGGCGGACATACTTAGCCATCGTATCATCCCTCGCCTCAAATTCTCCCTTTACCTGGGATATGACCAGCTTCGAGTCTCCACGGACTTTTAAGTTTTTGACTCTAAGTGTCCCTGCTAGGCCGAGGTCAGCTATCATGGCTTCATATTCTGCTTCATTGTTTGTGGTTGGGAAGTCTAATTTCATGGCATACTCAATCAAGAACCCATCAGGGCTTTGTAAAACCAATCCTGCTCCACTTAAGTTTGTTTTTGATGTTCCATCAAAATAGAGAACCCAATATTCTTTCTCCTTATCACCCTTCTTTTTGTCCCCATTATCAACTTCCTTGTCTTGGGGTATGGTATCTTCCTGCCCCCGACTTCTTGGTTGGCTATGGTACATTCCACCACGAAGTCAGCTAATGCCTGGGCTTTTATTACCGTCCATGGCTTGTACTTAATGTCAAACTCTCCCAACTCTATTGCCCACTTGATCAACCTCCCACTAGCCTTGGGACTATGAATGATATTTTTCAGGGGCTGATTTGTCAGCACCTCAATCTGATGAGCCTGAAAGTAGGGACGTAACTTTCTTGAAGCCATCACCAAGGCTAGAGCAAATTTCTCAATAGTTGAATAATTAAACTCAGCACCATGCAGAATTTTGCTGACATAGTATACGGGTTTCTGGATTTTCAGTTCCTCCTTAACCAATACAGCGCTCCAGGCACTTTCTGAAATGGCTAAGTACAAGAATAAAACTTCATTCAAAGTTGGCTTGGCCAACAACGGGGCCTGGGACATATACTTCTTTAATTCTTCGAATGCCTTCTGGTTTTCCTCATTCCATACAAAGTCCTTAATGTTCTTTAGTGACTTGAAGAATGATAAACACTTGTTTCCTGACTTGGAGATGAATCGTCCCAGCGTAGCAACCCTTCCTGTGAGCTTCTGAATATCCTTAACAGTTTTTGGTGGTTCCATGTCCAGGATTGCCTTTATTTTATCGGGGTTAGCCTCTATACCTCTCTTGGAGACCATCAATCCCAAAAATTTTCCAGATCCTACTCCGAAAGGACACTTTGTAGGATTTAACATCATCTTGTGGTGCCTCAGGACCTCAAAAGCTTCCCTCAAATGGGTTATATGATCAGTCTTTACTAGACTCTTGACTAACATGTCATCAACATAGACTTCCATAGTCTTACCAATAAGATCCTTAAAAATTTAATTTACCAACCTTTGATAGGCGACTCCTGCATTCTTAAGACCAAATGCCATAACAAGATAACAATAAACACCAAAGTCAGTGATGAATGATACCTTTGGAATGTCATCCTTGTGCATCTTAATCTAATTGTATCCGCTAAATCCATCCATGAAGCTCAGCATCTCATGCCCAGCAGTGGCATCAATCAAAGTATCAATTCTTGGCAACGGAAAATAGTCTTTAGGGCATGCATCATTCAGATCAGTGAAGTCTATACACATCCTCCACTTTCCATTGGCCTTCTTCACTATTACAGGGTTTGCTAACCATTCCAGAAATTGAATCTCCCCAATGAAACCAGCCTCTAAGAGCTTCTCTACTTCCTGTTTTATAGCCTCTTGTCTTTCCGGGGCAAAGCTTCTTTTCTTTTGTTTTACTGTCTTCCGGTTTGGGTCCACGTTTAGCTTGTGAGTAATCAGCTCCGGGTCTATGCCTGGCATATCAGCTGCTGACCATGCAAACACATCACTATTTTCTTGCAAAAATCTCACCAAATTCCCTCTAAGGGGCTCCTCTAATGTGGCTCCAATGAAAGTCATCCTCTCAGGATTCTCGGGGTCTAAAGGAATCGACACCAGGTCTTCTGCTGGCTTTCCTCTCTTCTCATCATTTTTCGGACATCCATATCTTCAATAGGAAGAACCTGCCCCCCAACTCCATCTGCCCTCAAAGAGGCTACATAACAGCTTCTAGCCATTTTTTGATCTCCTCTCTCTTCTCCAATCCCGTTCCGGGTGGGAAACTTCATAACTGAACGGTAGGAAGAAGGGACTGCCTTGAAGGCATGTATCCCTGTTCTTCCCATGATAGCATTATAAGTTGAACTAGCCTTTACCACCACAAAGTCCAACATCTGCGTTGCTTGCCTTGGTTCCTGACCTATGGTGGTTGACAACTTGATTATCCCTTCCACAGGACATTCCACTCCCGCAAATCCATATATTGGCATGTCGGTTGGGGTCAATTGGGAGTCGTTATACCCCATCCTTAGAAAGGCGTCATGGAGTAAGATATCCACTAAAGCACCATTATCCACAAGGACCCTCTTGACCGGGCTATTTCCTATTATCGGTGTTATGACCAGCGGGTCGTCATGAGGAAATTTCACACCCTCTAGGTCAGAATCATCAAAAGCCAATGTTACTTCTGTCCTGGCCCTCTTCGGGGCTTTTCCAACAATATGCATAACCTCTCTAGTATATGCTTTTCTGGAGTTTCTGGACAATCCAGCAGCGGTTGGTCCTCCAAAGATTGTATTTATCACAGGCCCTCGAGGTCGTGGCCCTCCATAAATTGTTATATAACCGGTCCTCTAGGCTGGGGATTCCGCCCCTGATCGTCTTGATCCCACCTACGATCTTCAAAGTTCTTCCTTCCATTGTTATTCCTATCCCCTCCTTCTCCAGTGTATTTGTTCAATCTTCCTTTTCGAATGAGGAACTCAATTTCATCTTTCAGCTGCCTACACTCATCGGTGTCATGACCAACATCTTTGTGAAATCTGCAATACTTGCTCTTGTCTAGCTTGGAAGGATCAGCCTTCAGGGGCTTAGGCCAACGAATATCTTGATCTTTCTCGATTTCCATCAAGATCTGGCTTCTAGGAGCATTCAGCTTAGCGTACTCGGTGAACTTTTGCCCAGCTCCTCCCTTCTTGGGGGTTGAATTAGGGTTTTGCTCGGTTCTAGGATACTTGTCCTTAGCGATATACTCCAGATCAGTTTTCCGCTTCTTGTCTCCAGTGGGCTTATTACTCACTACAGTCTTCCTCATGCTTTCTTCGACTTTGATATACTTCCCTGACCTATCTTGGAGCTGCAACATGCTTTCAGGGGGACTTTTGGCCAATGACATCTTAAAAAACTCATCCCTAGTTCCTTGTTGCAGTGCTATCATGCCTACCTTATCATCAAGGTCTGGGACTTTTAAAGCTTCCTTTGTGAAACGATTCAGATAGTCTCTTAAGGATTCCTTTGTTCCCTGCACAATGCTCATAAGAGATGCTGAACTTTTCTCATGAACTCTCCTGCTGATGAATTGCTTAATAAAAGCCTGGCTTAATTTTCTGAACGACGCAATAGAATTTGGGGGCAAGCGACTATACCACCTTTGAGCCATACCCGACATGGTTTGAGGAAAGGCCCGACACTTAATAACATCATTCACGGGCTGCAACAGCAGTGCATTAAAGAATGTTCTAACATGATTAGCGGGATCTCCCGTGCCATCATAAACTTTGATAGTTGGCATCTTGAACTTCCGTGAGATATGGGTATTCATTATTCCTCCAGTGAAGGGTGGAGTAGGATCATCAGGATCTCCAAGGGGAAGAAGATTGCTTGGATCAGCCCTTGGGACAACAACCCTTCTCTGCACTGGACCATCCAGGTCTATGACAGGAGGATGATTTCTCCCCCTAGAAGGTACTTGGGGTCTGGTGGTCTGGTGTGCCTCCAAGTCGCGCCTCAGCCTTTGAATCTCAGCCTCATGAGCCCTGATCCTTTCCTGCACTTCTTGGGGATTCGTCCCTTGAGTGCTTTGAGGACGTTGGCTTCCATCGGCCATCGGCTCTTTGCCAGCACGTCTCCTTCTTGGGGCTACTTCATCATCCGAAGATTCGGAGTCTCTCTCAGTGTAAGGACCAGAAAATTCCCGATCCTCAGGGATAAGAGCCAAACCTCGTATGTAGGGGGCGATCGCCCTCGTGCTTCACTCCGTCCAGCATGTCCATTTCCTCCAACCTCAGGGTGAAGGGGCATCCCATAAGGGGGGTTAGTGATCACAACAGTTGAATACTCGTACCCAATGGGTCGAGAGTTCACAGATGCATGTAGTTTTTGAACTTGGGAATTCGTACCTTGAATAGCCGGGGGAATCGTCCCTTGTGGCTGAGGTTGAGTTGCCCCTATCTGGGCTTCCCCTTGGGTAGGTGCATAAGTTGAGTGAGGAGGTATCTCCACGGTTGACGAAATCACCTGGGTTGTCCCCGATGGTGTTCCTTCCTCCAGAGCTCTAATTGTTCTCCGTATTCTCGCCATGGTTGTTGTTGTGTCTTCCCACAGACGGCGCCAAATGTTATGGATTAAAAACTAATATATATATAATTGCTGTATTTATTACTAAGGAACGTGAACTCAAGGCCTTTAATGGTTGCTCTCGTGTTTCGTAGCTTAACTCTGCCTTTACGAGATGCCTTCGTATCTCTGTGAATTAGAGAATCAAATCAAAAAACGTAGTTCTGATATGTGGGGTGAGGCCCCTTATATAGATGTGGGAGTCCTTGAATTGGACTTGGTATAGGAGACTTGGTGGTCAAGTCTCCGAATTAGGATGGACTTAGGAGTCCTAGGAAGTAGGAAGCTGATTCCTTATCCTATGAGGTTCCTTGGAGGCCAATCTAGAAGGATATATATCTCCACTAGGACTTATCTTAATAGCTGTTTTTCTCCATTATTAATTAATTACGAAATTAATAAATAATCAGGGTTTTGAGCCTTCTTTGTTCCATCAGGCCTGATCAACATGTTAACCTTCCTGATCTGAATATCATACATCTTCTTATTGGGCCTAGCAGCCCACACCTTGTATAATCAACGTAATATTTAATTACACAATCAGGATTTATTTATCCTTATTAGTGATATGCGAGAAAATTAAAAGAATCTATATTTTCGAAATCTCTTCAACCCAAACATTTCCAAGCAAGTCAAAATAGTAGTTAGTTTCGCAACATAATTTTCCACCATTAATCTATATATATATATTTAGCAGTTGTCAAAAAAGAAAAAAACATAATAAAAAATAATAATTCTCCCTAACTATATTTTTACAACTCTTAACTTATATCTCCTAAATCCAAAGGTACAAATAATTTTTTCATCTCTTCTTCTAGTATTTCACAACATAACTTTCTATTTCACAACAAAACTTTCTTGTTAGTGAGATTTTTTAGTACATGTATTATGTAATTATTCTGACTTTTAAAGTATATAAAAAATACTTAGAAAAAATAAAATTTGACAAACAAAAATTGTCAGCCCATACCCGTAGTGCACATCTTATGACTTAAGTTTCCCTCTAGTCAAAACTGAACATATCAGCATTTAAAATTGACTATCATGTTGCTAAACACAAGTAAAACTTGAGAAAAGTGAATGGTGACAATGTGACCAAAAGTGTGAAACGCGCCTCAGTTCCTCTAGATCACACACAAATAATGCTAGTAATAATGTAGTTTTGCTGATTTCTTTAGTCCTTAGACCATGATAACTTACTCCACTATACACTTTCTTTGCAACATAAAGCAGAAATCATATTTGGTACTGCAGGGTAAACCTGAAATTTGATGCATATCACTTTTAATCCCTTGCAATTTATTACCATAATATTTCTAGAGAAATTTAGCTATGGGGAGGCTTGTAGTTGAAGTTCTTGAGGCCAATGACCTCATGCCCAAAGACGGGCAAGGCTCAGCAAGTCCCTTTGTTGACATAGATATAGATGATCAGAATCAAAGGACAAAAACGAAGGTTAAGGATCTCAACCCCTCGTGGAACGAGAAGCTCGTCTTCAAAATCGATGACCTGCAAGATCTTTCTCGAAAAACTATAGAAGTTGTCATCTACAATGAAAATACTAGTCATGGCCACCACAACTTTCTTGGGCGAGTTCGGTTATCTGGCCTGTCAGTTCCTCGGTCTCAATCGGAGGCAATGGTGCAACGATATCCTCTTGAGAAACGTGGTATATTTTCTCATATCCGTGGTGATATCGCGCTCAGGTTGTATCTCGCTGATGGCAAAGACGAGGATGAGGCTTCATCTGATCAACCTGAATCACCAAAAGAGAAGACTGTGAAAGGCGCAGAGAGTAGAGAAACTCCAGTCCAAGAAAATGTTAAAAAGTTTAATAAGAAGGTTCAGGATGATGAATTTGCTGATTTTACTAAACAGAAGATAAAAAAGAAGAAAGAGAAAGAAATTCGAACTTTTTACTCTGTTGGAACTGGTGGCTCAACTGGTCCTATGCCTCCAATGCAAAAACCGGTAGTTCTTGAAACCAAGACTCAGTTTATGCCACCAAGGCCAGCACCTGGGCCACCTATGGTAATGCAAACTCAGTTCCCCATGCAGAAGCCTGAATTCGGGTTGGTTGAGACGCGGCCACCAGTGGCAGCAAGGATGGGATATTTGGGAGGTGACAAGATGGCAAGTACTTATGATTTAGTGGAACAAGTGCATTACCTGTACGTCAATGTGGTGAAAGCTAGAGACCTTCCTGCTATTGATATAACCGGAAGCCTTGACCCGTATGTTGAAGTAAAGGTGGGAAATTATAGGGGCTTGACAAAACACTTGGAGCATAACCAGGATCCGATGTGGAACAGCGTGTTCGCATTCTCTAAGGAAAGGCTGCAGTCAAATGTAATTGAGGTAATAGTGAGGACTAAAGATTTGGGGAAGGATGATTTTGTTGGGAAGGTGGTGTTCGATGTAGTTGAAGTGCCTCTTCGGGTGCCGCCTGATAGTCCCTTGGCTCCTCAGTGGTATAGATTGGCCGGTAAAGGAGAGATTATGCTTGCAGTTTGGCTCGGCACACAGGCTGATGAGGCTTTTCCCGAGGCATGGCATAGTGATGCTCATGATATTAATCATCATAACCTAGCAAGTACACGATCAAAGGTTTATTTCTCGCCTAAGTTGTACTATCTTCGTGTCCATGTTATTGAAGCCCAAGATCTTGTGCCTTCTGATAGAACAAGACTACCACAGCCCTATGTCAGAATCCAGCTAGGACACCAGATCAGGGTCACCCGGCCTTCCCAATCGAGGAACGTTAATGCTGCTTGGAATGAGGAGCTTATGCTGGTAGCGTCTGAGCCTTTTGATGACTTCCTAATTGTGAGTGTTGAAGACCGCGGTGAAGGGGGGAGGGAGGATAATATGGGAAGAACAATGATACCAGTTAGAGAGATTCCACCAAGGGTGGATTCAAGTAAGCTCCCAGATCCTCGCTGGTTAAACCTTCAGAAACCTTCTCACTCTGTGCATGAAGATGGCGAGAAAGAAGTCAAATTTTCTAGCAAAATCCGGCTTTGCCTCTGCTTAGACGTTGGGTACCATGTCTTAGACGAAACGACTCATTTTAGTAGCGATCTTCAGCCATCATCAAAGTACCTGAGGAAATCAAGAATCGGAATTCTTGAAGTAGGGATACTGAGTGCCCAAAATCTGCTACCAATGAAAAGCAGAGAAGGTGGAAGTACAGATGCGTATTGTGTAGCCAAGTATGGAAATAAATGGGTACGTACTAGAACTCTGCTCAACACATTGTCTCCCAAGTGGAATGAACAGTATACATGGGAAGTTTATGATCCTTGCACAGTCATTACCATTGGTGTATTTGACAATTTCCATGTTAATGGAAACAAAGAGGACGCAAGAGATCAGAAAATCGGGAAGGTAAGAATTCGTCTATCAACTCTTGAAATTGATCGAATTTATACACATAATTATCCGTTGCTCGTTCTACAACCCTCCGGTCTAAAAAAACACGGAGAGCTTCATTTAGCCATCCGATTCACTTGTGTATCTTGGGTTAACATGTTAACTCAATATAGCAAGCCATTACTACCAAAAATGCACTATGTCCAGCCTATATCTGTTCGCCACATTGACTGGCTTCGACATCAAGCAATGCAGATAGTTGCAGCACGATTAAGCAGGGCAGAACCACCTCTAAGACGAGAAACGGTTGAGTATATGCTTGATGTTGACTATCACATGTGGAGCCTCAGGAGAAGCAAGGCAAACTTTTACCGAATAATTTCACTCCTCTCAGGAGTTTCAGCTATCTGGAAATGGTTAGACGGCATTTGCAACTGGAGAAATCCCTTGACAACATGTCTCGTTCATGTACTTTTCTTGATCCTGGTCTGCTACCCGGAACTAATCCTACCTACAATATTTCTCTACTTGTGTGTGATTGGTTTATGGAACTACCAGTTCAGGCCCCGAAAGCCTCCTCATATGGATGCACGAATTTCACAGGCTGAGAATGTACATCCAGATGAGCTAGATGAGGAATTTGATACATTTCCATCTTCTCGGCCTACAGACCTAATTAGGATGAGGTATGATCGGATGCGTAGTGTGGCAGGAAGAGTTCAAACAGTACTCGGAGATTTAGCTACACAAGCAGAGAGAGCTCTGGCAATACTTAGCTGGAGGGATTCAAGAGCAACAGCCATTTTCATTATATTTGCTCTAATGTGGGCAACCTTGTTTTACCTTACTCCCTTCCAGGTTATTGCAGTGCTTCACGGGCTGTACTGGTTGCGCCATCCCAAGTTCAGAAACAAGATGCCTTCTGTACCTGTCAATTTCTTCAAAAGACTGCCATCAAAGTCTGACATGCTTATTTCATAATCATCTAAATCTTTTAACAGCCTTATCAGTAGAGTGTAATTGAACATTTAGTTAACATGAATCTAGTTGAGTGTGATCTATTTGTTATGTGATTAAATTTAGTCCAGAAAGCTGTTTGAAATAGAATTAACATGTGATTAGACATGGCAACGATGCGTGTCTTGTACAAACATTTCGTGTACTTTACTGTTTTCGTGTACCAAATCTTAAACCCGAACCCGATCCGGATTTACATTCGTGTACCAATTTGGTGACACTAATCCGGAACTAATGTATTCGTGTTTACCTGCTTTAGTACACTAAAGTACACGAATTATAAACTAAAAATATTAATTGTTAATAAATGCAATAGATAACTAAATGGTGAAATGCTCACTCACGTAGTCAAACAACAATAAAATATATTTTAGTATTTATAATTATATATATATATATTTAGAATAGGTAAAATTCACATTTGGTATTTAGTATGTATATGTAAAATATATATTTTTAAAAAATTATATATTTATTTATTCGGTGTACTTGCGTTCCGTGTCGTGTACCTATATTGGAAAGCCAAACCCGACACTAATTATATTCG
Source organism: Apium graveolens (assembly GCF_009905375.1). Classification (NCBI taxonomy): domain Eukaryota; kingdom Viridiplantae; phylum Streptophyta; class Magnoliopsida; order Apiales; family Apiaceae; genus Apium; species Apium graveolens. The sequence continues at coordinate 248,514,317 of NC_133653.1, read as the reverse complement.
TGTTTTTTCATATTCGTGTATTTTCGTGTTCGTATATTAAATTTTCGAATCCAAACACTAATTATTAGTGTCGTTTCATAGCGTGTTCATGTGTCCTATATCAGTATTGTCAGGGTTTAGGGTACAAATTTTGTTGTCCTACATTAGAAACAATGAAATGCAAATTCATTATAGATAAATTTGAAAGTTGACTACATGTGATACAAATTTTGTTGTCCTAAGACATGAATTAGAAACAATGAAATGCAAATTTATTACAGATAAATTTGAAAGTTGAGTATAGGCTATATAAGTCCACTTATTCCGAGGGCTGAGACCACCACCATTGGAAACAGTGATGCTGTTTCTTTCTAGTTATCTTCAGAAGTTATCTTCAGAATGAGACGATGATTTTTTCTAAATACAACCATCTAAAAGGAACGTCTTCATAGTATATTATTCGGTTATTTGGGATTCACCTGCGGAAAAATAGCTCGACGCCAGGATGATAGAGTCGTCTAGCTCCAACTTGTATCCTAGTCGACGGTGATGAAAATTATTCATAAAATTAACAAATTTCTTGGTAACTCTTCATATTCTACGCGGACTAATATAAAAAATTCAATCATTTTTCAGAAGTGACGCGAGGCTATCATCTATGTTCTTCGTCTCTTGATAGTCAAATTTAAATTGATTTTATATATCAGGTAAAGTACGCAGAACTAATATCACTATATACAAACCTTTGATTAGGCATAGGTAGATAAAATTCTTTTTACATGTTGACAGAAATCATCAGGTAAACTCTGGAGTAAAATGATAACCTTGTACTATTAAAATGTGTAGATAGTGAAAGGCAGATAAAATTTAATTTGTATACAACCAAATCATAGAATACAATTCAAGGAAATTAACAAGCCAATATTTAAGCTTTTAATCAGTCAAGTTGGTGGAAGTTGATGTTCCTAGTAAGTGATATGACAAAGACCTTAATATAAAATACTAAACTTAATTAAACATTAAACTTGTTGAGTAATCAGATGCACAACATAAAATTCAAGGAAATTTCCAAACCTCTATATAAGCACACATGCACTTGAGTAGTGAAGCAAACACTAGAGATCATCATAGTAGTAAAGTAATTGTTAATAAGAAAGAAAATGGAAGGGCATAAGAGGAGTTCTACATTAGTAATAACATGTGTTATAGTGTTGATGTGTTTAGGTGAACTAGGAAATGGAGTGGAAGCCCTTACAGCAGGAGAATGCAAGGAGGAAAGGAGGGTACTGGTGAATGCTTGCAAGTCACTGTTGGCAAGAGTCTGGCCTAGTTCGTTTTGTTGTCAACGCCTGAGAGTTAGCCATGTCGAGTGTATTTGTCCAGTCATCACACCGGAATTGGCAGCACTCGTTGATGTGAATTATGCTGTCAAAGTTGTAAAGAGCTGCGAGAGACAAGTCCCTCGCCATTTCAAGTGTGGAAGTACGTAACTCATCCGTCTATGATTGTGAATTGTGATTATTATTACCTGGTATAACTGTGTTAATACTTATGCAGGTATAACTACGCCATGAGATGTAGGAGCAAGGCTTGCTTACAGTTTCTTACAGAATAAATTGCAGACTTGCAGTGCATCATCAGTCTGCGGTGCAGTATCAATTGCCGTATCTAGGCTTGCTTAATGTAAAATACTGAATAAGATGATAGTGATTAATATATGTGATTAGTGCAGGTGATTATGTACTACCTTCAAGTGTGAAATTTGTATTCAAATCAAACGTATGAAGCTTTTCGTATTATAATTGAAACACCTTATATTTCCAGCCTTTCTGGTAAAGAATAATGAAACCTAGACAAGAGTACCCTAAGGATGAACAAAGAATTATGAAATCTCGACAGGAGTACCCTAAGGATGAACATGCATGGTGCGATTTTCAAATAAAACTGTGACCAGACAATTTTGGATGTAGGAATCATGTTCAAAGCTACTATTATTAAAAAAATGCCCAAAATACACTATTTTCTCACGGTAGGTTCTACCAAAATACCCGCTTAATACGCATTTGAAGAATACGTATTCACTAAAATACAAAAATGAATACTACATATTCACTAAAATAAAAAAATGAATACAAATGCATGTAATACGTATCCTTTGTTATTTTTTTTTAAAAAAAATATGCATGTCTAGAATGCGTGTTAAGTGGGCATTTTGGGATACTCTTGATATTTTGGACATTTGAGTATTTTGATTTTTCCCCCAAGTATTTCAGTTTTAGTAATTATTGAGCAATACCTGGTACTTAGATTTTTCTTTTTGTTAATTTGGTGTCTGAGCCACGTTTCACGCACCTCGATTAATCCAGAGAGTAGGGCTGTAAACGAGTCACAAACTGTTTGTGAGCTACACGAGCTTGTCTCTTAATTTTTTTTAATTCGGCTCGAAAATAATTGAGCTGAGCTAGAACTCGAGTTTTTCGAATTTTTGACTTAGCCGAACTCGAGTTTCAAATTACTCGGCTCGTAATATTCACGAGCCTCTATTATTTTTATATTTTTTTATTATAAATATATTTTTATATAAATATTTAATATATTGTTGTATATTATTTATTTATTATCGAGTTCAACTTGAGTCGAACCGATAATATTTCAAGTTTTTTTATAATTAGTGAAATTAATTCGAGTATTCGATTCGAACTCGAGTCTACTAAACCTTTTACGAGCTGAGTTTCGAACTTGAAATTAAATTCTCGGCTGAGTCAGGCTAGGCTCAGAACTGCTAGCACACTCTTACTTACCGAGTTGTGACATTGGGGGATAAGCCCCTAAAATCATAATTTAAACCAACTTAGATGTTAACACTGCTATTTTGATTTAAAATCAACTACTATAAATATATCATAAAATTGTGAAATATATAAATCAAAATTTTATTACAGACCTATTACTTTTTTAAATCTATTACATATCTATACTTTTTATTAATAAATGAAATAATATTTTATTGGTGCATAAAAGTACAAAAGTACCTAATTTTAGTACATACTTAAGGCAAATTGACTTATATTCTATCTAAACTTTATTTTTATTAGTTAGTATTTATCCTAGAGTCTATTTACTTTTAATTAAAAAAATATTTTTTATCAGTAATTAAGTAATATTAAATAAACTATATTGAAAAAACTATTTATAAACTAATTATAAGATAATATTAATTAATATCAAATTATCTAAAATAACAAATATTTGGTTCATAAGATAGTTAAAATTTAGGGCTTTTTTCATAAATAACCAAGTTTAAAAGAATTTGCAAAAATACTGTCACTTTTTAAAATAAATTGCAAAAATACTATGTTCCAAAAAATATTTGCAAAAATATGGTGGTTGCATATGCAACCATATCTGCAACTGCTAGCAACCAGAAATGTAACTTTGATTTTTTTTTTTTGAAAATTATATTTATTTGCATAATAAGTTGTAACTGTTTGCGAGACAGAAAAATAAATACCCCTGCGGGGCCAAACATTGCAACCTAAAAAATAACTAAAATAATAAACTAGAAACCACAATATCCAAAGACTTGCCACCAGCCTTCTCCATTGCAAAGTGTACACTATCCATTATGGTCACTTCCTAGAACAGTTTAAGTTACCTGATATGTTGTACAACTTTTTTATATTGGCCCTGCAGAGCAGTTGCATCTAGATACAATTGGATGCAACCATATGTAACTGAATGCAATCAAAATTTTAATACGGTTTGTAACTTCTGTAACCATATTTCAACCAAAAGCAATAACTATTGAATCTTACATGAGTGGTTGCATAACATGTTGCAGTACCCCTACAGGGTCAGCAACCATAGATGCAACCAAAGCAACATGCGACCTAAAACACCCACCTCCATAGCTGCGGCCACCACTACCACATTCATGACACCCACCTCCATACCCATCTTCACTACCACCATATCCACAAGTTACGGTTCCCTTATGGGGCCAGCAACCACAAATAGAACCAAAGCAATTTCAAATTTAAATATAATAAATATTTCAAGCAATTGAGATCAAATCGTTGCAACAGTTGCAACTGCAACCGCAACTACATAAGAAAAATAAATACCCCTGTGGGACCAAACATTACAACCTAAAAAGCAACTAAAACAACAAACTAGAAATCACCATATCCAAAGACTTACCACTAGTCTTCTCTGTTGCAGAGTGTACACTATCAACCATGACATCAAACGCATCGGTGTATCTAAGTTGTGCATCTTGAATCATGAAATCTCTGCAATTCCGGCACCGACGTTGGGAGACTCACCGGAGAAATTACCTATTTGGATACGAAGAACAAAGATTGAACCGTAATTTAATTTGAAACAAGAATGAAAAGCAGATAAAAAAGAGGGAAGAAAATAGAGAGAAAGGGAAAGAGATGGATCGAAGAGAGAGTATAAAAAAAAGAGGGAGTGGAGAGCGAGGAGATAGAAGAGAGAGTATGAATCAGAGAGTTAAAACGTATATTTGCAAATTAGTTTCTTGTGTGTTTTAAAAAATAGGAAATTTGCAAGAGTTTAGACAAATTGGTATATTTGCAAATAAATATTCAAAATATGGTATATTTGCCAACTTCCCTAAAATTTATACTCTTTATTAATAAGCGAAACCATGTGTTATTGCAGCACAAAATTAAGTACAAAAATACCAAATTTTGGTACTCACATGCAGAAATTGACTTTTATTTTTTTTAAACTTTATGTTATATTAGTTAGTAATGTTGGTACAAGCCTCTATTTGCTTTAATTTGAAAAATATTTTTGTATCAATTATTAAGTAATATTAAATAAACTATATTGAAAAAGTTAATTATGAGATACTTATCAAATAATATTAATATTAAATTATCTAAAATAACAAAAATTTTGTTCAAAAGATAACTATACAATTCATTTTGTAAAAACAAAACTAATATGTTAGATTTTTTTAACAAGTAAAACAATGTAGAATTAGAATTATTATGAAAAATTTCATATATGATTCGATTCCTTTTAACTACATAATTATTTTTTGCAAGTACCAATTTAATATTTAATATATTAATCTTGATATGTGTTTCGCACTATAAATACTAATTCAATATTTTAATCTGTTTCGCACGGGTTATCAACTATTTATACTAATAAACGAAACTATATTCTATTATATTAGAACACAAAATTACCAGATTTTGGTACTTACTAATTTTTTTTATAACTATTTTTAAAATTTTATATAATTAAATCTCAACTAACATGAATTGACTTATACTGTCTACTTTCTTTTCACATTAATTTTATTTGATAGTTTTTATCCAAGTGTCGATTTATTTTTAAATAATTATATTAAATAAAGCTAACATGTTAGATTATTATAACAAATAAAATAATTAGGTGTATAACTAGAATTGTAACTAAATCTAAAAGCCATATTAGTAAAAAAAGGAGAGAATTATACAGTGAAATTCTATAATTACACTTGATTTCGATTTCTTTTCCCTACATAATTTAACAATATTTATTTATTTATTTATTTTAATCTGTATTTCACACGAATTATTATGAAATTTAATTTTATACAAATAATAACTTGATATTATTATTAATTTCGGACCCGTACTTAACACGGGTTACCAAATAGTATAATGTCAATCAAAATTCCATCAGAGAAAAATAAAATTAAACAAGCACATCTGAAATGTGAAGAGTCTATGTTGACTCAGTGATGAAAGAGAGGATAACTATTCTCTTGATCATACGTCAGAGCGACTATTGCGTGAGCACACCCAAAAAGTAGCGGACGCGGTTCCGTACGATAAAAAAATGCCAACACTCCGATCAAGTATCATGTTTTATTTTTAGTTTTCTAAATAAAAGCAACTTATTATTTTCCATTTTTTTTACATTTCCGATTCTTGTCGACATGAAAAAATAAAAAGAAAAATGAAATGCCAAAGTGGTTAATCTGTATTGGGCGTCATATCACCAAATCGGTTATACTAAAAGCATATTCTCTCTCCCCACTCTACTCCGTTTCATCTCTTCATCGCATAATTTGTATCGCCCTCTCCCTCTCTCTCTCGATCTCATGGATCTCCTTGCAATTCACGTGAAGAACACAACTCACACTCCCTTTCTTCTCCAATCCTCCTATCACGATCACACCAATTACATTCACACTCATCATTCTCTTTCATTTCAATTCACTAAGCTCAAAAGCTCAAACGCCGACGTTTTGTTCCACATCGGACCTCCCAATCGTCGCTCCAACCGTTTTATTGTAACCGCTTTGGGTAAAGATAATAGCCGCGATTCTAATTCCAATTCTAATTCTTCAGGTACTTTTACTATTTACAATTCATTATATTGTTTCTACTAGTTTTTAAGCTGACTGTGATATTCTTTTTTATTTTACTTAATTTTCGGTTTCGGAAGTTTATGTATATTTTATTTTAGGATCCGAAAATGAGCGAGGAGAAATGATAATTGTAAATATTAGAGGAGGTGTGTTGTGATGGTGTAAGGACCACATTTTCGACTGATTTTAGTGTATATGTATTGAGGCTTTTCTTTGATTTTTGAATTATAGGCGTAAATTAATGTTGGTTTTAGAATCGGGTGAAATAGTTATTTTGCATTGAATTGATAGTATTGTAGATCGTCTAATGTTGTTGCTGGTGTAAAAGTATAATTGGTACTGGTTTGAATTGAATGTCGAGGAGACTAGTCTTTTGGCTTATTTTGGGATCGCTTACTTAAAAAAAGAGAAGAAAGAGTTAAGCCCGTTATGTAATTGCTTTTCATCAGAGTAAACCATTAGTTGTATTGTGATTTCTGCTCTTCTTGGTGCTGTCAAGTATAAGTCTAAGTTTAGTCACCAGATGTTGAAAATGAAATATTTTGGTCAAGCAAACATAATGTTTATAACACATTACACAATTTGTGGGCCATACATTTATGACATCTACTGCAGATACTCGAAAGTCAAAACTTTACCACTTATCTAGAATTTTGGTATCAGTATGCGGTAGAAGATCATGATCAAGTTACTTGGTTACTTGACTGCGACTACCAATGTTCTGTTTGCTTTTCTATCAGAAATTTCACTTTCTAATACATTTCCCTACAATAAACTAGTCATTATTTTGCTAAATTAAATTTTGTTAGTCCTCAACTGCAAAACTTTAAGAAAGGAAACTCTTAAACTTCCGAGTCGGACGGGAGAAATACAAATTGCTATTTGCCTTTACTTTTTTTTTTTTTTGAAAAATAAACAGCAATGCCTTGGAAAGTGAGGTGATAGAGAGAACGGGAAAGTTTACTAGTTTAATAAAACTTCAATCACAAGTGTTCATATGAAATGAATATTTTTTGACAAGTATGCTTAATATATAAAGGGCATGCACTTTTTTATAACATTTGTACACAAATGATACATGCAAATGACAAGTTGACCGTGCTTAAGATACCGGATCCAAGGATATATTATGTATATTATAATTCTGTTTACGGTTGCCTATTCTGGTTTCAACCAAAAAGTAACCAGGAATTGTATCTCTGGTGTCAGATTTACTTACTCAAGCTTCTAAGCTCACTTTTTTTATTTTTTTAAAACTCACTTTTTTATAAATCCTTTTTTTGGGTCTGTAAATTACACTTCCATTGCAAAAATGCAAATAAAAGTGGATTTGATTGTGCAAAGAGATAATGAACTGGTGAGTTGTGTATGGGCAACAAAAACATGGATAGAGTAAAAAATATTAAGGTTATTTAATTTGCATATTGCAATACTGATGCTAAAAGCAAGTGCAACTCTTTAAATTTGAATATGTTTTCACATATTATGACTCATGATCGAGGCATTTCCTTCAAGTGCTTGTACCTCTGTAATGCATAACAAGATGAAATGTATTTCCTCTTGAAAGTATAACAAATTGTTATAAGTGTCTGATTGCATGTTCTTATGAAGCAGAGAATGATGACCATAAAAATCCAAAGGAAGATCATTCTAAAGGAAAAGATCTGCCATCTAAAAGAAACAAACCCAATGAACTTGGCTCTCAGCAACACCATCAAAAAGTAATGGACTGGAGAGAATTTAGAGCGTCTCTCTTTGCTCACGAGCAGGTAGGTATTTTTTCTTTCTCTGACAAATATGCAACTAACTTTCTCTGACAAATATGCAACTAACAATAAACAGTTTCTCCTCTTACAAAAATGCAACTGACAATGAAACAGTTCCTCCATTGCGTTTTAATAGTTAATTAATTCCACATATCCATACATCATGCATCGAGACACATATGTACATAATAAATATATACTGCACTATAACTTTAAAATGGCATTAGTAGTTAAATCAATTTAACGAGTTAGAGTAGCGTGCTAATGTGTAAAAATGTATTATTGTGAATGTTGTCAGTCTATAAAATTGTAAAGCTGTTTATGTCTATAGTATTGTTTGAATTTTAAACTCAGACCCTTAATTAAAAGCTTGGAAAATAACACGGGCGCGGACCTTGTTATGAATTAAAAACATAAAATGTTATCTTTAGAAAATAGATGGTTTATTTGGACGACATTATTTAATTTTCCTAAACTGTACCTGGGTAATTCCCCGTGTACTTGGATTTTTTTTTACTAAGGCAAAATCTTGGTGGTCTATTTCTCTAACAGAATGCGAAAATTACAAAAGTCAGGTTTTTTAAGCAATGTTGCATGGATCTAGCATCTACTGTCACCAATCTTTTGAAGTGGTAGTTAAGTTACCTGACGTATTTTTACTGCGAAGGTATGGTAAATTGACTAGTAAACATCCTATAGTGTTTGAAGCAGCTGTATGAAAGTAGTGGTGCTAAAATATGTATAGTAATTGTTGTATTATGAAATTAAAAAATGATTTTTGATGTCAAAACAGAACTTGTAGTTTAATGCATAGTTTTAAAATAATGCCAGATATATCTAAATAAATGTATATCACAATTACTTCATTATCAAATGTACAATTATATTTGTCACTATCACTTAATTATTTATTTTCCCTTATCTACCCACTTGAATGCTTATGTAGCAATTATAACATCGGTTCTTGGTTCTGTATTTAGCAGCAAGGATAAATTTTGCTAATTTACATCCATGATTAGCATCACATTGGGGTTATGTATTCTTTTGCGGGTGCTATATTATAGATATAGCATCAATTTGCACCACCATTGAACATGCTCGGAGAGTTAATACAAGCTAAAGAGAAAGTCCAATGCAGTGATAAAATTGGTTTCATTTATAGATTTTAAAACCCAACGCAATTTTTTTAACTCCAAATGGGTTGCATATCTGGATGCAATTATGAATAAATGCATATCTTGGCAAAAAAATATATGAATAAATGCATATTTGGTTCTAAATTTGAAACTAAAGATGCATATATGCATCTAGCCACATCATCAATTAAACTATAAATGAAATGCATGTTGGTGTACTTTAAATGAAAGTTATGGGAGAGAGATAACAATTTAGTCAAACTTGGAATTTTTTTGAGGAAATATGCATATTGAGGAAACGCTACCATTGTTCTTTCATTCCTTTTAGTAAACTTCAAAGTGTTTCCTGGATGTTAATCTTTCTGATATATAAACCAGGCAAATATAGGAAACTCTGATACTCGTAAACAAGAAGTTGCAGGTCTTCATTCTAAACCTCTTGGCTCCAAATGGGCCCATCCTATCTCATCACCTGAAGCAGGTTGTGTTCTTGTTGCAACGGAAAAACTTGATGGAGTCCGTACCTTCGAGCGAACTGTTGTTCTTCTTCTCAAATCTGGAACCAGGCATCCACAAGAAGGACCGTTCGGAGTTGTTATAAACCGTCCACTTCACAAAAAGATGAAACACATGAAACCCACTAATCTTGATCTTGCAACCACATTTTCTGAATGCCCATTGCATTTTGGTGGCCCCCTTGAGGCAAGCATGTTTCTGCTTAAAACAGGGCATAAAGCACGTCATCCTGGAGTTGAGGAGGTGATTCCTGGCTTGTCATTTGGTGCTCGTAACAGTTTGGATGAAGCTGCTGAGCTGGTGAAGAAAGGGTTGATCAAACCTAATGACTTTAGATTCTTTGTTGGTTATGCTGGATGGCAGCTTGATCAGTTGAAAGAGGAGATTGACTCAGATTTTTGGCATGTTGCTGCATGTAGCCCAAATTTAATTTTCGGAGCTACAGCTAATTCTTCTACAGAAGGTTTATGGGAAGAAATTTTGCAGCGAATGGGCGGTCATTACTCAGAACTAAGTCGCAAGCCTAAGCAAGATTTGTAGTTCTTTGTTAAACATTATATGTGCACATAATAAAATCAATAAACAGCCCTAGTAAAGTGTTTGGGTTAGAAACATTTTTAAGAATTATGCTTTTCAGAAAAGCCAAATGTACATAATATTAGCAGAGATTATTAACCACTACTAGAGTTCCTTTTTTTTTTTTCAGGATTCTTATATGATTGTCTGGTATGTTTTCTCAAACTGGTTGTTTTGTTATGTTTGTTTGTATGTGCTTTATTGATAGCCATTGTGTTAAGGAGTTAGGATGGTAGACTGCACACTGCAGTGAATTGAGACAGTGGAGGCTTGTCAAGCAACAAACATTGATAGCTCTCAACAATTCAAGGCCTCGGTTTGACTATCTGGGGATTAAAGCTTAACTCATTTTTAACTTGATATCCATGTTGCGCAAAAGGTCTTGCCAAAAACATGCCCATTTAAACTGGGTCATGTATCAATAATTAAAGCTCAAGTGTATGGTGCTAGGCGCAAGTCTTGTCCACCCCATAGTGATGATCACCCTCCAGACTAACCATATACCAATAACTTGTCCATCATAATCTGCAAACAGTCATAGCTATATAGACCGACAGCTTATTTGAAACTGTTTAAAGTACTATTTGTTAATGTATGCCGCTACCTTTGCGAATGAGTTTATTGAGATTAAATGTTGCATCTCCAGTACTAGCAAGTTGTCTGCGCTGTGCAGATTAAACAGAAGAATCCTTATACTTTTCAAATAAAATTTCCTGTGTTCTAATTCATAAACCTAGCCCCCAACATCAAATTCATGTTCCTAAGGTGCATACATTTATATGATTTGCAGGAATCTCATGTGAAAAAACTACAGAATCTATTTTGCTAGTGCAATTAGTAATGTTATGACTTATGAGAGAGAATTACAATATGACATTTTATGACTAGAATGAACAGCTCTTCTCCAGCTATACAATGGCATATTTTCATGCCTACAAAATACCAAATCCATTAGATATGAGCACAAGCCTTGTTTCCACCATACCTTCGGCCTACTTGAATAGATAAGATACAATTCTTTTTGGCGGTAGAATACAGAAATCAGCTTCCAGTTTCCGGGATAAAACAGCCCAAGTCGTAACAAGTTATGGGACTGAGACTAATGCGATTTTTCAGGATAACAGATGACTGGACTTTCCTAGTTAATAACCAAGGTTCTTTTTGTTCTTGTCCTTGTCCAGACGTGATTTGCGTACTGCTTCCTGAATGTTTTTCTCGTGTTCTTTCAGCATGTCTTCTATATTCCCCCCAGGGGGCACTAATGGTCCAGAATATTGGATCCTGTTTTTCCTTGGTATCTGGCCCTAAGATTAGCATACAACAAAAAGTTATGACTTTGCAATCAATCAATTACGGAATGATGACAACTTAAACCAAGATAAGTATAGACTATATACATGTGATTGATAAGCAATAGCATCGAGTTAGGAGCATAAACTACAAAAGAAAATAACGGGGGTGTGGGTGCTGGTGAGAGAAAGCTGGTTTCATCTTGCCACTATTCTAGAAAGAGAGAATCCGAGAGGTCAACAAATCCGTCGATATAAATACCTGCCCCACTGGAACAAGCCACACGGCATTTTACTGCACTCCAATACAAAATATCTGCCCCACTGGATACACAGTTTCTCATACAGATGGACTACCCAGCTTCACAGATTATGAAACATTTTATTCCAGTTATAAGATTGCATGGCAATATGTATAGAGGTCATATGAAGCACATCGGTCATCAATGACTTGAATTTAGGAGTTCGGTGCAGGAAACAAACATGCACAATCAGGTATCAGTTTCTTCTTCGGCTTGACATTACTATTTGCACAAGAATAATCAATCACACCCCCCTAAAATGATTATGCCATATAAGTTTGTCCCCTTCTTTTTTGTCCCTGCATGATTCGTTCTAATTTCATGCCATAATGATTATTCCATATGCAGCTTCCATAATAGTACATGTAAAGAGTACTTCCTGAGGCTCCCCACAGCCCTTCATGTCATCATAATACCACGTGTGTTCAAAATTTATGTTTATGATTACGTAGGAACAGATGGTTCTTAAGGAATTTAGGCTTTCTTCTCTCCACTAATAGTGCTATATATATTTGATTTCATATTCAGCCTTCTTTGTATTTAGACCGCATTTACGAATTCATCACCGAATGAATAACAACCAGAAAAATGGTATACAAATATTGCACTTTAAATTAACTTTGAGCATGATTAAAAGGATCTGAGAGAGCATTAGCGAAGAAATACCAGTAGTACTTACCATATTATCATCATAGCCGGAAGCCTTTTCATTCTTGTGAGATTGCTGCCTTGTCAAGGTTGAACCACGGTTTGATCCACGAAGAGAAGAGTTATGTGTCCTTCCTGAAACTGACATACCACTTTCATCCTTTACTTTAGAAGACCATGAGGCTGCTGCACTCGGGTGTACCATCGAAGTTGAATGATTAACACTTTTCTTCAACCCTTTAGGAGGCTCAAGCGGGAAGCCAGATCCAGCATCACCACGAGACTTGTACATTACACTAGCGCATTTGTTAGAATGTACCTGCTGCACCTACAGTTAGCTTGAACATTAAATTGAACCTGATGCAACTGATACATTGTCCAACCATAACAGAAAATAATTGTTAAGACCTGTCCGTGTGATATAAATTCCGGTGTTGGGTCATTGCCCTTGGATTCTCTGTGACCCCGTCTCACAGACTCAGGACCACGTCCTTTTACAGATTCAGCTTTTCGCCTGAAGACATGATAGAGATGAAAATCTTACTTAAATATTCACTGGGATGAAAAAAGCAAGTATGTTTTTAACTAGATGTCTTGAGTAAGGCTTCTACATAGAAGTGATGGAAAATAATAAAAAAAATTCCCTGTTGCTATTGTGATGTTGAATATTATGATACGTCTTTCACAATGTAATATATATTTCAGACTTGAAAATGTTAAATGGCTCGTTATAGTTTTTTAACAGAGGTAAGGTGATTTGGTTTAGTATCGATAGATCTCCAGACACTGCGAATTTGATTTATTATTGTAGAAAGTCATATTATCACATCATTCCCTTATTATTTATTTAAAACGTCATCTTGTTTTAGTTTGAGAAAATGACGTTTCTCTAGAAAGTCAGAGTCAGTGGTATAATCAAAATAAAACGTGGCTGTTTCTTTCCCACCAGAAGAAAAATTGCTGGTACCTATTACTTTGTTTTTACTTACATCTCCTGCAATTCACAATTTTCTGAAAGCACCAGCAGTGATCCCTCTCCAACTTTTATATTGATTTTATACAGTGTATGAGCTTTACACTCAGCCTTTTCTCATACAGTTACTTGTGCATTGACAGCAGATATAATTGTGTCTCTATCGGGTGTATCCAGTTAAAAGTTTAATGGACACTTAGTTTCGCAATATAATTGCCAATTGAAGTGAATGCACTAGGATTAGACCTGATCATGACCACCACACTACAAATATTTCCTTGCTTGTGTTTTTTACTTCTTTTTAACATTGTCATTTCATGATCTACATGGACTAAATAAGAGATTTATCGACTAGATGACAGTCCATTATTGTCACTCCCGCATATCTGCATTTGTGTTTATGGATAAGTTGACAAGGAAAAAAAATTGCAAAAAGAAAAGCCTTTGTAAATTCTATTTGACTTTAGCGGAATGCATATAGACAATTATATAGTCGAGCACGTATTTGTGAGTGATTGCTATTCCTAAAAGTTGAACCAGGTCTTAAACAGTTTAATAAGTGAACTTGGCTATTTATATGTATTAGGTCTCTGAACAACAAAAATATGTTAGGTGGTATACTAAATTACGATATTTTTATACCAGTAAACAAAATCTAAATAAAGGCATATAAAACTATACCTCTTCTGCTCCTCTCGAAGCTTTGCATCATACTCCTTGCTCGGGTTGTATTTAGGTAAGCTAGATGGATCACAAGGAAGAGGCGCCGTCGTAAAGAACTGAAAATAGAAACGTATAACAGGTCAAGTCAGAGATACTGATCTTATCAGTAACATTACCACAAGAAAACAAAATAAATTATTAATAATTGTAAGTTGGACTTCATGTTCACTCCACCCACACAACAAAAGCAGCAAATAATTTTTTTCGGCTTCAATAACCTTTGGGTGCAAACATGTCATAACAAATCCATTTTAAGTATAAAAGCAGTTTTCACATTGTATTAACCAGCTTCTTTACACGATAAATAACATTTTCTGGGAGGTTGTTGGAAATGGGAGGAAAAATGACAACTACATTCATAAAAGTGATATTTTTTTGGTTGTAAACAACAAAGAATTCTTCGATCAGGTGCAAAGGTTGTTAGCCGGCAGCTCTCCAGAAGGTAGATAAATAAGTAAAACATTAAATGCCTTAATAAACTGTTCCAACCATGTTTGACTCTGTATGTAAAAGATGATCTGTATCTTAAAGAATGATTAACAATACACATAGCAGGTTAAAAAATGGGAAATACTCGAAATTATTGTGTACTAAACCTCTGGTGATTTGTTTAATTATTAATTACGGAGTATTAGATACTTGATGCTGCTATAAAGATGAGCATAGGTAACAACCTATAATTTTCAATGTGTAAGGCAATATTCCACCATATGGCCCTCTTGCTTGATCAAGTTAAATCCCTAATTACCCTGCTGTTAACAGTCATGGAAGTATGCATTGTGACAAATGCCTGTTTTGTGATACAAATTCAAGCAAATTCACATTTTTGAATACAGTCTATACAAAACATAATGTCGACTGCTTGATTGTTTGGATAAACAGAAGTCTCATATCATCCATCTTTATCCAGGGAATAAAGTGGAATGACATGTATTACGTAACACTAGAAAGTAGCACAAAAATTCAAATAGTAAAGTGAATCTTACTAAGAGAAGTGAAAGTTCATTATTCTTCGAATAGTAAAGGGAATCTTACTAAGAGAAGGGAAAGTTCCATATTCTCAAGATACCTAAATTGCTAAGTTCTGCACTTGGCAGCAAGCAAGAGCAACTTTAAGATGCAAAATCCTAGAATTATACTGTAGAAGTTTAACAGAGAACTGAATCTAAGAGTTATCAGCATTACCTTGCTTTTAAGAGCAGAAGAAGCACTGGTTCGTTGTTCTGGTTCCACTGAGAGAAGAACATCCACAAGCTCCAAAGCTGACGAAGGCAAATCCTTAAAGGTCTCTGCAATCCGGCGCTTGTAAGGTTGTTGAGGTTTAAAGCTAGTAGCATGTGGTAATTTAGTTTTCTTCCAGTACTCCTCTGAAGGAGATCCACAAAGCTTGAATATTTTATGCATTTGCTCAACCTGAGAATTTCTCAATATTATCAGCACCTTTCTCAAATAAGAACTAGTAGATTTTTTGACACAATGACAGTTAAGAACACTTTCGGAAACTAAACGAAAGGGGCCTCAAAACAAAGGGGCCAAGGATGCATGAAATGTAAAAGGAAGTGTGTATAATATTCAACATGTGAATATATAGTATATGATTCAATTAAGGCCTCATCCTACCACCTTAAGGTTTTAGGGGAGTGTTTGCTTAACATGGTATCAGTTTGTTTGTCTAATTAATTATGCACTTACGCGAGTGAGGGGAAGTGTTGAATATAGTATATGATTCAAATTAAGCTTCTCCTACCACCTTAAGTTTTTGCGAGAGTTGGGTTCTTAACACAAGATAAACACAAATTTTTCAGATGCATGAGTGTTGGCATTTTAACACTTTCTGTCACATAGATCAATAAACTATTACTTGCTTGGGATTATGAGATAGAATTTCCATACTTAAATAATTAATCTTCATAAGTTCACTTGTACGTAGTTTTTGTGGTAGCGTCAATGTGCATAAGGCCTCTTAACCAGTACAAAGAATTTGACGATTTTTCTTTAGTGAAATTTGATTTGCTAGAAAACAATTATTATTCTATACATTTTAAAAACACAGTAAATCACAATCATTCATGTCAAATTCAAAGTTAAAAATGTGATTGTTAATTAGAATTTCCAAGCTGAAAAAGGATATTATTTTGGATGATATTTTTTGCCAAAAAGATGAACTCTATATTAAGTTAGACATTTGAATGTAGGTGTATGTATCCGTGTTTGTGTATTTCTGTTTAAGATATAAGAAGTGCAGATAGCTATAGTTTGGATTACTCTACCTCTGTTCTTCCTGGCATGATAGGCTTCCCAACAAAAAGTTCAGCAAGAATGCATCCTACACTCCACATATCAATGGCAGCTCCATACGATGTAGCACCAAGCAAAAGCTCTGGAGCCCTATACCAGAGAGTTACAACTCGACTCGTTAAATGCTGTTTTTTGTCAGGTTGAAAGAATGTAGCTAGACCAAAGTCTCCAATCTTTAGAATTCCGTTGTTGTCGATTAGAAGATTTGAACCCTTGATGTCTCGATGTAGGACACCGCGACGATGGCAGTGTTCTAGTCCACAAAGCAGTTGTTGCATATAACATTTAATCTGAAGATGTTGCACAGAAAGGTAAGTTGCTAATATAAATCCAGAAGTCACGACATAGTCGATACGAGAAGCAACTATTCACAATAAGGGAGTGAGTTTCAGAAATTTTGAATATTTTTTAAAGGAAAGTATCCTTCATTAGGTTCCCTAAGCAAGAAATTTCTATTCAAGAAAAACAAAGATAGTACCCTGCTGGGGCGGTGTTGGCTGACTGTCTCGGGGGAGGGGGGGGCATGTTAAATATTATTTAGGACAATACAAAGATAAATTTTAATTCCTTTTGGTACACTTAAAGAAATTCTCTCTCACTTCATAGAAAGTCAATCTAAGCAAGCTATAGTTGTTTTGAGACAGAAGCAAGTCACTAACCTTACACCTCCTCTGACAACTTTTTTATGGGGCTAAGCATTCTCAGAAACTCACAAATATCCAATTAACAATGTGACAATTGGGATTATTGCTGGTCTGATTGTCTCAGTGGCGGGATTGTTTAAAAAAATCTAGATGCCTCTTGGAACACTTGAAGAAAATCTCACTTATTTCATAGAAAGCACTGTCTAAGCAATCTAGATGTTTTACTAACCTTCCACCTCCTCTGACAACTTTTATAGGGTAAGTATTCTCCCATAGTTACACATATCCAATTAACAATATGATGACTGGGGGAAGTTATTTATTAACCTTTCAAATCCTAGTATTTATGGGTAACCAATTCGGGGGTGCAAAAATTGTACCTTCAATTTTTAGGTCATTAAATGAAGCTGCAGATGCTCATTAATAGCTCCAGGATTATGAAAGAGTTTAACCTATATAGTACACAAGAGGAGGTCCAAGCCTACTAAGTTAAGTTATTTTTTTCGTAAGCATTTGAGAGTTTTTTATGCTCTCATTCCCCATTTTGTGAATTATGTACAACTTGTCTTTCACTCATGAACTGTTATTAGATGCTAATATACCTACTACCTCCGTCCCATGAAATTGTATACGTTCACTATTTGCACGCATTTCGAGGCTTTTATAAAGTATAGTTTCATAATGTTTTTTTAATTTTTTTTCTTTTGAATAAAAGTTTAAACATTAAACTTTTATTCAGGGATTTTTTTTTTAAAAAATATTGTGGAGTTATATTTTAAATGAGCATTAAAAAGCGTGCCAAAAAGTAATGTATAGAATTCAACGGGATAGATGGAGTATTACTTACTAGTTGATTCCATTGTTAAAGTGTGCAATCCTTGTAGTTTATAGTTGAATATAGGTATCATCCCTTGCTTTATAATGACAATAGTTTTGGCAAGATAGACCCCTCTCTGGGAAAAGAAAGATCTACGCTACCGGTTCATGGTATCGCAGGCAGGAATACTATATATACATCTGCATCAACATAGAACTTTTATTACATCGGTATCGGTTTTAAATTAGGGTAGCACTTATTAAGAAAAATTCTAATTTTTTTTAAACAGCTGTTATGCTGACTACATAAGCGCTCTTGAGTTGAGAATCAAAAGTTGCTGGCAGCTTTAGATATACCTCAGCTTCGGCAATATAGGTGAAGTTGCAAATGAGATATTTATTTCGCAATTTAAATGGTCCAATGTAGCAGAAGTGTGTATAATCATTTATGATAAATATTTTTGAGATTTGGAAAATTTTATGAGGCAAACCTTTCTTCAAAGGTGATATTCATCATTGATGATGTTAATGTCCGGGGAAGAGTTACAGATTAACTTTTACTATTTGTCTATGTCGGTGAAAATAAATATGCTCTTCGACTTTGCTTTGTTGAGAGTAGAGGGCTGCTTATGTAATTTATAAATTTATTTTATCACAAAAAAAGTGAGTGATTTTAAGAGAACATGTAATTCTCATAACTCATAGTTATGGAATCTCAATGTATAAGACTTACAATTACGCCCCCTAAGTTAAGCCCGCATAAGAAAGTAAAAACATACCTGTGGGACAGTGAATTTGATATCAGGCGATGCCAAAAGCCCAGTGAGATCATGTTCCATGTACTCAAACACGAGATACAAGTTATCTGACATTCTGGATGTGACGATAGCCTCAAGTCTCATAACATTTGGGTGATCTAGTCTACGCAAAATACAAATTTCCCTAGCCATAAAACGAACACTTTCTGGATCCATATTAACAAACCTCACTTTTTTCATCGCAACTATTTTATTGGTCTTCAGGTCACGTGCTTTGTAAACACTGCTGTAGGTTCCTTGGCCAATCTGCATAACAGAATATCATTAGGAAGTTATCGTAAACTGGAGAAGTCTAGATTCTGTTCATAAATTTCCTGTAAGCTAATTGTGAGGCTTGCACCAATATATAAGCACCTCAAAAAACTATAATTAGGCCACCAAGTAACAGAAGAATATCAAATTAAACAAAGAGGCCGTAAGCCTAACTTGACTGATTTATTGTTTCACATAATAATAATTATAAATTCGCATATGTGCCTACAGCAGGTCTAAATGGGGAAGTGCTTAAAGCATTACGTAATAGATGAGTCTTTGACATTGCTAATTTTCTTCTTAGAAGTTGAAATATTTAGTTACCCATCTCCACTTCTATGAGGATAATTAGCAACCACAATCACCCTCAAATCACTATACCTCTAAGAGCCTCATACTCGATCAACTCACCTGCCTACATTTTTGCAGATCGCTTAGTATAAAATTTGTTTTTATGGAATGCAAGAATCATAAGCCTAATCACATGAAGTGAATCTATGAGTGGAATTCCTCAAAAACAGCAAGAATTGGTAAAACAAGTATTTGTAATAGGTATACAAAGATATAAGGTCAAAACTGACTTTCTTTAACTTCTCGTACGAGTCTGCACTTCTGGGAGTCCATCCATGTACAGCCTCTTTAGCAACTGAAATTAGCCAAGAAGGCCATCCTTCTGTTTGTTCCCCTTCAGCACCACCATGTTTGCTACTTATTCGACCATTTAACGACAATTCAGATGCTGAATTATGATGCCCACTCTTAGGCCTTTCCACAATTCTGTCCTCACCATCCTTTGCCCCACGAACTGAACCCACATTTTCGTTAGCTATACGATGCACAGATCCATCCCTCTTGCCTCTTCTTGACTCGGACACAATCTCTTCTTTCGGAGCAACTAACTGAACCGAAGACTTCCTACTCTCCTTCTCTTTCTCTCTCTCATATTCAGCAACATAATGATTAGACCATGTTGCCTTAGAGCAAAGGCAGCCCATTTTTCACAAAACAACCAACCTTATTTAAGCTTTCAAAATCAAGATTCTGTAGTTTTTCGAATAACTAAATTCTCCAATAACTTGAATTTTAACAAGCTGAGCACTTCTCATGATAACAGTCAAATAAGCAAAAACTTCAAGAAGCATCAGCCAAATGAGACTCCATTTGGCAGTGCTTCTGGAGGACACAGAACCCAGAATCTTCGCCCTCTGCTAATTCAAAGCCAAAATAAATTTACATTAAACATCACATGACTTTTCATGCCTAAGCAGAGAAAACATGTCAAAAAAGATGCAATGCAGCAAAAGACATGCAAAATATAGAATTTTCGGAATCTTCTTGTTTAGAAGGCCAATATGTGAAAACAAATTACAAACACGCATGGGCAACAAAGAATCAAATAATAAAATTAACAGAGATAAAATATACAATGCAGAATCATAAAAGAATGATCAAAGTTCAATTTTGTTATATATACCTTTGGTACAAAATATGTGTTAAAAAGCCAGACCAGAAATCTTGCACAAATTATAAAAACATATGCATAGAATCAAAGACATGCAGATACATGAACATGTATATTTGTGTATGTGTTTATAAAATTGATGCAGGAAACCTGGCCGAGGTGTGTACCTAACGAGCGATTCTGGGTTTCCGTAGAAATAAAAGAGACTGTTTGGACGATATCACAACTGTAAAATATTAAAATTTTAATTAAAAAAATTAGCAACCGGAAAATAAGAAATTGGTACTTCTGAATTTTAAAGATTGATATAAAGTTAGGTTTGTTGCACTGACCACCTGGCTGTTGCCTAATTTGAGGCGGTCACTCGGATATTTTTAAATAGATGCATATCAATGTTTTTATATTTCCATAATTTCAAAAGTAGTATTCTATTTTACGTAATAAATGTTAGGAATATGTCTTAAGTTTGATGATATTTTACCAAAACATTTTAATAGATTTAATTAAGTGTGTTTGTGATTTTTAATGGATAATCTTACTTTGTCATCCATTGAAAAAGTAGCTTATATTTAAATAAGTTTTTGTAGCACATTCCTGTATACTGTAATGTTTTAGAGAATTGGAGGTTGTAAGATATTCTAAGTCATGTTAACTACTAGAATGATATGCAAAATTGGTTGGCTAATTGTAAATATTAGATGCCTTGTAATTTTGCATAAATGAAAATGTGTCGGATGCTATGAAAATACTTTTAACGGATGATTCTACAACGTTTCGACGGATGACTCAAGATACTCTCAATGTATGATCCAATTGAGACTCAATGGATAATCTACAACGTCTCGACGGATAACAAATTCAAATAGCAGTTGAGAGTGACTTGACAGTCACATGAGTTGATTGTATACAAAATGAATATGACAGCCTATTTGCAGGTTTATGAGAACAAAGAAACATTTCCATTTTCATGCTTACTTGAAGAAATAAAAAGATGCTGGATAGAGAGATGAAGAAACATATTATTATACTTAGACATTTTGTTTTATATGTTGTCTTTTTCATATGTAACTTGGTGATATATAAACCAAGAGTAGTAAGTAGATTAATTATCGATTGAACTGAGAAATAGAAAAAGCAACGTCTGTTAGGAATTTCTCTATTCTTTCTTGGTAACTTTACTTGTAAGTAGCTGTGTGCATTCTTGCATCACAGAGTTCTCAATCAATATATAACTCTGGTGGAAAAGATCAATCCACCAGAAAGTTTTTAAATCTTTGTGTTTAATTATTTTGTGTCTTGAATACATATATATTCAATTCTGAACACTTTCATAATCAAACACATATATATTTTGGTAAAACGTTTTTTTAATTTTCAAAAGAAACCAAGAATTACATTCAACTCCCCTTCTGTAATTCTATTGTTAGATTATTTTGGAATAACAATAAATTTGAAATTTGTGCAAAGCACTGTAAATGAGTCGATACACTTACGAACAGTTTTGTGTTTTTTTTTAAAAAAAGTTTGACTCGAATTCGGTTTAATTTATAAACACATATATATTTTGGTAAAACATTTTATTAATTTCCAAAAGAAACCAAGAATTACATTCAACCCCCTTCTGTAATTATATTGTTAGATTATTTGGGAATAACAATAAATTTGTAATTTGTGCAAAGCACTGTAAATGAGTCGATACGCTTACGAACAATTTTGTGTTTTTTTTTAAAGTTTGACTCGAGTTCGGTTTAATTTATAAACAAGTCAAAGATGAACTAAATTTTAAAGTTCGATTTTTATATGACCTGAACTTGAACAAGATATAGTTCGGCTCGAAAATTTGCGAACAAGTGCATTTAAGAAGTTCGTTAATATAGTCGTGGACAGGTTCATGAGTGTTACGCGTGAACATGTTTGTTAAAATAATTTGTGAATAAGTATAGGAAGTACAAGTTATATATGTTGCTAAACATGTTATAAACACCCCGCTTATGATAAAATATGTACCGAATAATTCTGTATATCTTTTTATCTACAAATAAATTCACTAATCTATTTAATTCATTTATGATTTTTTATTGAGTTTATAATTTTTTTATATTTATACGATTTAAATTGTAATGCATGCTAGATGATAAATATATAACTATTTTATTTAAATTATGTTCATATATTTAACTAGTGTGTATATATCATTATTTTAAATAGAAATAACGTAATATAATCAAAATTAGGATGCTAAAAACTCAAATTTATTTGTTTGATTTGTAAATTTTTTATTTATTTACTTATTAGAGAAGAAACAAATGAAACTTATGCAAAAATTCGAGAATCGTGCAAACGGGTTCATAAATTGAGTTGTTTCTCATCAAGAGCTCGTGAACAACATTGATGAGTTGTTTGTTGAATCATAGTTTGTGAGTTATTCGTGAACATGTTCATGAACAACTTTTTTTCTGATGAGTCTATACAAGAACAAAAATTCTGACTCGATAAAAGTTCGAGTTCGATATATTTTTAAAAAGCTGAAATATGAAGCCTTAATAGCTCGACTCGATTCGACTCATTTACAACATTACTTGTGCATAACAACTATTGCCGCTAAAATAAAAATTTAATTTAATCGAATTTCTGAAAGTATGTGTAATATCCGGGATATAACGTGTAATTATTTTATCAATAAATAAATATTATGTGATTATTATATGAATTTTTGGTGAACTATGCGTTATTTGGTATCCGTGTTTAGTGTTTATATGTGATAAATTTTGCGAATTTTAATTTTAATATATCTAAAATAAAGTATAGATTATTTTGACATTTTTTTAGTAATTGATGTGTTGTTATATGATTTTAAAAAGAATTTATAAATTTAATAAATTATTTTTCGGATTAATTATTAATTATTTTGAATAATCGGGAATCGTCCAACTTCAACAGTTTTTACGTTTTTGCTACCCGGAAGTCTCGGGAAAACTCCCTTTTAACCTAATTTGATTATTTCGAGCATTTTCCGTGTTTTGACTTTTTTGATCCGGAGTACGGTTTAACCTGTACGATTCTCGGTACAAATTTTACGATATTTTATTCATTTCGGTAAATCGATAAAACCTGTAATTTTGAGATACATGATATTTTGATTAAACTATTATATTATCTTCTCGTAATTCGTGTAACCGAAGTGCTGAGCCCAAAATTGTATTGTAAAAAGCCCCATTTTGATGTTTATCCTAAAACCGGTACCGATTGAATCAGTTTTATTAATACTTAGCGATTAAGTATTCTATTTTTATATCTGACATGATCCAACGGGGTACCAATATTCCATAAATATAAATAGCCAATACAATATCTTATTTTGTACAGATAAACATAATTAACAGTAAAACTAGATAATTATCCAGAGAAAACATTATTATTCGTCGTGTTTTTCGTTATCAAACGAGGATTCAAAAGCATTATCGAACTCCGATTTTGACGTGCAAGTAGTCGAATCGAAGCTCGTGACAAGTAGAATCAAGTTCTTCAATCTATTTAATTGCAGATTCAAGTGGTATTTTCTATATTTTTATTTAAATTCGAATTTAATTATGATTAAATTATGACTTTTTGATTTTGAAGTTGTTTATGTGTTTGATGGTTGCATGTTGTAGATCATGAAATTTTGGTCAATTTGGTATATTATATATTGAATTTTGATTTCAATAACAATGAGAAATTTGGGTTTGATTTTCGGATTCAAAAATTAGGGTTTATGAACTATGAATGTTCTTAATTGAAAATTAGGCGTTTTTGATCTAGGGGTTATTAGTTTAAGTAGTTGTTACCAGTGTATAGATCGTGGAAAAAGGAACCTATTGGTACCAGTTTGAAGGCCAAACGATTCCGGGATCAATCTCGCCGGAAAACGGGAGATGTGTCGCCGGAAAAGTTTGAGCCGAATTTCTGGCTTTGTACAGGAACTGTTTGCATGACTCGTTTCCATAATTGAGTTTCTGGGAAGCTAGGGAGCATTTTTCGTTAATTTGGTATGATTCTGGGTTGTTTTCAATCGGCCGGGAAAAGCTCCAAGCAACGGCCATGGCTGCCGAACGCCGGAGATGGCAGAGGTGGGAAGGAGATGGGAAAATTTCATTGCTGCCCCTTACCTTTTTGTGTTATACATTTCAGTCCCTGCAGTTTGCAAACTTTATGAAATTAGGATTTCTGTTTTAAAAACTTTTAAAAATTATATTTTTTATTTACCTTAATCTCAGATTTTTTTTATTATTTAAAATTCCAAAAATCTTTATTTTAATTCTAAAATTTATTTTTAATTCAAAAATAAATTTGAATTATTTAGTTAATTAATTTTAGTTAATACATAATTATTTAATTAGTAAATAAATTTAAATAATTAATTAATTAATTAATTAATTAATTTAATTATTTATCAATTATTTTTAATTGATTATTTATTGGATTTATTTATTTTGTTTGATTTAAAAATTCTGAAAAATAGTTTTGAGCTTTAAAATATTTTTTTAAATTATGTTCAAGACTCGATAATTATTATTAAATGATTTGAAAGTTAGATTTGGGTATTCGAACCTTGTTATTATTTATAAAATGACTCTTTTATCCGTTTTAATTCCGAAAAGTGTTTAAAAATTCGTATTCAATGTCAGGAAAATCATTTTAGCCCCCGAACCTTCTCTGAAAAAATTATTTCTATCAAATACCTTGCGTGCTATGTGCTACGTGCTACCTTTATAATGTGTAATATGCTTATATGAATATTGTTTGACTATTTTAGGCATAACTTTCATTCCGTATGTCGGATTTGGGTGAAACGAAGGGTAGATAAATGCTAGTAAGGTCCGTGTGATGATAAAAAAGATATGAGATTGAGTATTGATAGTTAATTTTTATGTTTAGTAGAGGAAGCGAGGCATAGAAAAATAAAAGAAGTGTTTCTTGAGTAGAACCGTTAGACGAGTGCAAGTGAAGTTGGAAATCAATTGTGATAAGGCAAATGTTCCCTAACTTTCTTGAGACATATTGCCAGTACCCTGATTAGTTCCTGTTTTGTATTGCTAGTGATTTGAATATGAGTAAGTTATATCATACAACATCATGTGATAGTTGAATATCTTAGCCCTAAACCCCAACCATATCATTTGATACTTGAACTGTAAGCCTTATTCATTGTGAACCATTGATTGTTGAATTCCCACATACTAAACCACATAAATACGATACTACTCCACAAATACATTCACACCATATACCAAAGACTGAAACAGAACTGCTTGAACATACAGTAATTTATGTTAGTATTTGTGCCCTAGAGACAACACTATGATGTTTTAGTTTAAGACATTTGGATTATCAATGTTTATGTTCAATCGATTATTCTTTTTATAATATATTAATTCTTAATTTACAATAATATAAATGTTAGACTAATAAATATCCTTGGAATATGATATGAAATTCTATATCTCTAAGTACGTGACTTAGAAATGAGATTATGAGGATAGTACCAAAATTCCTAAAGGTCCATAGTCAAGTATTATTATTAAGGGACAATAATAATGCATCAAGACCGGTGTGTTTGTTGATTGATGATCACATCTCATTGATCATAGGTATAGTGATACTAAAGTAAAAAACACAGGCAAATGTATATGTACATGGTGCTGGACATACCCAATGTGAGGTTCCACATGTATGTTGTGTCATAAGTAATTCTCACTGTGATAATGATGTAATGGTCTTTACACTTGAAATCATTATATTTTTGCATGAGAATTAATGTACTTTGATTACATTAAAAGTTACCTTTGACCAGGTAATGATAAAAGTGTATTTCGTGTATATTATGAATCTTATGAGAAATATGAATAATCTAGAAAAGATTTAACCCTCCTAATTTTTAGGAGTGATATTATT
The DNA here is from genome assembly GCF_009905375.1 of Apium graveolens. Lineage (NCBI taxonomy): Eukaryota > Viridiplantae > Streptophyta > Magnoliopsida > Apiales > Apiaceae > Apium > Apium graveolens. The sequence continues at coordinate 248,487,788 of NC_133653.1, read as the reverse complement.
GACCTCTTGTGTGAGCTAGACTATGAAATGCGTGGCCACGCTCAAATGTTGATTTGATATGATAGTCTACTCATTGATCAAGGAAACCTGAATTAAACATTGATGAGGATGTCACATTACATGCCTCTAGTTTAATCTATAATATGTAGTTAAATGGATTATATTACATTGTACATTATTCAAGAAATGTTTAATCGATCACCGATTTAATTATTATTACTTGGGTAAAAATGATGTATTACTAGATGCTGCTCATTGTTTACGATGTTAAATTAGATTTAAAATTCGTTGCCAACATAATAATAACCTATATGGTCACACACAAAAAATGCTTGAAGGATTATTTAATTAAAATTAGATTTAAATTAAATTAAAGTAGTTCGAATTATTTATAATATTAATTAAGTATGACTTAATTAATTAGATAAATAATGATATTTGAATTTACTAATATCAATTATGAAATTCAGTTATTAAATAATAAAGCGTGACTTAATTATTATACAAACTGAAATTTTGAATTAATAATAACTCCTAATTAGTTAAGAGTTATAATTAATTTTCTACTCTCTATATAATATCTCTTGTGTGGCTGATTTGGTGAGAAAGACTTATACTAAAACCCTACCCATCAAGAGAGAAGATGGAGAGAGCAAGAAAAAATGAGTTTGTGCTAGTACACATCCAATCCTTGAGTTCAAGCATTCGTGTGGATACCGATAGAGCGTAGATCGCAAGAGCGGGATGCGTGGTAATTGAACAATCTTTGGATCTCTATTATTCAACCAATTTGTAAAGCTTCTTAAGGTAAATAATCTGATCTACGAATTAAATATCTGTTTTTCACATGGATCCTGCGGTGGGTTTCAAAAATTCCGGTTTTTCACGTTTTTTAATTACTATTTCTATTGCGTTTATGTGCTCAAAACCCTTCAATGGAATCAGAGCTAATTGCGAAAAGTGTTTAATTCATTTATGCGTTTACTGATTTTATGATCATAACGTGTATACAATATTCCATGACTGTTATGTATGCGATTTTGTATGTTTTACATGTTGTTATGTTTATATTATGCGTATGTATGTATATGTTTTGAATATATGATATTCATGAGAGTTGTATAATCATATGATGATTATATTATCTGTACATATACTGATATATACATGTTTTATGTTTGTTCTTATTATAATAATTGTATTTGATACGATTCTAAATCAGATATAGCGAATTTGCTGAAATCTGGGTCTGGTGTCCGATTTTGGCGAATGAATACTCTACTTCATATAAAATCGAGCGTATTAACGAAACTGATAGATTAAGCTATCATCGACTGATCTGTAAGGCGTTTGACATCGTTTAGGCCCTGTAATCTACGATTTAATGTTATCAGATTTAATTTTGAATTTTCTGATTTTTGCCATATTTGGTTTTTATGATTAGATCATGATGGGTATGATATGTTAAGATCATATTATGTGTTTTAACATGTTCTTATGTGTTAATTGAGCATGGTGGATGGTTATGGTTTATGACCTTAGGTTAATGTTTTTGTTTTTTTTAAATACGGCTTGCATGTCATTTGATCTTGTAATTATTAAATCTCGAATGTAACTCAAGTTCTTATTGTAAGTACATTATATTAGTTTTTATTTTTCATTCGTATAATGTACATGAAGACATGAAGATTTGAAAATCGAGGAAGGGTAATCTCACATGGAGGCCATCCAAGGAAGCAATACAAGAAAGAAGACATGTAATAGCTAGCTTGTATTTATTTTTCACCTTAGATTGACCTAGATCTTTGTCATTAGCTTGATGAAGATCACATAGGATGAAGCCATAACCAACCATGTTTATTTATTTCACTTTACATATATATACACATATAATGAATGTATGTGTAGAGTAGTTTATAAAGATGCATGCTTAATTATATTAAGGATGTATGTATTAGATACGACACCCATGTCATGCTTGCTAAGCAAGATAAAATCTGTACCGACTCAAGATTTTAAAATGAACAAACTATTATGAGATTCTCGTGTTTATGAAACACGGAATAAAATATAAATTTTCTTTGTTTATGACATGCGCCGATTTTGTCAAAAGCGAGTTCATTGAACTTGTAAGGTTGTGGGTTTTAAGCGAGACCGTTGTGAATCCCCCACTAACTGAAAATCAAACCATTGACGAATAATGATTTGAAGTATTTTATTCAAGGAAAAATTGGAAATCTCTTTATGATGGGATCATGATTGTTTTAAAATTAACAAAACCCTAAAGTCAATATTAAGTTGATTAGATGCCTTCCAATGAGCCCAATGCATTAACCCCTAGATCGACAAGGAGTGGGTTCGCCAAAGCGAAGTACTCCCATCTATCGTGGGAGATGTGTTGAAGTATATTGATACTTTTTGACTATTGGGTTTGTGTAATATCCAGGATATATTGTGTAATTGTTTTTGCTAATAGAAAATTATTATATGTGTCCAGTATCTATTCCGTGAATTATTTATTAAGTGTTAAATGTGTTTGGATGTTTAAAAATAATATTAATTGAGTATTTTAATTTTTATATGTCCAAAATAAAATATTAATAATTGTCATATCTTCCTATTTATTTTTATGATGATTTATGATTTTAAAGGAAATATATGGATTTTATAAAATCTTTTTCCGAATATTTAAAAACTATTTTGTACAATGGGGAACCAACCGACGTCATCTGTTTTTACGTTTTTATAACCCGAAACTCTTCCGAGAACTCCTTCATAACCTAATTGCAATATTCCGAGCATTTTCCATGTTTCGACTTTTTCGATCGGAGTACGGTTTGTCCTGTGCGGGTCCCGGCGCAATATTTTCGATACAAAATTTGTTTCGATAAATCGATAAAACCCGTATTTTCGATAAACAGGATCTTTTTATTAAACTATTATAATTATCACCTCGTAATACGTGTAACCAGGCGCTGAGACCAAGACCGCAATACAAATTGTACTGGTTTGGATAATTATCCCGAAAACCGGTACCGTTTGGATCAGTTTTTATAAATAAACGTACCATTTTATATCCGGAATGATCCAGCGGGATACTAATTTTCCGTAATTATAAATTGCCTTAACCGTTTTTTATTTTGTACAGTAAATCATTTGCAAACAGTTAAATAGATAATTATCCAGAGAAACGAACTGTGTTCTTCGTGTTCTTCGCCATCAAACAAAGATTTGAGGACGTTAGTGAGATCCAACCGAGGCGTATGAATAATCAACGCGAAGCTCTCGGTGAGACGATTGTTTTCATATCAAAATTTTCGAACAAGGTTATTTATTTTTCAATTTTGTATTTTTCATTTTATTTATTTATTTTAAATTAATTCGGACTTTGATTTAGAAGGATTATTGGACTGTGTTGATGATTGCTTATCATTCCTGAGATCCTGAGGAGTAATTTGGTATATAAATTTTTTGGTTTCGAATAAGATTTCATGGGGTTCGAGTATTGGGTTTCTACTAAAATTTTAATTCGAATTTTTGTTCTTGATTGTGGTGTTTGATTGTTAACGTTGCCTGGGTTAGCTTATAATCATCCTAAATTTTATTTTGATAGTTAAATCAGTGAGTTTGGTTGAGAAATAAAGAAAAACGATTGATTGGCCGGAGAAGAGTTGAAGGTCGCCGGGTTTAATGGCCTTCTTGGCCGGAACTCGCGATTTTCAGGTTGTTATAAAACGATTTCGGTACCACTGTATTGCTTGGTCAATTTAGATCGAAAAGGGAGAAAAAACCGTACCAAAAGAACTGATTTTGGCAAGTTGCAGGGTATGGCCGGAAGTTGGGTCTCGCCGGAAAAGTCACCGGTTTCTGGGCAGCCCAGATTCCGGCGACTTGTTCTTGGCTGACCCGACCCGGTTCCTGGAGACCCGTTTTTTTTTTCTAAATTCCAACCCAGATTTGATTCATCTCCCCCCAATTCCAATTATCCAAATCTGTTTCTGGAATTCCTTTTTAGAAATAATTCAAAATTCATTATTTAATTCCTAAAATCATTATTTTAATTCCAAAATTCATTTTTAATTCAAAAATAAATCTGATTTATTTTATTAATTGATTTTAATTAGTTTTTAATTACTTTAATTAGTAAATTAATTTAATATTAATTGATTAATTAACTTAATTAATTATTAGTTGATTTTAATTGATTTAATAAATAGATTTAATTATTTTTAAATGATTTAAAAATTCCGAAAAATAGTTTCGAGCTTTAAAATATTATTCTGAATTATTTTCAAGGCTCGATAAATATTATAAAAATTATTTTGAAGCCAGATTTGGCTAACCGAACCCTGTTTATTGTTTTAAAATTGGTCCAACGACCCGTTTCAATTCCGAAAAATATTTTAAAAATCATATTATATACCCAAAAGACTGTTTATGACCCGAGGCTTCCTTATAAATTAAATTTCATTGATTATTTGACGTGTTATGTACTATATGTGACTTGTTGATTGACTGTCGGTCTATATGTTCGGTGTTTACTTGTTAATAGCGTAACTTTTAATCCGTTAATTGGATTTGGGTGAAACGAAGGGTAGATAGAAATGATGTCGAATAGAATCGTATGAGTTGAATATTAATAGATACTTATGATGCCTAGCAGAGTAAGAAAGGCGTAGGAAAGGGAAGCAGGTGATCAAAAAACGGAATCGACATATAGAAAATACAGCAAGTGATCAGAAAATTGAATCGAGGCATAGGAAAAATAGACGAGTGATTGTTGAAGAGAGTCATTTGACGAATACAAGTGAAATTGGAATCGATTGTGATAAGGCAAGTACTTCTAAACCTTTTTCGAGATATAATGCAAATATTTCTAAACTTTCTTGTAACATATTATTAAGTGTTCAAAATAGCTTTGTTTTATATTGAAAGTACTTTGAATCCTTCAGCCTTGAACCTGAGCCACATCATTTGATCTTTGAGCCGTAAGCCTTATTCTTTGTGAACCATTTCTTGTTGATTTACCAGATACTATATAATATCCGGAATATATTGTGTAATTATTTTTGCTAATAAATAATTATTATATGTGTTCAGTATCTATTCTGTGAATTATTTGTTAAGTGTTAAATGTGTTTGGATGTTTAAAAATATTATTAATTGAGTATTTTAATTTTTATATGTCCAAAATAAAATATAGATAATTGTCATATCTTCCTAATTATTTTTATGTTGATTTATGAATTTATAGGAATCATATGAATTTTATAAAATCTTTTTCCGGGTATTTAAAATCTATTTTATAAAAACGGGAACCAACCGACGTCACCCGTTGTTACGTTTTTAGAACCCGAAACTCTTCCGAGAACTCCTTCCTAACCTAATTGTAATATTCCGAGCATTTTCCATGTTTCTTCTTTTTCGATCCGGCATACGGTTTGTCCTGCGCGGGTCCCGGCGCAACATTTTCGATACAATATTCGTTTCGGTAAATCAATAAAACCCGTATTTTTGATAAACGGGAGCTTTTTATTAAACTATCACAATTATCACCTCGTAATACGTGTAACTAGGCGCTGAGACCAAGACCGCAGTACAAATTGTACTGATTTGGATAATTATCCCGAAAACCGATACCGTTTGGATCAGTTTTTATAAATAAATGTACCGTTTTATATCCGTAATGATCCAACGGGATACTAATTTTCCGTAATTATAAATAGCCTTTACCGTATTTTATTTCGTATCAAAAATCATTTGCAGTCAGTAATTATATAAATTTCGAGAGAAAATTCATATATTCATAAACCCTTTTGAAAATCAAACCACAAATTCAAGGTGTTAGTGAAATCCGTTTGGAAAGTTGGAGTAACCAAATCGAAGGTCTCAAGGAGTACTATCGGATTCCAGAACCTGTTTTACTACAGAATCAAAGGTTGATTTTATATATTTTTAATTATTTTCGAATTATTTTTATTAAAAATATGAATTTTTGTTCGGATGATTGTTTGTATGATTTGATGATTGCATGTTGTAGAGCTTGTTTTCCTGATGATTTTCATATGTCATACGTCTGATTTGGAGTTCAATAACATGCTCAAAAGTGGGTTTAATTCTCAAATTTTAAAATTAGGGTTTAGAACCCGTATGAATGTTTTCAATTGAAATTTGAGGCTTTTTTGATTTTGGGGTTATTAGCTGTTGATTTATAGTGGATTATGTTCCTTATGAAATTTGCAATCGATTGGTATATAGCTCGTTAACAGAGGATTAGTGAATCGAAAGGAGTTGTGTTTTAAAGATTTGCGATGTTCGCCGGAAACCGGCGATGTTCTTGGCCAATTTCCGGCCAAATCTGGGGTTATTTGAATGATTTGATTGCATGAGTAGATTCCTCGTTGTCTGTAGATATGATCTGGAGCTTGTGGTGAGGTGAGGATGCCGGGAACGTGTTCTCCGGCCACCCCCGATTGTTTTCCGGCGACCCTCTGTAAAATTACAGTTTAGTACCTCAATTATTGGGGACGATGAAGTTAGGTCCCTGAAGTTTCCAGAATTTGTAAAAATAGGATTTCTGTTTTAAAATTATTCAAAAATCATATTTCCTATTTATTTTTAATATAAAAATTCGATTTTAATTTCTGAAAATTCCAAAAATTATTATTTTAATTCCAAAAATTATTTTTAATTCAAAAATAAATCTGAATTAATCAGTTAATTAATTTCAGTTAATTTTTAATCGATTAATTGATCAATTAATTTGAAAATTAATTGATTTAATTAATTATTAATTGATTTTAATTAATTATTTAATTAGATTTAATTATTTAAAAATGATTTAAAAATTCCTAAAAATAGTTTCGAGCTTTAAAATATTATTCAAAATTATTTTCAAGGCTCGATAATTATTATAAAATTGTTTTGAAGCCAGATTGGGTCAATCGAACCCTGTTTATTACTTCGAAATTGATCCAACGACCCGTTTTAATTCCCAAAAATATTTTAAAAATCATTTTAAATATCCAAAAGCCTGTTTATGACCCAAGACTTCTTTATAAACATTATATCGTTGATTATGTGACGTGTTATGTGCTGTATGTGACTTGTTGGTTAACTGTCGGTCTATATATTCGATGTTTACTTGTTTATTGCGTGACTTTCAATCCGTTAATCGGATTTGGGTGAAACGAAGGGTAAATAGAAGTATGTGTCGAATAGAATCGTATAAGTTGAATATTGATAGATGCTTATGATATGTGAGCAGAAGAGGCAAGGCGTAGGAAAGGAAAACATGTAGTCGAGGAATAAGACAGTCGTGACTGAAAGCGAGTGCAGTATAATAAGCTAGTACCAGGAAAATGTTCTGAACTTTCTCGAGATATTGTAGTGATTGATAGTCCTGTTTGATATTGCAAGTGCTTTGAAGCACTGAACCCTAAACCATGATTCCAGTTATTGATCTTGAGCCGTAAACCTGATTCTTTCTAGACCATTGATTGTTGTATACCCAAATACGAACTTCAAATATACGATACTACTCCACAAATATATACAAACTAAATATCAAACACTGAACCAGATTGCTTACACACTCAAACCATTGTATCTTATGCTTTGAAAGGCCAAACCCTTGAAACCTTGAAACACAGATTCCTTTGTTATCCAATTCTTTCATTACCTAACAATCAAGCTTTGAAAATGCCATATTGATCCTTATAAAGATTGAAACCATTTCATTATTGAATTCCCAATGTTGTTAATGATTCTATTTATTGTTTATTACTGCTTATTCTGTTATTATGTTAGAATTGGATTGTTTTTATAAAATTGTGGACCAGATTCGTGGTCAGACCATATAATGGTCAAGTGAGGCCAATGTGTGCCTTGGATTCAGTAGTTAGAGCAGTGCTGTGTGCTTTGCTCGGGGTTAGTGCGTGACTGATCAGCAGCCTAACCTTGGTTTTTAAAATGAAAATATAATATCCAATTCTAAATCATAATCTATTGTTCACTTGATACCATTACCATTTTCACGTGATGATCATTATTCTCAGTTTTGTCATTGTGACTTGCTGAGCTAGTTAGCTCATTTGTGCGATGTTGTTTATGTTCTTTTCCAGTTAAAAATGAACCAGTTGGTAGCGAGGATCCCCGATCCAGCGCGAGAGCTAGGGTTCAGATTGATCAAGTTGAGCTAATAGGCTTCTTTTGGAATACTTTAAATTTGTAAAAGTTTGTAATAATGTTTAATACTCAGTGCTGAGTTAGAATAGTTGGGATTTGAACGGTTTGTAATATAAGTGTGTGTTTGGCTTGTGTGCATACTTTAACCTGTTGTGGTCCGTGGTAGTTGGTAAGTAGGGTCACTGCATATTATTATTATTATCCTTATTAATGTTATAAGGAAGTTATAAATAGTGTGTGTGTATGTGTGGATCCCAAACTTCTGACTCGGGTTTGGAGGGCTCCACAGGTTTGGTATCAGAGCTACAGGTTATAAGTCACTGACACAAGCCTAGGTTGACGGGAATGGGTAGAGGGTTAGGATTAAAAGTAAGGAATAGAAATATAGAACGTCGAGAGGTTGAGTGCTACGGTATAACATGTATTAGTATAATTCGCGTCGTGGTTCGAAATTCTTCTATTACGACATGATTTCAGATAGCAGCGATGACCGACTCTTTCATCCCCGTATCAGCTGATCACTCAGAGCCTTCAGTTGAAGTACCATCTTTAGATCCACGTCCTGTTGTTCCACCAGTATTGGCTATTTTACCTCCACCTGTGTTGCAGCCCGTACCATTGTAGGCTATTCCAGCCCTTGGCATAAGGCCACATATTAGAGGACCCCCACCTGCTGATTCAGGCTTTACTGGACATTCAGTTACAGGAGTACCTTTCCAGTGCTCTTCCTATCCTGTACCATATCATCAGTTTGAGGCTTCCTTATGGAGCAGCGATTCCTATAGGGTCAGATTCAGGAGTTACTACATATCATGCGTACCAGAGAGGTTGGGAGTGGTGAGAGGCGACTTAGAGAGAGGCTCCAGGTATTTCGTAGAGTAGCTGCTGTGAGGATTGCTGAGGCTACACATGAGGACATCACCCCTAATTTCTTAGTGGAGTGGGCTAAGTGGGTTCTAGAGGAGCTTGAGGAGATTGGAGGTCCAGACTTGCCATGAGTCAGAGATTCAGAGATAGAGATGCTGAGCAGTGTTGTTATGGTTATGTATTATGTACAGTAGTGTGTAATGTGTACCTGTAGACTTTTGGGTTGTGTTTATAGACTAGCTATGCTGACTAGTGAGTAGGTTGTACCCTTTTGTTTTTACTTCCGAAGCGTCTTTACGCTTGTACTACCCAAAACTTTTGATCTATATATATCAGTACCTTTTCCTTTCCAGCACTGCCATTTACTTTACTGCACCTGTTTTACTTTACCTTATTTATTGCACCAGTTATACCCCTGTGATACCACGTACCCTATTTTCCATAACTGTTTATATTCTGTAAAGAAGCATGTAATTTACTTAGTTTAACTGTTACAACCATTTTCAAAAAGAGATATTTCTGTTTTACAAAACTTTTCTTTTATGCAAAGGATTTGATTTAAAAGCTAAATAAGTTGTTTGATTCTTTACAGAAAATGCCTCCCAGAAGAAATACCCGCACCAACACCCAGAATGAAGAAACCAACAACAACAACAATGATAACCAAGATAATACAAAGCAGAATGCAAACCCAGGACCCATAGACCCAGCAATAGCCCAGATTCTCCAAATCTTGGCCCAACAAACAGTTCACCTGGCACAACAACAACAAAGACAGACCAATCCCCAGGTAACTTTCAAAACTTTTCAGGTAGTAAACCCACCAGAATTCAAGGGTTCCTTAGAACCGATTGAAGCAAATGTTTGATTAAAGGAGATAGAGAAGGCATTTTCCTTAGTGAAAGTAAAGGACGAACAAAAGGTTAAGTTTGCAAGTTACTATTTAAAGAATGAGGCCACCTATTGGTGGGAGATGGTGAAGACATTGAAAGGTACAGATGTTATTACTTGGGAGAGGTTTAAAGAATTGTTTTTAGAAAAGTATTTTCCTCAGTTTGTCCAGGATCAGATGGAGTTGAAGTTTTTAGAATTAAAGCAAGGGAACATGTCGGTGACAGATTATGAGAGTAAGTTTGAGGAATTGTCAAGGTATGTACCGTCATATGTGGATACTGATAGGAAAAAGGCTAAAAGATTCCAGCAAGGTTTGAAACCATGGATCAGAGGGAAGGTAGCCATTTTTGAATTGGATACCTATGCAGGAGTTGTACAGAAGGCTATGATCGTATAGACAGAGAGTGAGATGTCACAGAAGGAGAAAGAAAGCAAGAAAAGGAAATTTGAAGGAAATGAAGGTCAGTCACAACCAGGGAAGTTTCCAAATTTTAAGAAGGGCAAGTTTCAGCCAGGGAGGAATTTTAATTTCAAGAAACAAAATGTAGGCGACGGAGGCCAGGGCAACCGTCCAGTTAATGCGAATCATCCGAATCAGTTGAGGTTAACTTTTCCAGATTGTCAGGTATGTGGAAAGAAATATGGAGGAGTTTGTAATAAATTGAATGTAGTTTGTTTCAAGTGCAATCAGAAAGGGCACTATTCAAGGGAGTGCCGAAATCAGCCAGCAAGAGAGCCAACAAATAAGGATCAGCCTATCCGGAATCTAGTAGTGAAGGTTCCAACCATTGGATTTATGTGCTTTAAATATGGGAAGCCAGGACATATAGCCAGGGATTGCAAGACACCAACCCCAGTCAGTAATACATTGAGGATTATGGGATCTACCCCAGCAGTGAATGAGACTCCAAGGGCTAGAGTTTTTGACATGTCTGTGAAGGATGATATCCAGGATACTGATGTCGTGGCAGGTACGCTTAATGTGAATTCTTTATATGCTAAAGTATTAATAGATTCGGGAGTAACTCGATCATTTATTTCACAAGATTTTGTTAGTAAGTTAAATTGTCCAGTTGAGTATTTAAATGAAATAATGACTGTGGAATTAGCAAATCAAGAACGAGTATCTGTTAATCAAGTTTGTGGGAATTGTGAGATTGAGATTTCTGGTAGTAAGTTTTGTGTAGATTTGATACCATTTAAGTTAGGAGAATTTGACGTTATCTTAGGAATGGATTGGTTATATAAGCACGATACCCAGATAGATTGTCGAAATAAGAAGGTAATGGTGAAAATGCCAGACGAAAGAATAGTAACGTTCAAGGGCCAGAAATAAGTAAAGAAGTTCTTAACGATGATTCAAGCCAAGAAGTTACTACGGCAAGGATGCGAGCATTTCGTGGCATATGTGATTGATAAAAGTCAGGAGCCAGCGAAACTTGAAGATATTCTAGTCGTCAATGAATTTCCAGACATGTTTCCTGATGAGTTACCAGGACTTCCTCCAGACAGAGAAATTGAATTTGCAATCGACTTAGCACCTGGAACAGAACTAGTATCCAAGGCCCCGTACAGAATGGCGCCCGTTGAGATGAAAGAGCTAGCCAAGCAATTACAAGAGTTGTTAGAGAAAGGAGTAATTAGACCCAGTGTATCCCCGTGGGGTGCACCGGTATTATTTGTCAAGAAAAAAAATGGAAGCATGAGACTGTGTATCGACTATAGGGAGCTCAACAAGCTTACAATCAAGAACAAGTACCAGTTACCCAGAATTGACGATTTGTTTGAACAATTGAAAGGAGCCAAGTACTTCTCCAAGATCGATTTGAGATCCGGATATCATCAACTAAAGATTAAGCCAGAGGATATACCGAAGACAACTTTCAGGACAAGGTATAGACATTATGAATTTTTAATGATGTCTTTTGGATTGACCAATGCTCCGACAGCGTTTATGGACTTGATGAATAGAATTTTCAAGGAATACTTGGACAAGTTCGTTATTGTGTTTATAGACGATATTTTGATTTATTCAAAGACGGAAGAGGATCATGTGGAACATTTGAGAACAGCTTTGGAGATTTTAAGGAAAAAGAAGTTATATGCTAAATTCTCAAAGTGTGAGTTTTGGTTACAGGAGGTTCAGTTCTTAGGACATATAGTCAGTAATGAAGGGATCAAAGTGGACCCAGCAAAGATTGAGGCCATTACAAATTGGGAAAGACCGAGAACACCCACCGAGGTAAGAAGTTTCTTGGGATTAGCGGGATATTATCGTTGATTCATTCAAAATTTCTCAAGGATTGCAACACCATTGACAAAGCTTACACGGAAGAATGAAAAGTTTATATGGAACGATAAATGCGAAGAAAGTTTTCAGGAATTAAAGCGAAGATTAATTACGACACCTGTTTTGTCACTTCCAGACGATCAAGGGAATTTCGTAATTTATAGCGATGCTTCTCATAAAGGACTAGGATGTGTTCTAATGCAGCACGATAAGATGATTGCGTATGCGTCAAGGCAATTGAAACCACACGAACAGAAATATCTTACTCATGATTAAGAGCTAGTAGCTATAGTTTTTGCTTTGAAGATTTGGAGATATTATTTGTATGGAGAAAAGTGTGAGATTTACACAGATCACAAAAGTTTGAAATACATATTCACACAGAAGGAACTTAATATGAGGCAAAGGAGATGGTTAGAATTGATCAAGGATTACGATTGCTCGATTAATTATCATCCCGGTAAGGCGAACGTTGTAGCAGACGCGTTGAGTCGGAAGGAAAAATTAAATGTGTTATCAGTACCTGAAGAGATATATAAGGAATTTCAGAAACTGGAATTGGAAATTAGAGTTTGCAGGCCTAATGAAGCAAAAATGTACAGTATGATTTTCCAGCCGGAGTTGTTAGAGAAAATAAAGAAGTGTCAGGAAGATGTAATGGATCAAGATATAAATCGTTTGGTAGGTGAAGAATTATGCACGCAAAAGGATGATCAAGGTATTCTTAGGTTTTCTTCTAGAATTTGGATTCCACCGGTGACGGAGCTGAAGAATGAAATTTTACAGGAAGCACATAATTCAAGGTATTCAATCCATCTAGGGAGTACTAAAATGTACAGAGATTTAAAGGAGAATTATTGGTGGCCAAATATGAAGAGGGAAATTGTGGAATGGGTTAGCATATGTTATACATGTCAGAGAGTTAAAGCAGAACATCAGAGACCAAGTGGATTGCTACAGCCATTGAAGATTCCAGAATGGAAGTGGGAACATATTGCCATGGATTTCATATTGGGATTACCAAGGACAAGGGCTAATCATGATGCCATTTGTGTTGTAGTGGATAGACTTACCAAGTCAGCTCATTTTCTGCCTATAAATGAAAGATTTTCACTCGACAAGTTAGTCCATATGTACCTGAAGGAAATTATGGTTCGTCACGGAGTTCCGGTGTCTATCGTATCTGATCAAAATCCAAGATTTAATTCAAGATTTTGGAGGAATTTTCAAGAATGCTTGGGAACAAGACTGAATATGAGTACAGCTTACCACCCACAGACGGATGGCCAAAGTGAAAGAACGATCCAGAAGATTGAAAATATGTTGCGTGTTTGTGCTATTAATTTCAAAGGAAGTTGGGACGAGCATTTACCTCTGGTAGAATTTGCTTACAACAACAGTTATCACGCCAGTATTGGGATGCCACCCTATGAAGCCCTTTATGGACACAAATGCAGATCTCCAGTGTATTGGGACGAAATAGGAGAACGCAAAATACTTGGACCTGAACTAGTACAGCAGACAAAGGAAGTGGTTGAAATTATCCAGAAGAGATTGATAGCCGCACAGGACCGTCAAAGGAAATATGCCGACCAGTCAAGGAAAGACATGGAATTCGAAGAAGGAAGCTTGGTATTACTGAAAGTATCACCGTGGAAGGGACTAACGAGGTTTGGAAGGAAATGAAAGTTGAGCCCAAGATATGTCGGACCTTTTGAGATTCTAAAGCGCGTTGATAAAGTAGCTTACGAGTTGGCGTTACCTCCGCACATGGAACAAATTCACAATATTTTTCACGTATCAATGCTTAAGAAGTATAATCCAGATTCCAGGCATGTAATAGAATATGAGCCAATAGAGCTTCAAGCAGATTTGTCATATGTAGAGAGTCCGATAGAGATTCTAGAGGAAAGGGAGAAAGTATTGAGAAATAAAGTGGTAAAGCTAGTAAGAGTATTATGGAGAAACCCAAAGATTGAAGAATCAACCTGGGAATTAGAAAGTGATATGAAGGAAAAGTACCCTCATTTATTTTCTTAGGAGATTCTAAGGACAAAATCCTTTTAAGGGGGGGAAGGATGTAATATCCGGAATATATCTTGTAATTATTTTTGCTAATAAATAATTATTAAATGTGTTCAGTATCTATTCTGTAAATTATTTATTATGTGTTAAATGTGTTTGGATGTTTAAAAATATTATTAATTGAGTATTTTAATTTTTATATGTCCAACATAAAATATAGATAATTGTCATATCTTCCTAATTATTTTTATGTTGATTTATGAATTTATGGGAATCATATGAATTTTATAAAATCTTTTTCCGGGTATTTAAAATCTATTTTATAAAAACGGGAACCAACCGACGTCACCCGTTGTTACGTTTTTAGAACCCGAAACTCTTCCGAGAACTCCTTCCTAACCTAATTGTAATATTCCGAGCATTTTCCATGTTTCGACTTTTTCGATCCGGCGTACGGTTTGTCCTGCGCGGGTCCCGGCATAACATTTTCGATACAATATTCGTTTCGGTAAATCAATAAAACCCGTATTTTCGATAAACGGGAGCTTTTTATTAAACTATCACAATTATCTCCTCGTAATACGTGTAACCAGGCGCTGAGACCAAGACCGTAGTACAAATTGTACTGATTTGGATAATTATCCCGAAAACCGATACCGTTTGGATCAACTTTTATAAATAAACGTACCGTTTTATATCCGGAATGATCCAACGGGATACTAATTTTCCGTAATTATAAATAGCCTTTACCGTATTTTATTTCGTATCAAAAATCATTTGCAGTCAGTAATTATATAAATTTCCAGAGAAAATTTATATATTCATAAACCCTTCTGAAAATCAAACCATAAATTCAAGGTGTTAGTGAAATCCGTTTGGAAAGTTGGAATAACCAAATCGAAGGTCTCAAGGAGTACTATCAGATTCCAGAACCTGTTTTACTGCAGAATCAAAGGTTGATTTTATATATTTTTAATTATTTTCGAATTATTTTTATTAAAAATATGAATTTTTGTTCGGATGATTGTTTGTATGATTTGATGATTGCATGTTGTAGAGCTTGTTTTCCTGATGATTTTCATATGTTATACATCTGCTTTGGAGTTCAATAACATGCTCAAAAGTGGGTTTAATTCTCGAATTTTAAAATAGGGTTTATAACCCGTATGAATGTTTTCAATTGAAATTTGGGGCTTTTTTGATTTAGGGGTTATTAGCTGTTGATTTATAGTGGATTATGTTCCTTATGAAATTTGCAATCGATTGGTATATAGCTCGTTAATAGAGGATTAGTGAATCGAAGGGAGTTGTGTTTTGAAGATTTGCGATGTTCTCCAGAAACCGGCGATGTCCTTGGCCAATTTCCGGCCAAGTCTGGGGTTGTTTGAATGATTTGATTGCATGAGAAGATTCCTGGTTGTCTGTAGATGTGATCTGGAGCTTGTGGTGAGGTGAGGATGCCGGGAACGTGTTCTCCGGCCACCCCCGATTGTTTTCCGCGACCCTCTGTAAAATTATAGTTTAGTACCTCAATTATTGGGGACGATGAAGTTAGGTCCCTGAAGTTTCCAGAATTTGCAAAAATAGGATTCCTGTTTTAAAATTATTCAAAAATCATATTTCCTACTTATTTTTATTATAAAAATTCGATTTTAATTTCTGAAAATTACAAAAATTATTATTTTAATTCCAAAAATTATTTTTAATTCAAAAATAAATCTGAATTAATTAGTTAATTAATTTCAGTTAATTTTTAATCGATTAATTGATCAATTAATTCGAAAATTAATTGATTAATTGATTTAATTAATTATTAATTGATTTTAATTAATTATTTAATTAGATTTAATTATTTAAAAATGATTTAAAAATTCCGAAAAATAGTTTCGAGTTTTAAAATATTATTCTAAATTATTTTCAAGGCTCTATAATTATTATAAAATTGTTTTGAAGCCAGATTGGGCCAATCGAACCCTGTTTATTACTTCGAAATTGATCCAACGACCCGTTTTAATTCCGAAAAATGTTTTAAAAATCATTTTAAATATCCAAAAGCCTGTTTATGACCCGAGACTTCTTTATAAACGTTATATCGCTGATTATGTGACGTGTTATGTGCTGTATGTGACTTGTTGGTTAACTGTCGGTCTATATATTCGATGTTTACTTGTTTATTGCGTAACTTTCAATCCGTTAATCGGATTTGGGTGAAACGTTTCGGGTAAATAGAAGTATGTGTCGAAGAGAATAGTATAAGTTGAATATTGATAGATGCTTATGATATGTGAGCAGAAGAGACAAGGCATAGGAAAGGGAAACAGGTAGTCAAGGAATAAGACAGTCGTGACTGAAAGCGAGTGTAGTATAATAAGCTAGTACCAGGCAAGTGTTCTGAACTTTCTCGAGATATTGTAGTGATTGATAGTCCTGTTTGATATTGCAAGTGCTTTGAAGCACTGAACCCTAAACCATGATTCCAGTTATTGATCTTGAGCCGTAAACCTGATTCTATCTAGACTATTGATTGTTGTATACCCAAATACGAACTTCAAATATACGATACTACTCCATAAACACATACAAACTAAATATCAAACACTGAACCAGATTGCTTACACACTCAAACCATTGTATCTTATGCTTTGAAAGGCCAAACCCTTGAAACCTTGAAACACAGATTCCTTTGTTATCCAATTCTTTCATTACCTAACAATCAAGCTTTGAAAATGCCATATTGATCCTTATAAAGATTGAAACCATTTCATTATTGAATGCCCAATGTTGTTAATGATTCTGTTTATTATTTATTACTGCTTATTCTGTTATTATGTGAGAATTGGATTGTTTTTATAAAATTGTGGACCAGATTCGTGGTCAGACCATATAATGGTCAAGTGAGGCCAATGTGTGTCTTGGATCCAGTAGTTAGAGCAGTGCTGTGTGCTTTGCTCGAGGTTAGTATGTGACTGATCAGCAGCCTAAACTTGGTTTTTAAAATGAAAATATAATATCCAATTCTAAATCATAATCTATTGTTCACTTGATACCACAACCATTTTCACCTGATGATCATTATTCTCAGTTTTGTCATTGTGACTTGCTGAGTTAGTTAGCTCATTTGTGCGATGTTGTTTATGTTCTTTTCCAGTTAAAAAGGAACCAGTTGGTAGCGAGGATCCCCAGTCCAGCGTGAGAGCTAGGGGTTCAGGTTGATCAAGTTGAGCTAGTAGGCTTCTTTTGGAATAATTTAAGTTTGTAAAAGTTTGTAATAATGTTTAATACTCAGTGCTGAGTTGGAATAGTTGGGATTTGAATGGTTTGTAATATAAGTGTGTGTTTGGCTTGTGTGCATACTTTAACCTATTGCGGTCCGTGGTAGTTGGTAAGTAGGGTCACTGCATATTATTATTATCCTTATTAATGTTATAAGCAGGTTATAAATAGTGTGTGTGTGTGTGGACCCCAAACTTCTGACCCGGGTTTGGAGGGCGCTACATACTAAACCACACAAACACGATGCTGCACCATAAATATATATCCATCCTATACCAAACACTGGAACATAATTGTTTACTCATACAGAAACTTTTATACTCAACCATACCTTGTGACATCAAAGTAGTAAAACCTTGTAAAAACATTATTCATCTAATACCCGATTATCCTACAGGCTGGAGGCCACTTCTTTTATATACTTTGACATACCCTTTCGGTACCCGTGAATTTTCACCATGCTCTTATACAAATGTTTTATTGTTATTGATTATGATCCATTTTATTGAATTATATTGTTTATCATATTGAACTGCTTTTGAATTGGATAGTTTTCTTTATGTGGACCAGATTCGTGGTCAGACCATATCGATGGTCAAGTTAGGCCAATGTGTGCCTTGGATCCAGTAGTTAGAGCAGTGCTGTGTGCTTTGCTCGGGGTTAGTGCGTGACTGATCAATAGCCTAACCTTGGTTTTAAAAACTTAAAATGAATATCCAATTCCATTGGTTGTTTAACAAGAAACTTGATTCCTTTGAATCATCTCGTTTGATCATTGTTTAACCTCAGTTATTGTTACTATGACTTGCTGAGCTAGTTAGCTCACTCTTGCGAATCTTTTTATATATTTTACAATTAAGAAGGATATGGATGATAGTGAAGTTCCTCAGTCCAAAGTGCGAGCTAGGATTCCAGTTTGAGTTGGATCGAGTTAACAGAAGCTTCATATGGTACTGAGATAATAAGATTGTAAGAATAATTTCATTATCAATTGTAAGTTAAATTTGTTGGGATTTGGTACGTTGTAATAAAAGTTAAGGTGGTGGCTTGTTTTCATACTTTAACCTATTGCGAATCCGTGGTTATATAAAGCAGGGTCATTACAAATAATATTTTCTATACAGGTTTATATATTGTATATGTGTTATGGACTCCAAACTTCTGACCCGGGTTTGGAAGGCGCCACAGTTTGTCTTAATTAAGTTACCACAATAGGATTGTGAACTTAGAGGTATATAGTTTTGGGAGATTTATTAGATATATATGAATAAATGTTGTTCAACCAAGCTATCCAAGAGTTATGTAGTTGATATAATTGACAAATTTTGTCTACCTAAATAATCATGTTTTAGGAGAAAAGCCAAAGCTGACCTAACGCATGGTAAAATATGGATCTTGGCTCACTAGAAAGGATATAGAAGATATTCTTTCCGAATTAGTAGTTAGGGCTATTGAATTGATAAAAAAATAGTGGGAGATATATATTGTGAATATATATATGAATAATCACTTGAACATAATTTAATGATCATCTATAGACTAAGTCATTTTATGCACTTTAATATTATAGATATCATATGACAAATAACACAAATAACTTCTCAATGTAATAGTCCTTGAGAAGGACAAGCTGACATGAAATAATTTCCTCAATTGACATGAGAACTTGAGGATTTTCCTCAGGTTAAAGGATGTCACTCAAACCCCTCCCTTATTTTTTCTAGCCGAGAATGAAACATGTGCTGAACAAAATGTTTACCAGAAGCAAATTGATTATGCAACTGATGTTTCATGTCTGATGCTTGTAATTATGATTGCTGAGCTTTATAAGCAACAAGAGCATAATGATGCTTATGATATGATTGAGCACCTTCAAAGGATGTTTGAAGGATAAGCTCGTTAGAAAGATTTGACAATAATAAGGCACCATACTTTTGCATTAATGGGAGAATGATATCCGGTTGGACCACATGTTCTAAATATGATAGGTATATGTACCTTGATATTTTGGGTTTCAAGAATAGTTTTGAGACTCAGCTTGATTTGATCAAAAAATCTTTGAATAACTTCTATTTTTAGTATGTTAAGAACAAAAGGAATGAGATAGACAGAACACTCACTGAGTTGTTAAGCATGTTTAGAATTGCTGAAAATAACACGATAAAGGCATGAATTACGTCCATATTGATGATGTACACATGGAATGCAAATGGGAAAGGAAAGTGGACATGCAAGGTGAAGATTTGATCTTATTTGGTGCCAAACCAAAGTCAAATCCCAAAGGGCTTTTGAAGCCTGATAGTGGTGTTGCTAAAGGAGATGATTGTCATTTCTGTGGAAATAACTGGATAATTGGAAGTTAAATTGTCGAGCTTGTTTGGAAGATCTAAAGAAGAAGACTAGCAATGGTCAAGCTTTAGGTATCGGGTTAGAATTGGAGCAAAAATTATTGCTCTAGTTAAAGGAACTTGATACCTAATTTTTCCCATAAGACGATATTGAGAACTTAATAAATTGTTATTACGTGCCTGCCCTTAGCGGATACATTAAATCAATTTCTTGTCAGGACAAGAAAGTTTTTCATTTTAATTAAATAAACAATAGTTGTTTATTCTATTTTAATGATAAGGCTTATAATGTTGCACAATTAGTTAACAATATATATGTTCTAAGATGACTCAAATCAAATATTAACTCTAGCATTTTCGTTAAGCCATATTAATGAGAAACGCATTTATGAGTTACATATAGATGGATACTTGGATAACTTTGATTTTGAATCATACGAAAGATGTGAAATTTATCCCATTGGCAAAATGACTAAAGCTTCTTTTACCTGATCAAGTGAAATGACTACCGAACACTTAGGACTTAAACATAATGATGTATGTGGTCGAATGCGTATGATGAAAATGGGTGGCTTATACTACTTCATTATATTTACTGATGATTTCAGTAGATATGGATATGTGGTTCTTATAAAGAACAAATCTGATTCTTTTGAAATGTTCAAAGAATATAAGGCTGAAGTAGAAAAGCAAATAGAGGAAAGTATAAAAGTTCTATGATCAGATCGTGGAGGAGAATACTTTAGCCTCAATTTCAAGAGTTTCTTGATGGAGTGTGATAGTGTATCATAACTCACTCCTTCTGGACCACCTCAATGGAATAGAGATTCTGAGAGGAGAAATCGTACCTTGTTAGACATAATGCGATTGATGATGAGTCAAGCGGATCTTCCATTCAGTTTCTACGGTTATGTTCTAGAAACGGATGCATATACACTTAACCAAGTTCCGACTAAAATGGTTCAAAATATTACATATGAGATATAGACTGATAAACGTCATAGCATGTCATTTATGAAAATTTGGGGACGTGAAGCGTTTGTAAAACATTTTGCCTCCGACAAGCTTGGACCAAAATTAGATCGATGCTATTTTGTGGGATACCCAAGTGAGACTAAGGTATGGTTTTTATAATCCTTCCGAGAACAAAGTGTTTGTTGCTCTGCCCGCTGTAATTTTTGAGGGAGAACTACTTTCTAAGAAAATTAGTGGGAGGATAATACATCTCGATGAAGATCGAGAACCACATGATAATATTGAACCAGAGTTGGAATAAGATCAGGATGCACATCAAAATGTTAAAAGTAATCTTGTCCAAGAAACACAAGTTATTCATAGATCTAGTAAGATTCACCTTGAGTCTGGGAGAAATTATGGATTTCTTTTGACTCAAAATGGTGATGTGATGCTTACGAATAAAAAAGCCTCTCACCTATCAAGATGCTATGAACCGTCCAGACTCCGAGAGATGGCTGATATCCATAAAATCTGAGATGGAATCCATGTATCAAAATAAAGTATTGACTTTAGTTGATCCACTCGAAGGGGTAAAACCTATAGGGTGCAAGTAGGTTTTCAAGAAGACAACTGACATGGATGGTAAAGTACAGACCTATAAGGTGCGACTAATGGAAAAAGGTTTCAAACAAATTCATGGTATAGACTATGATGAGACTTTTTCACCATTTTCTATGGTCAAGTCCATCAGGATTTTGTTAGCCATAGTTGCTTACTTTGACTATGAGATTGGCAAATGGATGTCAAAACTGCTTTCTTATATGGGATCCTTGAAGAGGATGTATATATGATACAACCTGAGGGTTTTATCGATCCAAAGTTTGCTAAGATAGTTTGTAAGTTGCTTCAATCTATTTATAGATTGAAGCAAGCCTCAAGGAGAATGAATATTCATTTTGATAAAACGGTCAAAGAGTTTGGCTTTATTCAAAATGAAGATGAACCATGTGTTTGCAAGAAGGTTAGTGGGAGCCATGTGACATTCCTAGTATTATATGTAGATGACATATAACAGAAATGGAATGACATACCTTCTCTACAGGCTGTTAAGACTTGGTTGAGAAATAGTTTCTCGATGAAAGACTTAGGCGATGCTACCTATATATTAGGGATCAAGATCTATAGAGATAGATTGAAGAGATTAATCGACCTAGTCGGAGTACATATATTGATAAAGTATTACATCATTTTATGATGCAAGGGAAATGATATGTTTCGATGTCTCATGGGATAGTGATCTCAAAAGATGATTTCCCCCTAAATCATAAGATGATAAGGGCCGTTTGAGAAAGTTCTAGATGCATCAGCAATTGGATCTATAAGGTGTACAATGATTTGTATTTTTTTTACTAAATACAATGATATGTATTTATCCTGATATTTCGTATGCTTTGAGCATGACGATCAAATACTAGTCTAATCCAGGTGAAGGTCACTGGATAGTTTTCAAGAATATTCTTAAGTACTTAAAGAGTACTAAAGATTTATTTTTGGTGTATGGAGAAGATAGGGAACTGGTTGTAAAGGGTTACACTGATACTAGTTTCGGAACCTAATTTCTGGATAGACAAGGATGATTATGTGTCTATGTCTGGCTTGTATTTTGTATAAATATAATTGATGTTAGCTTGAATAGTTCACAACAAGAACATTGATGATTCTATGGAAGCCGAATATATTGATGCTTTAGAAACAACCAAGGAGACTGTTTAGGCATGTCCTTAAGAGATATCACCTTATTAATGAGATTAATGATCAAGGAGATATAAATGTAAAGTGTATAGTAATGATAGTGTTGCAGACCCACTGACTAAGGCTTTGTCACAGCAGAAGGACGATGGTCATACTAGTTCCATGAGTATTAGATACATGGGTGATTGGCTCTACTGCAAGTGGGAGATTGTTAGTGTTTGTGCCCTATAGACAACACTATGATGTTTTAGTTTAAGACATTAGAATTATTAATGTTTATGTTCTATCGATGATTTCCTTTATAATTTATTAATTCTTAATTTACCGTGATATAAATGTTAGACTAATAAATATCCTTGGAATATGATATGCAATTCTATATCTCTAAGTACGTGACTTAGAAATAAGATTATGAGAATAATATCAATATTCCTAAAGGTCCCTAGTCAACTATTATTAGTATTAAGGGACAATAATAATGCATTAAGATTGGTGTATTTGTTGACTGATGATCACATCTCATTGATCATAAATATAGTGATACTAAATTCAAAAACACAGGCAGATGTATATGTACATGGTGCTAGACAGACCCAATGTGAGATTCTACATGTATGTTGTGTCATAAGTAATTCTCACTGTGATAAAGATGTAATGGTCCTTAGACTTGACATCATTATATTTTTATACGAGAATTAATGTACTTTGATTACATTAATAGTTACCTTTGACCAGGTAATGATAAAAGTGTATTTCGTGTATATTATGAATCTTATGAGAAATATGAATAATCTAGAAAAGATTTAACCCTCCTAATTTTAGAAGTGATATTATTGGCCTCTTGTGTGAGCTAGACTATGAAATGCGTGACCACGCTCAAATGTTAATTTGATATGATAGTCTACTCATTGATCAAGGAAACCTGGATTAAATATTGACGAGGATGACACATTACATGCCTCTAGTTTAATCTATAATATTTGGTTTAAGTGATTATATTATATTGTACATTATTCACAAAAGGTTTAATAGATCACCGATCTAATTATTATTACTTGGGTAGCAATGATGTATTACTAGATGCCGCTCATTGTTTACGATTTTAAATTAGATTTAAAATTCGTTGCCAACGTAATAATAACCTATAGGGTCACACACAAAGAATGCTTGAAGGATTATTTAATTTAAATTGGATTTAAATTAAATTAAAGTAGTTCGAATTATTTATAATATTTATTAAGTATGACTTAATTAATTAGATAAATAATGATATTCGAATTTACTAATATCAATTATGAAATTCAGTTGTTAAATAATAAATTGTGACTTAATTATTATACAAACATGAATTTCGAATTATTATTAACTCCTAATTAGTTAAGAGTTATAATTCTTTTTCTACTCTCTATATAATATCTCTTGTGTGGCTGATTTGGTGAGCAATACTTTTACTAAAACCCAAGCCACCAAGAGAGAAGATGGAGAGAGAAAGAAGAAACGAGTTTGTGCTAGTACACATCCAATCCTTGAGTTCAAGCATGCGTGTGGATATCGATAGAGCGTAGATTGCGAGAGCGGGATGCGTGGTGATTGAAAAATCTTTGGATCTCTATTATTCAACCAATTTGTAAAGCTTTTTAAGGTAAACAATCTGATCTACGAATTAAATATCTGTTTTTGCATGGATCCTGCAGTGGGTTTCAAAAATTCTGGTTTTTCACATTTTTTAATTACCATTTCTGTTGCGTTTATGTGCTCGAAACCCTTCAATTTATACATTCTATAATACCTTGTAACATCAAAGGACTAAACCTTGTGTAACCATTAAACCATTGATTATCAATTACCAGATTCTTCTACTCGCTTGAAGCTATTCTTCATACTTACCTTGATATACCTTTATGATACTCATGAATTATACTATGCTCTGAGACAAACGTCTTATCAATGTTAATTATGATTCTCTTTTATTGAATTACCCTGTTTATCATATTGAACTGTTATAGAATTGGATAGTTTTCTAAATGTGGACAAGATTCATGGTCTGACCAGATTGGTGGTCATATTAGGCCAATGTGCGCCTTGGATTCAGTATATAGAGCAGAGATGTGTGCCTTGTTTGGGGTTATTGTGTGATTGATCCACAACCTAACCTTGTTTTTTTTAAAATTAAAAGTGAATATCCAATTCTAATACTTGCTTAACAAGAAACTTTATTCCTCTGAATCATTTCATTTGATCATTGTTAAATCTCAGTTATTGTCATTGTGACTTGCTGAGCTAGTTAGCTCACTCTTGCGATTCTTTTATGTTCTTTTCCTGTTAAGAAGAAAGTTGTTGGTAGCGAGGATCCCCAGACCAGTGTGCGAGCTAGGATTCTAGGTTGAGTTGGATCAAGCTAGCAGAAGTTTATGTTTTAGTTTTGGCAAGTTTGTAAGAATGTTGTATTTTCAGATGTAAGTTAAACTAGTTGGAATTTGGTACGATGTAATGTAAATTAAGGTTGTGGTTTGTGTTCATACTTTAACCTGTTGCGATACGTGGTTGTGTAGTGTAGGGTCATTGCATATAATATTTCATATACATGTATATATTATGTGTGTGTGTTGTGAACCCCAAACTTCTGACCCGGGTTTGGAGGGTATCACATTATGCATGATTTTAATTATAAAACTATGTGAAAATAAAATTGGAGATATTATATGTATTAATGAAAGAAATAACGTGCAAATAGAATAAAAAAACCTTGAATGCCTAGATATAAATTAAAAAATTACCACTACAAGAAAATACACATTTTACAAAAAATGGTCAATTTTAATAAGAAAATGACTGGTTTTGACCAAATTCGATTGATGTGGTAATTTTTTTTTCAACTCAAGCATTTTCAAGAATGTTCAATTTTGATCCTCAAAGAACATTAATCAGATGCATTAAGGTTGGAATTGATTTTATTTCTTGCGGTTTACTTATTTATCTTATTATTATTTATGTACATGATATTCACGGTTTGAGTAAATTCGAATTAGAAGTGAAACTAGTAATATAATAACAATTTTTAAAAATTCAAATCAACTAATAACTCATATCACAACAAAACTAAACCATAATCAAACCACTTGACTCAGTCGGTTCAGATTAAGAGATTTTGATTCTTACAACGTAGCATAATTAGTAAAATCAAGAAATAAAAGAATAATTCTCCTATTAATATTTTTCTTCATGAAATATAAATAACTTACAGAAATTAATTTATTTATAATAAAGTAAATTACTTCTCTCAACTATGAATGTCTAACATATGATAACAAGACGATCAATATAGGTAATGTTATGCTCACATCTTCTTCGGTTAGAATGAACGTTCTTCGGCCTCCTAGGAACTGCCTTCGGCTGCTACCTGAAAAGGAAGAGAATGCGAGGGATTGTCCCCCCCGATTCACCTCCGGTATGAGAATGAGAATCTGGATGGAGAGTGGGTTTAAGGAATACAAGAAAGTAGAGAGTATTTGAGATAATGAGTGTCTAATTTGTTATGTCTTACTTTCCTGGGGTTTTTATACCCGATCCTGTCATCAATGCTTCGTCCGTTACACCTTAATTATGAAGATGAGTGAAAGGGGGACGTTACGATTGTGTAATCCCAACGGTTGGAGTAGAAGTGGGTCTCAATCTGCTAAGCTGACTGGGCCTTCGGTTCATGGACCTGTTGGGCCTTCAGCCCAATAGTATAATTTTTTAATGGGCCTTCGTTCGGTGGACCTTATTGGGTCCATAACCAACATATCCTTGTCCTTCGGCTGGGCCTTCGGGCGGGCCGATGGACATCAATCTAGGCCCATCTTGGGGTGAAGAAACCCTAGGACGACTGCTCGGTGTTACCTCGATTTTTGTTCGTACACGTGGCAATGTCGTGTGTGTATCAATGTGACAGCTGTGTGTCACGTCATTTCATGGCTCAATCTCAGCCGTTGAATTTCAACCGTTTTAATCTGGACCGTCCATTTCAAAAGAGCCCCAAAACATCGCCTTTTTTGGCACCCAAACCCATTTAGGCCTCTATATAAAGAGCCACAGTATACTCTTGTGTTCTTTTTTATCTCTTTCCAACAATCAAATACAAAAAGCAACAAAATCTCTCCAAGTTCTTTCAATCACGGGCAACAACAACTCCACATTTCCCAATCATCCCATCTCAGTCAAACAACATCTCCAAATTAGTAAGTGTTTCTCGCATTTCTTTACATTTTGCATGCAAGTTATTTAGGAATATTTTTGCATGCGAGTTCATTTTTCTAGAAAGTATTTTCTGGGCTTCTTTTTTGGGTTTTCTGCCGTTTTTGTATGGAGTGTTTTTTCTGGGTAGGTAGTAGGCATTTTTTCTGGGTTTTTGTTTTTTTAGGAGCACCCACTAGGTTTAAAGAGGGCATGCGAATTGTTCATAGTCAAGAACTCTCTTCGAGGGTTTTTTGATTGTAAACAACCTTCAGGATCCAACCCAGGGTGCTTAGTTCTTCCTTCTTCCTTGCCTGTTGAGTATAAAGATGGCATGCGCAGGGTTTCTGGGGGTAAGAACTTCCTTCGGAAAAACTTGTCTGTAGAACATCCTTTGGGGCCGACTCTGGGCATTTTCTTGTTCACTCGGTTCTAGGACATGTACTCGGTCCCTTGTCATTTTTTCCTTTTTTTATTTAATTTGAGTACATGAACTAATTTGTCTCTTAATTTCTAAATACAGGGACATGGACCGAGCGAACCTTCCGGCTGAGACTTCTGTTCCGAGGGTGAACACTTTAGTTGTGACCTCCTTTATTCATCCCGAAAGAATGGGCTGAGCTCTCTTCGGCTCTGTGGCGTCGTATCCAGCGGCCAACAACCGATCGGAACTATCGAAGGACCGGGTGGGCCAGATGTACTTCAACTACTCCATCCCGTAGGGCTACTTTTGGCTGTATGCGGCCAAGGAGGACGAGCGGATCTACGACACTCCTGGCGTACAGAAGGGGTATGGAGACTGCGCTGTCGGAATCTCTGAGGCGGTGTTCAAGTGCGGCTTCCGAGTGCCGCTGTTGAAGATTCTGAGGAGGCTCTTCATCCAGATGGGAAGTGCACTGGGGCAGAAGGATCCGAATAGATTCATACATATCAACTGTTTCCATAGCAGGTGCCTTCAGGCTGGGATTCATCCATGTACTCGGCTATTTTTGTATCATTACAATTTCCGGAAGAACCCGAAGAGCCCAGGATTCTACAACATTGCCCGTCGGGCGGGCCGAGCGGATTGGACGACCACTAACTCCAACGATAAATACACCCACACCCACTAGTGCTTCATCAGCGGGCCTAAGCTGACCGAGATATCGGCGTGGCATGATGTCAACGCTTCGGCGCTTCTGATGCCGAACTGGACGGATGAGGAGAAGGACCTTTACGCAGCCCTAGTGGACGCGAAGGTTAGTAAGCTTGGTCCTGAGGAGATCCGAGACAAGGACTAGCTTTTAAGCTTGTGGGGTGGGGGTAATAGTCTCCTCCTTCATCTTTTTTTTATACTTGTAGCTTTATCATTATATAACTGTTTTCCTTTATGTTCATTCGACCTTTTCTCCTTTCGGTCTTTATGCATCATTTACTTAGTATTTTGTAGTACTTGCTTAGACTGATCTCTCTTCTATCTTCCTTGTTTTTCAGTGTCTTCCGGGGAAGCCCTCATTGAGAGGAATAAGGCCAAAGTGGTTGAGAAGCGAGTTGCTGAGGAGGCGGCGAAGGCCAAGGCGGCCGGGAAGAAGTTTATTCCTGATCCTTTTGAGGAGATGGAGGAAGGGGTGAGGCTGAGTGGTCTATCCTGCTTCAATAGCCCCTTCAGCTTCGGAGGATGGCGAGGGGGACGAGCCGGAGTTTATGAGGGAGGGGACTCCATCCAAGCGGCTCCGAAGCCGTGACAGGGTCGTTCAAAAATGGGGCATTCTAATGTCCGATCATACCATCTACACGGCCAGGCAGTCGATGAAGGATATGGCTTCCGACCTGTGCCACGGTCTACAACTTCCTGCTGATCTGCCTTCCTTTGCGGCAGCCTCTCCGACAGAAGCTTTTACTGAGCTGATGTCTTTCCTGTCCCTAGTATGTAGTTAATTTTCTTTCACCTATCTTAATCCCTCTTCATATTTTTCTCTTCGTTCATTTGACATATTTTGCCTTGTGTATTTTTTGCAGGCTGCTCGTTGGGCTGCTACATGGAGGAGAAAGTCAGAGATATGGAGGCTCGGATGGCCGAGGTTAAAGAGCTGGAGAGGAGGGCCATGACGGCCAAGGAAGAGCAGGTAAGGGTCCAAACCCAGAATGAGGTGCTGGTCGGCCAGGCCGTGGTGGTGCAGAATGATGGACAGCGGCTGGAGAGGTATTTGGCCAAGGCGAACAGGCGGATCGGCCACCGGAACGTCCAGCTGAAGAAGTCCCAAAAGGAGCTTCGAAAGATGAAGAAGCAGCTGGACCAGACAGAGAAATACTGTTTTCAGTTTGGCGCTGACTATGTCCTGGAGAAGGCTCACGGCCTTGGTTGGGACTATAAGTAGCTGCTGGACAACATCCTAGAGGATCCTATTGGTCGGCCAGCAGTGGAAGCCCCTGCCGTCTCTTCCGGTGAAGACGAAGAGCTCTCAGATGAGAACCTTCAGTCTTAGATTTTTTTACTTGTACTTCTTATCTGTGTTAGATACTTTTTCCTTCGGGCTCCGTACTTTTATAATTTAACTCGCCTTCGGGTAAAGTTTTTTGAATGCATCTTTCTTTTCTTTTGTCAGCATTGTTTTTTTTACTTCATTCGTTGTATCTTCGGCTTTTTTTTGCCTTAGCAATTTTTAGTAGATCTTTCTGTTCATTCATTGCCTCTTCGACCTTATTTTGCCTTATCAATTTTTCTGTTTTTAAGTCTTACCCATCTTTGGCCCCTAGTGTTATAGGTGCGAGGCCTTATCCCGATGGTGAACTCAGACCATTAACACTGAAGAGGATAAGCTTTTTTGGTCGGGGGAATAAGGGGATTGCCTTCTTGGGGTTACCCCTAGGCTAGTCCCTCTTCGTTCCATCGGTAAAAACTGTACTTATAAAACTTTAAGCAAGACTTGTAACATTCAAAGTAGTGTTAAGCCTAGAAGGGGAAGGGCTCATTTTCTTCGGGATCGCCCTTAGACGAGACCTTCTTCGCTCTCCAGGTTTACTTGTAAAATCTCTATGCATGACCGGAGGACAAAGGGTTTGTCTTCTTCGGGATCTCCCCTAGACAAGGCCTTGTTTATTCCTTCGGCAATATCGCTTTTCTTTCAGTAATGATTGTGAGAAATTATAATAGAAGGACAAAGGGGAAAGTCTTTTTTCAGGATTGCCTTTAGACGTTCCTCATTCGTCCTTGCCGCATGCATTCTCTTTGTAATTTAATAACAATCATAGGGCGGAGGATATTAATCTATTTATGATTGCCCCTAGATAATATCTGTTGGCCCTTTATCTTAAGCAAAGCAAATGTGGTGGCCGAAAGGTTTATCTTCTTCGGGATCACCCCTAGATAATACTCATTCAGCGGCTTAGTTTGTTATAATTTTTTATGTAATAAATTTGCGAGAAAGAAGTGCATTTTTATTGATCATTTAATCATTACACTTTTCACATGAAACTTAGAATGATGTACAAATGAGAAATAAAATAATTTTTTTTTACTGATAAAATTTTCAGAGGCGACTGGTATGCCAAGTGTTTTTGATTGCTTCGCCAGCCAGTATTTCTAGCTTGTAAGTTCCTGGGCGAACGACCTCGGTTACTTTATAGGGCCCTTCCCAGTTTGGCTAAAGTTTCCCTTGTCTTGTCAAAATGGACGCGGCTAGTTCTCGTAGGACCAGATCTCCGACGCCAAACGACTTCTTTTTAATTCCAGAATCATAGTGTTGGGCTGCCTACAGTAAGTATTTCATGTTCCTTTGGTGGGCAGCCTCTCTTTCCTCTTCTAATAAGTCCATATTTGTCCTTAACCCAAATTTATTGATTTCCATATTGTAGACTTCAGTTTTGTAAAACTCCAGGCCCACTTCAACCGGAACCAGGGCGTCTCTTCCGTAGGCCAACCTGAAAGGAGTTTCCTGGTGGAGGACCTAGGCGTTGTTTGGTAAGCCCATAAGACCCAAGGTAGCTCTTCGACCTATCTTCTATTGGCTTCACCTAACCTCTTATTTATCCCTTGAAAGATTATTTTGTTCGCTGCTTCGATTGTCCCGTTCCCCTGGGGATGCGCGACTGAGCCGAACTTCTGTTGAACTCTGAAGTGATGCAGAAACCTTCAGAACTTATTTCTAACAAACTGGGTTCCATTATCCAAAACATAAATTTTTGGAATTTCAAATCTGATAATGATCTATTCTAGAAAGAACTTCTTGGCTGCTTATTTAGTTATGGGGGATAACAGCCAGGCCTCGACCCACTTGGTCATGTAGTCGATGGCAATTATGCAGTATTTTTCCTGTTTGGTGCTAGTAGGGAGAATTCCAACTATGTCTTCGGCTCACATGGCGAATGGAATGGGGATAAAGACAGAAGTCGTTTCTTCGGGAGGTTGCTTCGGAACCGTGGCGAATAACTGACATTATTCGCACTTCCTCCCTTGGCTGCATTTGCTACTTTCGCTTCTTGCATATTCACTCGCATCGGCTCGTAAAGTCGGCCAAAAGAATCCTTGACGAAGGATCTTAAAGGAGAGAGATCGACTGACCGACTAGATGTTCTCCGCAAATTCCGTCGTGCACCACTTCTAGGGCTTGATGTTGCTCTTCAGTATTCAAGCACCTTAAGAGGGGCTCGCTGACAGATCGGTGGTACATTCTTCCATTGGAACTTGTGTAGCTTGATGCCATATACTTTATATTTAGGGCTTCCTTCGGTCTAAAGGCAGGATTCCCTTTTTCGGAAAATTCTGAATCAGAGTCATTTAACCGGTGTATTCAAGCACCTTAAGAAGGGCTGGCTGACAGATCGGTGGTACATTCTTCTATTGGAACTTGTGTAGCTTGATGCCATGTACTTTATATTTAGGTATTCCCTTCGGTCTAAAGGCAGGATTCTCTTTTCCGGAAAATTCCGAATCGGAGTCATCCAATCGGTGCCTTGGTAAATTTCCAGACATTCATTTTTCTCGATAAAAGGCGTCTTGGCTTCGGTGAGGTAGATAGAACCAATTAGGCTTTGTATCTCTTCCGAGGCTAGCCTGGAGAGGGCATCCGCCCGACTATTGTTTTCCTCGCCTATTTGACTTAGCTCAAAAGTTTCAAATGACAAAGAAGCATTTTTTACCTTAGTGGCATAAGCCTTTGTCTGAGGATCCCTTTGTTCATACTCTCTTGAGAAGTGCTTGACTACTAACATGAAATCAGTGGATGCCCTTAAGTGCTTTGCCTCGAGGCTTCGGGCCAACTTCATTCCTGCTAGGAGGGCTTCGTACTTGGCTTCATTATTGGTGAGAGGCTGGAAAGTATTAAACCGGCCCCACACTTCTTCCCGGCGACCGAACCATCCATAAAAAGCTTCCATTTACCCAGGGTCTGAATGAGTTATTCTTCTGGTGTAAGATCCTGTGGCCCCAGAAACATGCACTCGACCATAAAATCTGCCAAGGCTTGAACTTTGATCGCCGTATGGGGGACGTGTTCGAGGTCGTATTCCCCCCAATTCGATGGGCCAGGCTATGACTCTGCCCGAAGCTTCTAACCTTGTTATAATTTTCTTCAATGGCTGATTGGTGACAACTTGAACTATTCGACCTTGAAAGTAATGTCGAAATTTTCGGGAGGCCATGACCAACCCGTATGCAAATTTTTCGGCGTTGGGGTACCTTGTTTCTGCATCCTTAAGGACATGAGATACGTAAAAAACAAGATGTTGGTTACCTTCATGATTTTTCACCAGTACCGCACCCAATGTTCTATCGGACACAGCTAAGTAAAGCTGAAGTGTTTCCTTCGGATCATGACTTATTAAGAGTGGTTCCTTGGTGAGATATTCTTTCACTTTTTCGAATGCCTTTTGAGACTCGGGCCCCCACTCAAAATTCTTTGACCTTTTAAGCATGGCGAAAAAAGGAAGCGCCTTCTCGGCTGATTTGAAAATGAATCGCCGAAGGGCGGCCAGTCGGCCGATCATCTTTTGGATATCTCTGATGCATTTAGGGGTCTCTATGTTGACGACTGCTTCAATTTTCTCCGAGTTCGCCTCTATCCCACGAGAACTGACCATGTAGCCCAGAAACTTTCCACTTGACACCCCGAAGGTGCACTTGTTCGGATTGATCCTCATGTTATTTCTTCGGAGAGTTTCGAAGCATTCTCATAAGTCCTCGGCATGATCTTGGAACAGGTACTTTATAATCATATCGTCCACATAAGCCTCCGTATTCCATCTGATATGCTGCTTGAACACTTTATTCACCATTCGCTGGAATGTGGCTCCAGTGTTCTTAAGTTAGAAGGGCATTTTGATATAAGCATAAGTTCCCTTCGGAGTTATGAACGCTTTCTTGGGCACATCCTTATCGTTCATGGCAATTTGATGATAACCAGAAAAAACATCAAGAAAACTAAATACCTGGAATCCAGCCGTGGCATCTATCAGTTGGTCGATGCTGGGTAGGGGGAAATGATCCTTCAGACAAGCCTTATTGAGATTCGTGTAGTCCACACACATCCTCCACTTCCCATTGGATTTCTTAATGAGCACAACGTTAGCAAACCAGTCACGGTATTCAGTTTCTTCTATAACCTTAGCTTCCAACAGCTTCTCCACTTCGGCCTTAATGACCTTCTATCATTCGGCTGTAAAAGTCCTCTTCTTCTGCTTCACCGGTTTGGCCTCAGCTGCACATTACGACAATTTTAGCCGTCTTGAGATCCAAACCAGGCATAACTTCTGGCCCCTAGGAAAACAAATTATGGTACTTCTGAATCACCGTAATAACCTTTTCCCGCAGATCTTTCTCCATATTTCTCCCAATTCTAACCATTTTGCTCGAATAGCCTGCATATATCTCAAGCTCTTCGGTCTCGGCAGCTGGCTCATCGATCGAAATTGAAAGATCCGCCACGAACTTTTCCAACTCGATGTTCAGGGTCTCTCTACTCCCACTAGGCTCTGCTTCGACTCATTTTCTATTTCTAGTTTCATTTGGCTTCTCATAGGCCTGATCTTTCTCCAAGTCCTCCAACTTATAATTCGGGCGGTTTTCAGATCGCCCCTCATATCTCCTTCCCCTTTCTTAGTTGGAAATTTAAACTTGAGATGGGGTATAGACTCTACTGCCTCAAAGGTTGACAGGGACTGTCTTCCTAGAATAGCATTATATAGACTCTTGATTCGAACCACGTAGAACTTTACAGGCTTTTCAACAGTATATGGCAATTTACCCAAAAGGATGGGGGGAGTTATCGTACCTTCAAACTGTATTGGATGCCCTCCGAAGGATTCATTGCATGGATCTAGTTGCTCTCCCACCAAGTTCATCTTACAATAAGTCTTGTGGAACAGTATGTTGGCCGAACTGCCAGTATCCACAAGCACCTTCCAAATTTTATTCTGCCCAATGAGAGGGTTGATGATCAGGGGGTCTTCATACGGGAGAATGACGTCCTCATAGTCCTCCATAATGAAAGTCATAGGCATGTGAGGCTTTTCCTGGATGAACTGAAAGAGGTTGTAGACTTGTCATGCGTATTTTTTCTTCACTGTCTTACTATCTATGTCCAGCACACTGCCCCTAGATATTGTCTTCACCTCGCCTCTTATCCTGTATCTTCGTTCACGCTTCTCAGCCTCTGGCTCCTTCTGATTTTCCTTCGGCCCCAGTCTGTCCCTCAGATTTCAGACGAACTGATTAAGTTCGCCTTCTTTGATCATCCGCTCAATAAGCTTCTTGAGATGGTAGCACTCATCATTATTATGCCCTTAATCTCTATGATAATCGTAGTACTTGTCGGGGTTCTTCTTATGATTTGGGACTTTCATCTTTGCCGGCCGAATGAACCCAGGCTTGTCCTTGATCTCATGGAGAATCTTGGAGATTGGTGCATTCAGAGGGGTGAATACAGCTGAATCTCTATCTCGGTGCCGTTCGGCCCCACGATCAGTTTCTTTTCTTCCTTATTTTCTACTATCCCTTCAGTCATTCCCAGATCTTGAACTTTCGTACTGCTCGCTTCGATCGGTCATCCCTTCGAGAATCTTTGTAACCCCCAATACTTTTCATTTCCCGCCGAATGTTCTCACCCCTCATATATATATCATTTAGGGATTTTGGGAGAAAATCGTAAAGAGAGGAACAAATTTTTTTCCTTTGTAGGGGTCCATCCCTGCCGTAAAGAAGCCCATAGCTTTGACTTTGTCCAAATTTTTGACCATTACAGCTTCTTCCTTGAACCGGGCCAAATAATGCCCTAGTTCTTCATTCGCCCTCTATCTACAATGGACTAGGGCCTCAGTATCCTTCTCCTTTCGTCATAGATGCGAGTAGTACTTTAAGAACTTTCTCTTCAGCTGCTCATACGACCCGATGGACCTGGGTTTGAGGGATTTATACCATATCGAGGCCGATCCCTTCAGATAGGTCTTAAATATTTTGCAGAGCATGATGTCATTATGCCCCATTCCAATCATCAGCAACTCATATTTTTTGTAATGGTCTTTTGGGTCGCCTTTCCCATTAAACTCACTCATCTTTGGGAATTGCCTTTCCTCGCCTAGGGGGTTGATACTTCTCAATTTCTTCTGTTATAACCGGTTCTCGATCAACCCTTATGTCGCCGAACATAGCTTTTTCCAGGCGAGTAAGTCTGATCCGGGAACCATCAGGTTCTTCGTCCGATTCAGATGAAAAGTGTTGCTTCGTTCGCTTCCTTCTGGGGTGCGAATCAGAGTCAGACTCATCTTCTTCGTCATACCCCTTACGGTCTTTCATGTGTTTGGTGGTTTTCTCTGGTTATCAGCCTGCAATGCTTCGCGCAAAGCTTTAGCCTGTAGCTCAATTTCTTCCCTCAGGAGCTGCAGGGCTTTCAGTCGTAGCGCATTGGGCTCTCTTCGCTTCGCCCGGGCCTTTGCTTCTTTATCGGTTTGGTCATCTTTTTCCTTGCCCTTCTCCGCGGCTAACTTTTCTGCACGGATCTTGAGGAGCAAGGCCTCTTCTTTGGGAGTCAACTTGATGACTCCATCGGCGTCCACCAGGGAGGACATCTGTCCCCCATAGTGAGGAGGGAAATCAGGTGGTGGTGAGTGCTCATGAATTGTGTTTGTCATTGTCTTGATACCTCGTTTGTAATTCTCATAGTTCCCACTGACGGCGCCAAATATTATGCCTAGATCTTCTTCGATCAGAATGAACGGTCTTCGGCCTCCCTGGAACTGCCTTCGGCTGCTACCTGAAAGGGAAGAGAATGCGAGAGATTGTCCCCCCGATTCACCTTCGCTGTGAGAATGAGAATCTGGATGTAGAGTGGGTTTAGTTTGAGAGAACGAGTGTCTAATTTTTTATGTCTTACTTTCCTGGGGTTTTAATACCCGATCCTATCATCAATGCTTCGTTTGTTACACCTCAATTATGAAGAGGAGTGAAAGGGGGGCGTTACGATTGTGTAATCCCAACGATTGAAGTAGAAGTGGGCCTCAATCTGACGAGCTGACTGAGCCTTCGGTTCATGGACCCGTTGGGCCTTCTACCCAATAGTATAATTATCTAATGCGCCTTCGTTCGGTGGACCTTATTAGGCCCATAGCCAACATGTAGAACAAAGAAATGTTACATTCACAAAAGAATAAAAAAAATTTCAACAATAATTTTAAGGTAACTACATACAAAATTGATTATATGTATGCTAAATTGATAAATGAATTTTTTTTTAGCAATTTAGTTTGTGATTTATAATATAATATTATCGTATGTTATATAATCATTTGTATCAAATTAATATGATATATACATATGTATGTATGTACCCACGCATATATATATATATATACGTATATATATACGTATATTAAAAACGAGTTGCATTAAAATTAAATTAAAACCAATTCACAACTAACGAATTTTAAAGTATATTTGGTTGGCAGAACTACAAAATTATATTTCAATTTTGGTTTAATTTCATTTAAAATTGAATCAATGTTACAAGGTAGAGAAATTTATTGATAAATTTATTGATGGTAATAAATTTATCCCCACTTTATAGTGTTCCGTTAGATAAATGTCACCATCATTTTATTTTTGTCCGTTTGTTATACATAATATTTTGGTTTTTGCACACTTTTTAACATATATTGATTAAACATTTAAAACAATAATTTTTTAAATTTTTTTTATGAATTAAAAATATTTATTGTCTATTGTTATTTAAAAAAATTATAACTAATATAATTGTTTAGTCAAAATACATTGATATATGTGAAAAATTAGAGGAAAGAGTAATTTGTCTATTTTCAAGAATGTAATACCCAATATATATGATGGATCAAAAATATCAAAGAAAACGGCCTGCATGCAGAAGTTGCCACAGCACACAGCAAGAAGAACACGTGTTGCCACCTCTCTCTCTCTCTCTTCATGAACTCATCACTTTGTCTCTTCTCCTTCTCCTTTGAGCTTATCCCTTTTCACTACCCTCATCTGTAATTTCAGTTAACATCCCCCCTCTCCCTTTCTTATCAATTTTTTTTATATATGTACATTGTTTTGGTGCTAGTAGCAATTAAAATACTAAAATCTATATTTAATTTATTCGAAATTAATGATGGATCTGTTCAACGCTTTTCTTGATTTTGTGGTGCCGCCGGCGAGCTTGGTGATGCTTGCATTTGCATGGCCAACTTTGTGTTTTGTGAATACTTGTGAGTGGATTTATAACACCTACTTTAATTCTTCTGATATGGAAGATAAAGTTGTTATTATCACTGGAGCTTCTTCTGGTATTGGTGAGGTAATTTTATTTAATATTCATACTAGTTTTTTGGTAAATTATTTACTGATTTAATTTTTTAATATTGCTTGTATGTACTGGTATCATTTTTATAATAGGGAAATATTTCTTTCGAGTTTTAGAACAGTAAGGTTGTTAATTACATCTACGAATAATGGTTTTTTTTATGAATTGGGAGAGGAGATAACATAAGTTTCAGACAGTTCTGTCGTTAATCTAGCTTATGTAGTATGTTGAATCAAGAAAAGAAAGATATGTAGTGCTGCCACAGTTATAGGTTATCGATAATTACATAGTAATCAGATGTGTGTGTTTCCAGTTTTAATACCTTTCTTTGTGCAATATATGATCCAATTGATTGAGATCTGTATTTCTTTGCATATAAATTTTGCTGATGTTCATTGTTTCTAGATTGCTTTTTATGCAAATGCTTACAATATACTAATATTTTGCTGAAGTTCACTGACCTGTGATATATGCAAAATTCTTATTTTATAAAAATTTCATCATGTTATTGTGGTTTTTTGACATCAGCAAATTGCATACGAGTATGCAAAGAGGAGAGCGAAACTTGTCTTGGTTGCGAGGAGAGAGTTTAGGCTTCGAGGGATTGCTGAGAATGCAAGACTACTTGGCGCTAATCATGTGCTCATAATAGCTGCCGACGTAGTAAAGGAAGAGGACTGTCGGAGATTTGTTAATGAGACTGTCAGAATTTATGGACGTGGTAAGCCTTAAAAGTTCTGCTCATTCCAAGAAAAGTATAAACATGTGGCGGGTTGTGGTTAGACCTTTTCGTTAGTAGATGACACAATTAATATATAATCGACAAAAAATACCTAAGCATCTGTCACTCAGGGTGAAAAAGCAATAATTAGAAGCAGAAATTTGTTTATATAAATTTATTAAAGCCTTTTCAAGCAGAATTGTCCGAACTCTTGTGCTTTAAATTAAGGTAGCTTTCCTATATGTTTTATATATTGAATATAAGAATGTTATCAATTAACTAAGTCAATTTATTTCAGATATTTCAACAACTAAGACAATTATAAGCACACGGTTCGGAATAGCCATATCTGGCAAAATATTTAAGTTTCCCTTATTGTCATGTAATGCTTGCATTGGTGCTCGTGTGCATCCTTTTCATTTAACAACAATACTGCTAAGCATTATCGGTGATGAGGAATGTCTTTATTCATCATTCAGTTTATTTACTTCATCCATTTCGATTCAACAGTGGATCACCTAGTAAATGCAGCAAGTTTGGGGCATACTTTCTACTTTGAGGAAGCTACAGACACATCTGTATTTCCAATCTTGATGGTAATCATCATACAGTAATTTGTGAAATGATTTAATAATATTAGAGGTTGACATAGTACTTCCATGTGTTGAAAAGTTACTACAAGGTTTCTACATTCATTCTTTCAGGACATAAACTTTTGGGGAAATGTTTACCCAACATATGTTGCCCTGCCTCACCTGAGACAAAGTAATGGAAGAATTGTGGTTAATGCATCGGTTGAAAATTGGTTACCCTTGCCAAGAATGAGCTTATATTCTGTAAGTTAACCTCTGGAATCATCTACTAATTTCTGTATTTAAGCGTGCAAGAATGTATTATATCAACTATCAAGTAGAAAAGCTTTTTAGAGATACGTGCTTGAAAGTACTCCCTCCATCCCAAATTAGTTGTGCCATTTGATTTTACACGAATTTTGAGTTGCTTTGACTGTATATCTTTTTGATTATTTTTTAGATTTTCTTTTTGTGAATAAAAATTTAAATCCTAAACGTTGATTCATAAAAAGAAATTTTGAACAAAAATTAACGGTGATATGCGGTCAAGGCACCTTAAATTACGTGCAAAAGTCAAATTGGACAAGTAGTTTGGGATGGAGGGATTTTTTTCATTAAATTCCATGTATTTAAATGTTTATATGTGGAGGGCCATAGTTTGTTTGTTCTGTTATATCCCTTCTAGGTCCAGTTGACGGGTTTCTCAGCGTTTCCACATTGGGTTGGGATGTAAGATGGGCCTTAACTCTAAATCCTGTAGAGCAGAAAGTGCATTATAAGATCCAAGAATCTCAGGACACCTCAGACATAAATCTTAGTACGAAACAAGGGTAGAGATAAAATAAATAGGCATTTCATACTTGCACGGGAAAACTAGCATTAGTACTCTTGGCAATGTAAACTAAGCATTTATAGTATACTGACCAACTCTCAAGCTCATACGCGGAGTTTCTTGACA
The DNA here is from genome assembly GCF_009905375.1 of Apium graveolens. Taxonomy (NCBI): domain Eukaryota; kingdom Viridiplantae; phylum Streptophyta; class Magnoliopsida; order Apiales; family Apiaceae; genus Apium; species Apium graveolens. The sequence continues at coordinate 248,447,945 of NC_133653.1, read as the reverse complement.
TCAGATTAGTACAAATAGTAAGTCTGTTAAGGAACAATATGCCATCATGCAAAGCAATGCTTTTGCAAAAGACCTTAGGGCTAGGAGTTAATTTCACTGCAAACAAGTGAAGTTTACCAACCACTGGTCTTTTTTCTCATATTTATGTTGTTTAGTGTATTTGTCGATTACAGTGCATCCTTTTCATGTTATATTAATGTTTAGTGAACAAAATATAAACCTGCTTTTACTCGTCAGTTTGAAAATGACAGGATATATAGATGTAATTGATTGATCAATGAGCAATTCATTGACTTTGCTTCTGTTTGGAAATTGAATCATATGACTAGGCGGCAAAGGCAGCTTTGATCAACTTCTATGAGACACTACGATTAGAAGTGAAGGATGAAGTTGCCATAACAATTGCTACCCATGGTTGGATAGGTACTGAAATGACTGGTGGAAAGTTTTTGCTTGAGGAAGGGGCAGAGATGCAGTGGAAGGAAGAAAGAGAAGTAAGTTCTATATGCACATTATTGAAGTTATATTTTGAATTTACTAAATTTTTTTTCTCGGCCCTCGAAGTTCTTTGTCAGACTTGGCTTTTATGTAATAAAGAAATCACCTCTAACTTTGGAGATACTACAAACTACAGCTTTGCTAGCAGTCATATCAATAAGACAATAACTTCCATTTTTCTTTGAATTAAATTTTGTTTAAGGTAAATGCTTCTGGTGGTGCGGTTGAGGAATTTGCGAGGCTGATTGTTTCGGGGGCCTGCCGCGGGGACTCATACGTGAAATACCCAAGTTGGTATGATATATTCCTTCTCTACAGGGTATTTGCACCCAATGTTCTCAAGTGGACGTTTAGCTTTCTTTTTACAACTCGAGGTGTCCGAAGAACTTCCTTGGTGGGAACAGGAAGGCCTCTTCTTGAAGGTCCTCCCCAAAAGAATCTTCTTATGGCTCCTGCTACCTCTCCCAGCAGGCAGCGGCAAATGAAAATGGAATGAAGATAAATGTATCTTCTAGCTATGTTGTTTGTGTTATTGTGGGAATGAGACATTTGAATAAGCACCGAATCTGCCAGACTTTACTTTTAATCTATGACATTAGTTGTAATATTTTCAGTAATGTTAATGTAGAATATTTAAAGTCTGTATTATTGACCGAGTGACAGCATAGAATTAAGGAAATTGTCAACATAGGTTGGTCAAGAGCAAGCAATCCTTTTATGATGCAGATGTTATAATCCTACTTGTTATGCAGAGGACTCGGAACTAAAGCATTACTACGTCGCACTAAAGCGTTAGCTTAATTGGTGCCGACTTGATGCAAATCACAGACCTTTTATGTGATTTAGTTTCAGATTGAGCAGTAGCACCAAATGATATAGAATCAGTTAATGCAGATCATAGACCTTCTATGTGAAATTGCATCAGATTGTATTGAGTAAACAGCTCATCTAAAACCTTAAGGTTTTAGAGAAAGACCCAATAGGATCATATATTTAACACTCCCCCTCACTCGAAAGCCCATTTATGGGTCGAAGAGTGGAACACCGGCACCCATCTTTGGGGTATCAATTGTCTTTAGTGTCCACATTAAATTGTGAGAATGTTGGGGGTGGTTGGGAATCGAACCTTAGTCCTCCCACCAGCCTAAGCTCTGATACCATGTGGAACCACCACGTTAATGGTGGATCTAGCTCAAGGAAGAAGATAAAGCTTCGTCTCTATTTTATATATTCAAAATTAGAATTTCAGTAAAAGTCAAAAAACATACAAGCTGTCCATTCTCTTATATCAAAACAAAAAAAGCAACTAACTCCTAACAAACTAGCTAGCTGACATCCAGCTGTCAATGAAGTAAGCATGACATAAGGACATGAATCAGCCAATAAATGTGTGTTTTTAGGATATCCCTATGGTCAAAAAGGTTACAAATTATATGATTTAAATGATCATAAAATTTTCCTGAGTAGAGATGTTTTGTTCAAGGAAGACATCTTTCCTTTTCATTCTGAATGTTTTGATACTGATCAATCTGTTTCTTTTCCTCTGGTTAATCCTTCTATTTCTCCCGAGACTGTTTTTTCTGAACAAAATTCTCCTTCTATACCTTCATTTCCTGTTCTTTCATCTTCTGAATCTGATTTTTCTCAATCTTCTCAATCTGTTCCTTCTACAAATCATTTGTTGGATACAGATACTATATCTTCTTTTCTTCCTTCTCAAAATGTGAGAAAATCAAACAGAGTTCCAGTCATGCCCAAAAAATATGATGACTTTGTTGTTTCTGCTTCTTTACCTAAACCTAATTCTACTACTGGTTCAGCATTCAATGTTTATACTGAATCTTCTTTGTCACATTTGGATACTTCTGAGCTGGTTTCCTTAGCAAATGTTTTTGCTGCAAATGAACCTTCTTGTTATCAACAAGCAAAGCAAGATCCTCAGTGGGTAGATGCAATGCATCAAGAAATTAAAGCTCTTGAAGATAATGATACTTGGGATCTTGTTCCTTTGCCTCCTGGAAAAACAGCCATAGGTTGTAAATGGGTTTATAAAGCCAAGTTTAATTCTGATGGTACTTTACAAAGATGTAAAGCAAGATTAGTTGCTAGAGGAGATAAACAGATTAAAAATAAGGACTTTAAGCATACTTTTAGTCCTGTGGCAAAATTCACTACAGTTCGAGTTCTGATTGCTTTAGCAGCTGCTATGGACTGGGATTTACACCAGTTGGATATTAACAATGCTTTTTTGCATGGATATGTGGAGGAAGAAATCTATATGCAGCCTCCACCTGGTTATGCATTGCCTCATTCTGGTTTGGTTTGTAAGTTAAAAAGATCCTTGTATGGTTTAAGACAGGCTGCTAGGCAATGGAATGTGGAACTCTGCAAGCATTTACTGTTGATTGGTTTTCAGCAGTCTTCTCAAGATTATTCAATGTTTACTAGGGTTGGTGCTGATGGTCAATTTACCGTGGTTGTTGCTTATGTAGATGACTTGCTTCTCACTGGTTCTTCTTTATCTGATATTCAAGCTGTTAAGAAGTCTCTTCATGCAGCTTTTACAATCAAGGATCTAGGATCTTTGAAGTATTTTCTTGGTATTGAAGTTCAAAGGACTCCTGCTGGTATTTTACTAAATCAGAGAAAGTATATTCTTGATTTGTTAAAGGATTCTCATATGGAAGATTGTCACAGTGTTTCTACTCCTTTTCCTGCTAATCTGCATTTGTCTGATAAGGATGGGGATTTATTGGATGATCCTGAAAGATATAGGAGGATTGTTGACAAGCTCTTATATCTGAATATGACCAGGCCTGATATTTCTTATGCAGTACAGCAGTTGAGTCAATTTCTTAATGCTCCTTGTACTTCTCATTTGACTGCTGCTACACATATTCTGAAATATTTAAAAGGAACTATCAGTTTGGGATTGTTTTATCCTTCAGACAATCCTTTCTTTTTGAAAGCTTTTTGTGATGCTGATTGGGGCAGTTGTCCTTTTTCTGCAAAATCTCTTTCTGGTTATGCTGTTTTTCTTGGTTCGGCTTTAATCTCCTGGAAAACCAAGAAATAAAAGATTACCTCTAAAAGCACTTGTGAAGCTGAGTATAGAGCTATGAGTTACACTACTAGTGAGCTCATTTGGCTTCAAGGTTTGCTACAAGATTTAAAAGTTTCTCTTCCCCTTCCTATTGATTTGTTTTGTGATAATCTTTCTGCCATGTATATTGCTGAGAATAAGGTTTTTCAAGAACGTACTAAGCATCTCAAAGTTGATTTCCATTTCATCCGGGATTATGTTGATTCCAACTTCCTTAATATTCTTCATATCCGCACTTTTGTTCAGTTGGCTGACATTCTCACAAAATCTTTGCCACCTACTCAACATCGTTTCTTTGCTGACAAGCTTGGTCTTCTCTCTGTTTCACCTCAAGCTTGAGGGGGGGATATTGGCTGATTCATGTCCTTATGTCATGCTTACTTCATTGACAGCTGGATGCCAGCTAGCTAGTTTGTTAGGAGTTAGTTGCTTCTTTTGTTTTGATATAAGAGAGTGGACAGCTTGTATGTTTTTTGACTTTTACTGAAATTCTAGTTTTGAATATATAAAATAGAGATGAAGCTTTATCTTCTTCCTTGAGCTAGATCCACCATTAACGTGGTGGTTCCACAGATTGATCTGTAGAAAGATCACAAAGTGATATATAGTATCTGCTCTTGGGTACTAATTTACTATGCTTTTAATAAACATCAATCCAAATGTGAATTGATATATAACATCCGCTCTTTGGTACTAATTTAAAATAACATCTGCTCTTGGGTACTAATTTACTACGCTTTTAATAAACATCAATCCAAATGTGAAAAGAGAAAAGAGGGTTGACCTTTTTTGTTGCAAGTAACGCTAGGTAATACGGTATTTAAGCCTTATTAATAGAAATAAAAAATATTCACACTGTTTGATATGAATAGAAAATACATCCTAAAAATATATTAAATGTCGCATTAATTATACTTGGGTTTCTTGTCAGAAGTCCAGTACAAACCTGTCTGGTCCGAGCTCGTAGCAGACTCAAGACGGTCCTTGTAGACAAGGCCCGCCAGCTGAGGTCATCAAGGTCCACGAACACAAACTGTTCACGGACTAGACCCAATACGGCTGGAAGAGCAGATACATGTGTACTAAACGGACTCAAAATCCTACACAGAAGGTTCTGGAGTTCCTTATTTTATAGGACTCCTAATCACAATCCAAGTCTCCCAACACAAGTCTAACCATAGACTCACCTATATATAAAGGGTTCTACCCCTCAACCTAAAACTACGTTTTTGGCTTGATTCTCTACCACACAGGGATATGTAGGCATCTTGCGAGGACCGATAGTCCCGAACGCAAGAGCAACCATTAAATCTCGAAACTCACAAACCCTAGCATTAAATACTAATGCACTTTAGTTCTTATTCCACAATATTTGGCGCCATATGTGGGAAGACTAAAACAAGCATGGTGAACCCACGGAGCAGAAACAACATTGGGACAAACACTCCTGTTCCATCGCGAACAATCACATCAGTGGTGAAAGTACCACCACACTCAACTTATGCCTCCACTCAAGGAGGAATCCTGGTAGGGCTCAGCCACAAGGGACGAATCCCCTGGCTCCTCAAGGGACGAATTCCCAATTTCAGCTACTACATGTGAACTCTCAACCCGTTGGGTATGAGTACTCGACGATCGTGACCACTAACCCCACTTACGGGATGCCTCTATACCCCAAAGATGGAGGAAGTGGACACTCTAATAGGAGTGAAGTACAAGGGCGGACGCCCCAATACATACGTGGCTTGGCTCCAATTCCAGAAGATCAAGAATTTCCGGACCTTATACCGATAGAGACTCTGAATCATCTGATGATGATGTTGCTCCGAGAAGGAGGCATGCTGGCAAAGAGCTGATGTCTATTACTGACCAGCGCCCAGGAGCACTCAAGGGATAAATTTCCAAGATATTCAGGAGAGGATCAGGGCTCATGAAGCTGAGATCCAAAGGACAGCGCGACCTGGAGACGCATCTGACTCCAAGACCCCTACTTGCTCCAAGGCGGAGAGATCCTCCTCCAATCATACACCTGGATGGTTCAATACCAAGAAAGGCTGTTGCCCCAAGGGCTGATCCAAGTGATTTTATGCCCCTAGGAGATCTTGATGATCCAAACCCACCATTTACTAACGAGATAATGAATGCCCGCATCTCAAGGAGGTTCAAGATGCCCACCATCAAAGCATACGATGGTACTGGCGACCCTGCTAATCATGTTAGGACGTTCTCTAACGCCCTGTTACTACAACCCGTGAACGACGCTATTAAGTGTCAGGCCTTTCCTCAAACCCTATCGGGTATGGGTCAAAGGTGGTACAGCCGTCTGCCCCCAAACTCTATTGGATCCTTTAAGGACTTGAGCCAAGCTGTTATCAAGCAGTTAATAAGTGGCAGAGTACACGCGAAGAGTTCAGCCTTTCTCATGGGCATAGTCCAAGGAGCAAAGGAGTCCCGGAGAGAGTATCTGAATCGATTTACGAAGGAGGATTTGAAGGTCCCTGATCTTGATGATAAGGTAGCTATGATAGCCCTATAGCAAGGGACTAGAAACGAGTTCCTTAAGATGTCCCTGGCTAAGCGTCCTCCCGAAAGCATGCTGCAGCTCCAGGATAGAGTCGAAAAGTATATCCAGGTGGATGAGAGTATGAAGAAGATGGCTGTGAATAATGAACCTACTGGAAACAAGAAGCAAAAGACGGATCATGAGTACGATGCCAAGGACAAGTATTCACGAATTGGCAAAAACTCTGACTCCTCCTCTTCTAAGAAGAATCAGCAACCAAGGTTCACTGAATATGCGAGGTTGAACGCTCCAAGGAGCCAGGACAAAGAGTTCAAATGGCCGAAGCCACTAAGGGGAGACCCTGAGAAAAGAGACAAGAGTCAATACTGCAGGTTTCATAAAGATGATGGTCATGATACTGATGATTGTAGGAAACTCAATGATGAGATTGAGTATTTGATCCGAAGGGGAAAACTCGGACGTTTCACCAAGGGTGAAGAGGCTGAAGGCCAAAAAAGAGACAATGATCGAATGGGCAACGACAGAGATCGCAACCCACAGCCCCAAGGGCCAGTAATCAATATAATCTCAGGAAGTCCTACCGCAGCTGGTACTATAAGGAACTCCCGAAAAGCTTATACGAGAGAAGTAATGAGCATAGTTGGAGAGCCATCTAAGCGTTCCAAGTTAGAGAACGCTTGAATTTGGTGACTCAGACCTTGAAGGTTTGAAATTTTCTCAGGATGATCCTCTGGTTATCACTCCGATAATTGGAAATTATCCTGTTATGAGGGTCCCAGTGGACAATGGAGCTTCCGTGGACATTCTGTTCCATGACACATTCATAAAGATGAGCTAAAATGATTCTCAACTAACTCCATCTGACGCACCTATATACGGGTTTAACCATGTGAAATGCAAAGTCGAAGGAGCAGTACAACTTCCCGTAACTATTGGGGAAGAGCCCAGGGAGGCCACGCAGATGTAAAACTTTCAGGTTGTCAAGGTAGCCTCTACTTACAATGCTATCATGGGTAGAACAAGGATCCATGATTTTAAGGCCATGCCCTCAAACTACCACATGGTACTGAAGTTCCCAACTAGGAATGGTGTTGGAGAAGCGAAAAGAGATCTGAAAATGGCCCGCACTTGCTATGTTGCAGCACTTAGGCCCGATGGAACCGTGGCAGGTCCTCCCCATAGAAGACATGGATGTACGAGATAATGACGACTGCGAGGGAATCCAGCCGAGGACTTGGTGTTAGGGAGAAAACACGTGCTAAAATTACACGCAAGTATACGCGTTCGCAAGTAGTATAAGATATAAATCAGATTTGTACGCATAGAGACTCTTTTTAGTTAATTTAAGATTATGCACCTATGCAACAATGGTATGGCTATTGCTCAATGCTAAGACAATAACAAGTTGAGATGTTTATAACTAAAATTAAACTAACATGCAATTAACTAAGAATAAAAGTGATTGAGTTAACTATATGAGACAAATATGGTATTCTAACTTCATTAAATACTTCATTCAAAGTCATTGTTCTTAACCTTAGCATGCAATGGTGATGACAACTAATCAGATAACACGAAACTAGTAAATGCCAACTTTCGTTGTACGAATACCCTACTGCCAGACATCCAAAAAAGAGATAGAAGCTGAATAGACATCAATTATGTTGAGACCCTATATATCTATAGAATTTGACAACATAAAGGTTTAATGAACAAGTTATCTCTCGTGATTACATAGGGAAAGTAAGATGGTTAAAATTACCTATGAATCATGCATAATAAATACATGAACCTATGCTAGCATGGCAAGTTCTAAACTTCTATATTCACTTCTGCTTCAATAGAGATTAACACGCTATCTTATATGTTAGCTACGCACATAAGACGAATAAGCACAACCAACACTAGGATATCAATCAATCACCACACACCAAGATAATGAAGCAAATTAACTATAGAAATCCATAAGTAAATCTGTTGGAACCCCACGATAACGATTAGTTCATAACCGAACTCATCGTCACCATGGGTTCCAATAAAAGCATGATAATAAACAATATAAGAGTATTAGGGTTCAAAGACAAATAGAAAACAAGCATTCAAGTATAACTATACTAAATAAAATAAAAGTCTTCTTCTCCGTAGTCGTCTTGTGCTCTCTAGGTCTTCTTATTGCTCTCCCCTCGCTCCTTGTCGTTAAAAACGTCTTTTTATTGGTATATATAAGCCCCTAGTGGACCTGGACCCTCAAAATCATCAATTTCTACTAAAATCAGGATTCTAGGGCAAAAAGGGCGGGGTGGCCACGCTAAAATCAGCACGGGCGTGCTGGTTTTTTGGCAGAAAGTCGGCGCGGGCGCTGGTTTTGGGGGCGGCCATGCAGGGTTTCTAGATTTTTCCGCTGATTCTTCTTTTGGCCGTATCTTGAGTTCTGCTCGTCAGAATTAGGCGATTCAACAGCCCACACGAAGCTATTGAGATTATCTTTAACTTGATAATGGAATAGGCTTCCAATTCTTAGCTCTTTTCAGAATATTTCCTTGAAAAGCTCCTTTCTTCATTTAACTGATGCCTGAAATGCAATAACACAAAAACATATCAAAAATACCAACAACTTGAGTCCAAAACACCAACTTAAGCTTGTAATGAAGAGTTCCAAATAGATATAAAATCCAAATATCACACCCCCAAACTTGAAACGATGCTTGTCCTCAAGCATAAATAGACTCAAAAACTATAAAACAAACCTAATGCATGAATGCAACTACGTGAATGCAAATAAATGATAACGCAATCGATCCCCTCAGAATAACTATAACCAAATGAATAAGCCAATGCCTCTAAGAATGTAATGGCTTAAAACAGAGCTCGAATAAATCCCACAAATCAACTCACAACCAGAAATGTGCGTGTGTGGGATGTTTAATAGATATACTCTCAATACTAGATCAATAACAATAGCTTATCTTTCATCAAAACAATCACGAGTTTATAAACAGAATAGATGTTAAACACATAATGACTCACAACACCTCCTTCCTACTAGAGTAATAAAAAGATTCATGCTATTATTGAACTCATAACAAAGATGCTTATTTGATCGTGCAATGAATGAGGTTCCAAAAGACTTATACAATAATACCCATGTAGCGAGCGTTATGTTAGCGGATCTTAGACTACCAAAGCCTTAGGTCACTAGGCACAAAGTCCCCTAGAACTTAATAACTCGAGTATTAAAGAGCTCACTCTTGATCAATTATGCATAAACACATTCTTTTTTTCTCTTTTTTTCCAATTTTTTTATTTTTTCAATAATTTCTGAATGAGTGCATTTCACTCCATCTCATTCAACCCTGGACTACTCATAAAAATATGAGCCGACTACTAGCCATTTGACGCCTAGCCTTATTCACAACTATCAATGAAATCCAAGTTTTTCTCCAGTTTTAAAAATCAGTGTTTCTACGTCATTACGAGAATACCAAAAATTCTAGATACAAACAAATGATTAAATCTCAACAAATAAACAAGTATGATCATGATCTAGATCAAAAGCAGTCCTATAAGACTTGTGAAAAAAAAACTATCATGCAAATCAATTCATTAAGACTTAAACATCCCTCTATTCGTCATCACTACACTCACATCAACATCAACCAATCAATCAGAAATAGCTCAACCTAAGGGATCATGTTATATGCATGCACATGCAACTATATGAACTCACATAAAAACACAAATAAAAATGTCCTATATGAAAAATCATGCCAAAAATATGAATGAAATTCAACTAAACATGCAACATGAATCTATATGAATCTATATGGACACACACAAACTAATTCTTACATTATCACCCCAAACTTAAAATTTTCAATGTCCTTATTGAAGGTAATAATAAGGATTTCAGGAACCTAGTTATCAGGAGGATCACCCTCCTCGGGTGGAGGATCAGGTGGCCAATCAACCTCGATACCAATGTCTTGGAAAACAGAATCGAGAGCGTGTGTCAAATCTTCAGCAAAACGTCGGTGGATGTCATGCATGGCCTCAATATGCCGAATCAACCTTCTATACTGCGCATCACCAAGACCAAACCTATCAACTGTCTGTGGTGCACGAGAGGGACCCTCTGTAAGCACGGGAGGAACCGGCTGATCACCCTTTAGATTATCATAGATATATTCCAACCCCTTGTCAGGGGGTGCACCTAAGAATGTATAGCTCAAGTGATCTGGAAGTGGGTTGAGCTCAAGTGTGGGAGCTTCTTCAGTAGACGGCTCAAAATGCTCTTAAAATTTTTTTAACTCTGCTAACCCAAGAGAATCTAATGGCATATCCAACTTCCTCTTCCACGGAGGTGCATTCAAAACCTGCAGTTGCTCTGCTCCTTCTTCATCTTCAATAACTGATTCCCCTATTAAGACTCTCTCTAAAGTATCTGACTTAGGCAATTGCTCAAGCTCCAAATTCACGACAGAGTCGACCTACTATACTTTAAAGCACTGCTCTTTATCCGTGGGTAACTTTATTGCCTTGAACACACTAAAAGTGACCTTCTGATCTTGAACCTTCATCGTAAGCTCTCCTTTTGAACATCAATCATAGTTCGGCCTGTAGCTAAGAATGGTCTCCCCAAGATAATGGGAATCTTCTTATCTTCCTCAAAATACAGAATTTTAAAATTAACAGGGAAAATGAGTTTGTTCACCTTGACCAAAACAACCTCCACTATACCTCGTGGATAAGTGACGGTCCGATCGGCCAGCTGTAAAGACATGTTTACCGGTTTTGGATCATGCAAACCAAGTTTCTTGAACACGGATAAGGGTATCAGGTTGATGCTAGCTCCCAAGTCACACAAACACTTGTCAAAGGACATATTTCCAATGGTACAAGGTATCGTGAAGCTTCCTGGATCTTTAAGTTTAGGAGGTAGTTTCTGTTGCAGCACAGCACTGCACTCTTCCGTTAGAGCAACGGTTTCTAACTCCTCAAGTTTTAGCTTTCGAGATAGAATACCCTTCATGCACTTAGCATAGCTCGACATCTGTTATAGAGCTTCCACAAAAGGTATGTTGATATGCAACTTCTTGAAAACCTCTAAAAACTTGGAAAATTGATTGTCGAACTTATGCTTTTGAAGCCTTTTAGGAAATGGGGGAGGCGGATAACCTTGTTTCTCCCATGTATTCTGCTAAGGAGTAGTGTTTTCATCAGCATTCTTATTCGGTTCCACCTCGGCATCCTTCTACACAACATTTTCAGCTACAATCTCATTTTATGGAATTGGCAAGGGTGCAGACGCACCTGCATTCTAGAAAGAATTTTCAGACTCTTCGTCTTGATAATTCTGAGGGTTTGCGACCTTTCCAAACCTCAAGGTGATGGCGTTCACCAGTTCTTTTGCTTCCCTCTTTCCTGGAACTTCCGTTCACTAGGGAGTGTACCAGGTTGTCGATTTAACAAAGCATTGGCAATCTGCCCAATTTGATTCTCCAGAGTCTTGATAGAAACCACTTGGCTCTTGCACATGAGCCTCAACTCCTCCAATTCAGATTTTTCATTAACAGATGGACTGGACCTCCATGAGATTGTTGTTACAACCCCTATGGCTGAAACTGCTGTCTTGGTGCAAACTGTTGCTGGAAACCAGGAGGATTGAATTGCTTGTTTCCAAACTGCTGGTACGGCTGTTGCAATGCATTCTGATTGTTGCTCCAGCTGAAGTTCGGATGATTATGGTTGTTAGGATGGTACATGGCAGGAACTGGCTGCTGCAGCCTCTGAAAGTTGCCCATAAACTGAGCTGATTCACTAGATATTGCGCATTGCTCCATTTCATGCGCACTTGCACAAAGCTCACAAACACTTGTGATCTGATTAACACCATAGTTAGCCAGAGAATCGATTTTCATAGCTAACGCCTTTAGTTGAGCAGTGATAGCCGTAGCTGTATCCACTTCAAGAACTCCTGCTACCTTGCCCTGTGGCAATCTCTGGGTTGGATACTGATATTCATTAGCAGCCATCAATTCAATTAGTCCATAAGCTTCCTTATAGCTTTTTGCCCATTATGCTCCACCTGATGCTGCATCAAGCATGGGTCTAGACTGTTCTCCTAAACCATTGTAAAAATAATTGATGATAATCCAATCAGGCATGCCATGGTGTGGATACTTCCTAGGCATCTCCTTGTAGCGCTCCCAAGCTTCACATAGAGGTTCTCCCGATTGCCGCGCAAATTGAGTAAGAGCATTCCTGAGTGCAGCTGTCTTTGCCATAGGGAGGAATTTAGTAAGAAACTTCTTAGCAAGATCTTCCCAAGTAGTGATAGAACCTGTTGGTAGAGAGTGTAACCAACTCTTAGCCTTGTCCCTCAAAGAGAATGGAAGCAGTCTCAGTTTCACAGCATCTTCAGAAACATTATTGAACTTGAAGGTGTCACATATATCAATGAAATCCCTAATGCGCATATTGGGATCTTCCGTTGGAGAACCCTTAAACTGGACTGAATTCTGTACCATCTGAATCGTGCTAGCCTTGATTTCAAAAGTATTAGCCTTGATGGCTGGTCTGACAATGCTAGACTGAATGTCATTGATCTTCGGTTTAGAATAATTTATCAAAGCTTTCGGATTTGCAACTGGTTCTCCCATTGCAATGATAACTAGAGTACATGAAACACACGACTAAAGTAAACCTTGTAAGTAAGAGAGTCTGAGTCAGTGAACTTTAACGACCACTGATGTTAAGCACATAAACTAAAAATGTGTAGTTTTGGATAATTATACTAAAATCGCTATCGATTTGGATCTGTTTTATCAAATAAACATTATATTTTATATCCGATATGATTCAATGGGGTACCAATTTTCCGTAAATATAAATAGCCTTTACCGTGTTTTATTTTGTACGAAAAATCATCTACAGTAAGTTAAATATATAATTTTTAAAGAAAATCTATATATTCATAATAGTTCTTCGTAATCAAACAAAAATTTCAAGGCATTAGCGATATCCAATTTTGGAGTTCAAGTAACCAAATCGAAGGTATTGAAGAGTACAATCAAGTTTTGTAATCCATAATACTGCAGAATCATCCGGTAATTTTCTATATTTTTATTAATTTTCGAATTATTTTGGATTAAATTATGAATTTTTGATTTTGATGTTGTTTGTGTGATTTGATGCTTGCATGTTGTAGATAATTTGATTCTGATCATTTTGGTATGCCATAATAGTCATTTGGAGTTCAATAACATGTTCCAATCTGTGTTTTAATTTCGAATTATGAAATTAGGGTTTATAATCCGTATGAATGTTTTCATTTGAAATTAGGGCCTTTTGATCTAGGGGTTATTATATCGATTGGTTGGTATGGATGTGTAGAGCTTGAAAAGAGGTATCGATTGGTGGTGGTCTCGTCTACAGACGATATCAGAATCGAGCTTGCTGGAGAAAAGAAGAACTCGCCGTCCGACGAGTTTTCTTCGAGTTATTTCGGCCAACTCAGGGGTTATTGAGTTGTTTTGATTACATGGATAGATTCCTTGTGTTATGTAGATTAATTCTGGAGGAGATGGTGGTGTGACGGTACCGGAGTTGCAAACTCCGGCAAGCCCGTCGTTTTCCAGCGATGAAGACTGCAAAATTGCAGTTTGGTCCCTATTCCTTTAAAAACGATAAAGTTTAGTCTTTGTAGTTTGTGAAGTTTGCAAATTTAGGATTCCTATTTTAAAATTATTTAAAAATCATATTTTCTATTTACTTAAATTTTAGAAATTCGATTTTAATTATTAAAAATTCCAAAAATCATTATTTTAATTCCAAAAATTATTTTTAATTCAAAATAAATCTGAATTAATTAATTTTAGTTAATAATTAATTAGTTAATTGGTCAATTAATTTAAATATTAATTGATTTATTTAATTATTAATTAATTTTAATTGATTATTTAATTGGATTTTTTTTTGATTTAAAAATTCCAAAAAATAGTTTCGAGTTTTAAAATATTATTTAAATTGTTTTCAAGGCTCGATAATTATTATAAAATGATTTTAAAGTCAAATTAGGAAATACAAACCCTATTAATTGTTTATAAATGATTCAACGACCCGTTTGAATTCCGAAAAATGTTTAAAGATTCGTAATAAATATTTGAAAAATCATTTTAACCCCGAATCTTCTTTGAAAAAGTATTTTTATCGAATATCTTACGTGCTATGTGCTATAGGTGATCCGATTGATTTATGATATGCATATATGTGTATTATTTAACATTTTTAATCGTAACTTTCAATTCCTAAATAGGATTTGGGTGAAACGAAAGGTGGATAGAAGCTTATAATGAATAGCATAAAGTGAGAAAGAGTATTGATAGATACTTGTGATGTTTAGCAGAGAAAGCGAAGCATAGAAAGGGGAAGCAGATAATCAGTGATTAGGAGTCGGTGAACGAGAGCGAGTGAAGCATAAGCAGAGTGAGAATAGGCAAGTGATTCATAAACTATCTTGATATATGTTTGGAATAGTTCTATTTTATATTGCAAGTGTTTGAAGCATTTAACCTTAAACCTCGATTCTAGTTATTGATCTTTGAACCGTAAGACTTATTCTTTGTAACCATTTATTGTTGAATACCCCGATACGAACCACAGAGATACGATACTACTCCACAAATACATACAAACTAAATACCGATCACTGAACTAGAATTGTTTAACATACAAACTTTCATACCTTATACATCAGAAGACTAATCCTTATAACTACGAGACCTTGATTCTTCTGATATCTAATTCTTTTACCGGCTGATAGCTAATCTTTATACTTACCTTGTTGTATCTTATTGGTGATTGCAAACCACCTTATGCTTGAGAACCAGTGTTTTTTATGATTCTGTTTATTGATTTACTTTGTTTATTCTGTTATTGTTATATAATTGGATTGTTTTATAAATATGAACTAGATTCGTGGTCAAACCAGATTGGTGGTCATGTTAGGCCAATGCGTTAATTGGATCCAGTAATTAGAGCATAGTTGTGTGCCTTGCTCGGGGTTAGTGCGTGACTGATCAGCAGCCTAACCTTGGTTTTTGAAATAAAATTGAATATCCAATTCTAATCATTGCTTATAAAGAAACTTGATACCCTAAATCATTTCACTTGATCATTGCTTAATCTCAGTATTGTCACTGTGACTTGCTGAGATAGTTAGCTCATTTGTGCAATTCTTTTTATGTTTTTTTCCAATTAAGAAGGAACCTGTTGGTAGCGAGGATCCCCAATCAAGTGTGCGAGCTAGGATTCCAGGTTGAGCGGAATAAGCTAGCTGAAGACTTTTGTAATAGTTTCAGTTTAAAAGTTTGTAAGAACTTTTTATTTTCAGATGTAAGTTTAACTAGTTGGGATGTGGAACGTTTGTAATATAAGTAAGGTTGTAGCTTGTGTGCATAATTTAACCTGTTGCGATCCATGGATGAAGGTAAGTAGGGTCACTGCATATTATTATTGTTGTCATAAACATGATTATATAATATGTGTGTGTGTTGTGAACCTCAAACTTCTGACCCCAGGTTTGGAGGGCGTCACAGGTTTGGTATCAGAGTTACAGGTTATAAGTCACTGACACAAGCCTAGATTATCGGGAATGGGTAGAGGTTTAGGATTAGAAGTAAGGAATAGAAAGATAGAATGTTGAGAGATTGAGTGCGACTGTATAATAGGTGTTAGTATGATTCGTGTTGAGGTTCGAGATTCTTATCCTGCGATATGATTTTCAGATAGTAGCGATGACATATTCCTTTATTCCAGTACCAGCTGATCATTTAGAGCCTTCAGTCAGAGGACCGTCATCTGATCCACGTCCTGTTCTTCAACCGGTGTTAGCTATACTACCTCCTGTTGTGATGGCTGCACCACTGCGAGCTATTCCACCTCCTGGTATGAGGCCACCTATCCGAGGACCCCCACCTGATGATTCTGATTCTACTGGGAATTCAGTTACGAGTTCATCTTTCCAGTTTACTCCACACCATTTTCCTTATTTCCGGTATAAGGTTCTTCTTTTGGAGCGAGAGGCCATGTTAGCACAGATTCAGGAGCTACAACACATTATAAGGACTATGAATGTTGACATGAGTGAGAGGGAGCTTTAAGAGGAGATTCATGTGACCCGGAGGGTTCTTGAGACTAGATTGCATGGAGCTACTTTTGAGTATGCAGGCCCTGGTGCTCTTATGGGCTGGGCCATAGAGGTGTTGGAGGATCTTGCGAGATTTGGTGGACCAGAGTTCCCCTGGAGCTAGAGACAGAGATGCTGAGACAGAGTTGCTGTAGTAGTTTTCATATGTACATTAGTGTGTAGTGTGTATCAGCAGACTTTTGGTTTGTATTTATAGACTAGACTAGCTGATTAGTGTGTAGGCTTGATGTACCCTTTTTCTTTTCCTGAAGCATTTTCACGCTTGTACTACCAAAACTTTGATATATATATATATATATATATATATATATATATCAGTACCTTCTCTTTTCCAGCATTGTCATTTACATTACTGCACCTGCTTTATCTTACTTTATTTACTACACAAGTTATAAACTCTTGTGATACCATATACCTTGTCCCCTTTAACACTTTTGTAACACCCCCAAATCCGGGGTGGGGGATTTGGGTTGTCACGAGTTCCATTTCCCTTATCAATACTTAATCTTAACAGTCAACCAACTACTGCGTACTATGAGCCCACAATATACACATACCACAAGTTATAGTCTCAGAGATGAATACCAAAAATAACACAAGTCATTTTATTCCACAATTATAACCCATTTCACCTTAAAAAGGGTTTCTGAATAATTTACATATTCCTTGCCATTATTACAATTCATAAATATACATAAGTCTGGTACATCAAAAGTTGAAAGCCTAGCCTATTGGTAGATCTTACCTCAGCTACAACGACATCAACGCCTACAGGAAACTGCGGAACGTTTCCTATCCGCTCTCGAATTGGGAGCTTAATCCTGTTCATCTTGTCTATCTGTTGTTGTGTGATGAAAGAAGAAAGCAAGGGTGAGCAACAAGCCCACTGAAATAATATGTATAATAATTAACAATATATGAGCATTCTCATAGTACTCATGAAAGTCTTGGTCAAGAAGAAATGAACCAAGTTTGATATCTTAATGCGACCAAGTCGCAAAATATTCAGTATATAAGTATATATACTTTTCAAAATCTTTGAAATCCTATGCCATGCATAATATACACAGAGTTCCAGTTTATAACTGTATAAAAATATCGTTGCAAGGTGATCTCATATATCTAACCTTGTCTCAACGTTTTTTTCTGAAAATCTTTGTCATGCATAAGATAATCATTTACTAGATATAAGTTGAAAAGGTGAAGTTACGAGATACTCCAATATACTTATATCGTTTCTGAATACTGCTTGAACTACCACCGTTCAAGGTATAATCCGTTTCAAAAGTTTATCACATAGATGAGACTACAAGATAAGATTTGAATAGATTCAATCTTTGAAATATCATTATAAATAATGAAGTTATGAGATACTTCATTAAGTCCCGATATATATAAACCTATATATATATATTTCATACACTCCTTGGCATAAACCTGATATCTTGTTGATCAGGCAAAGATACCAATAAGTAACCTTTTCTACTAGTAGATGGATGAATCCCCCACTGGTCATCACCCTGTCCATATTAGGACCTTATGCTGGACTGCCACTCAGCCACTTACACATTTGATGGACTCCCACTGAGCCACTTTACACTTTCATGGACGCCCACTGAGCCCATGTTGCTCATGCCAACTCAAATAGATGGACTTACTTCCCGAATGTTGGGTAAGTAATCAATTCATTTATCAAAATAGCAACCTTGTTGCGAATATAAAATACACCACAGAGCCGGATCCCTCAGCTTTTGAGCGAGTATTTAAATCCCCTTCGAAAGGAAGATCTTAAATATAAAAATGAGTTTTGGGATCTGCTCTAACTTTTAAAAATCATATTGAATACTCGAAAACATTTTTAAGAATGTTTGGAGTAATGTTGATTTAATGAAATAAATCAGTCCCGATACATTTAGAAAATATCTGAATATTATTATTTAAATAATATTCCCATAAAGATAATCCTTATAAAAATAATTGAAGTAGAAGTTTTAAAACTCATACTTGAAATGAATAATAAATAACCAAAGATATACTTATATGAAAGTATGATCTTTATTTGAATAATCGAAAATAAGTTTGATTATCAAAACATCATTCTTTAATTAAATAAAGAATATTATTTAATAAAATATGCGGAGTCATAAGTCCTCGAATGAATATTCAAAATAATATTTATTAAATAAAATAAAGTTATCGAATAAACCTTATTCGATTAATAGTTTTGAAAACTATATCTATATATATATATATAAATAAATATATATATAATATACTCGGGAACATCGACTCCCGGTTTAGAAAATGTTCACCTTTGGGTCCCCTATACTAAGGGTATACGCAACTACTGCTTATCTCTAGCATATGTATTATGCAGTTTATAAGCAATTGAATCAACAATTAGATATCAAGATTACGAAACAGACATGCATATATACCATATCACATGCTCCAATATATCGCAAGATTTGCTAATAACAATCATGCACTTATCATAAGATAATGCATATTCATATATACATCACAACAACAGTATAACGGGTAAAAAACTTGCCTGAGTGTTCCCGGATAGACTTAAGCTTAGAGTGGGTCCGATAACCTATGAACAACAACATAAGTCGGAATTAAACCCCGGTCGCTTAAGAAACTAGACTTTGACCAATTGAACCCTAACGTTCGCTTATGGTCACTTCTACGCTTAACGAATCACATAAGTCATTCGAGTACCCTCGGCTCCACCATTTTTAATAAATTAAAAATTAAGAATTTTAAGGCGAGTCTTTCGCGAGTACCCTACCAACTGCCTAATCCACTTTACATAATTGTTTCATACTCCAATTAGTCATTTAAGGGCCTTAACCAAGGTTTCAAAGTAAGGTCAGGGGTAATGATTCGGTAGCGAGACGCCGTTACTTAAAACGGTCGTTTCTCCTAAACCGTACATCGGATTTAAGCGAACCACATATCAAAACGAAACTCGTAACATGAACTATCTAATCATGGCAATGGTTAAAAGCTAAAAGTGAGTTCATGGGTCCTGATGTTAAGAACAAAAGCAGTCTAAGGTAAATCGGGCATTACGACAGCTATATTTACGCGATTACCAAATTTGTACAACTCCAAATCAATCCACAATCAATCCCACAATCATTACTACAACCAAATTCCATCCATACTCTACTACAACAGCCCCAACATCTCAAAATTTCCAATTTATATTACTCTCAATCATGAACTAAAAGCTTATACTTAAGTTCATTAACTAATAATCAAGATTTACAACTCCAAAAACATTACAAAACCAACCAATCTCTAAATATAAAATAATCATGCCTCTCATGAACTATACTACTCATAACAAGCTCTTAACATTCAATAATAAGGCTAGGTTAAGAGATTATACCTTCCTTGTGAGTAGGAATAACTAAGGAGCTTGAAACAACCTTGGAAAATCCTTACTAAAGCTATATCTAAACAAAAACACAAGATCAAAATTTTTAAGTTCTTGAAAAACACTATTCACTCTCTTCTTCCATGAATTATTGGAAGAGATTGTGAAGGAATTGGAAGCTTAGATTCATAGGATATCTATATCTATGTACAAGGAACCTTGGATAATTACCTCACTAATTAACAAAGCTTGGAACTTAAATTTGGATTTTCTTCTTTCTTGAAATGGACAAAGGCCGAGAGCTTCTTTGCTTGGAAAGTGAAAGTCAACTTGTGTTTTGTGTTTTTGATTTGTTTTGGCTTGGTTGCTTTGTTTTTGTTGTTAATTAACCTTTTACCATGGTAAAATTTGTGTGGCTTATAATCAACCAACAATTCCTTCCCATTGTGTCATGCTTATGTCATCCTCTTATGTCATCTTCCCACACTTGTCTTCTTCTTGTTGGTGTGATGACATCATCATCACTAACCTCTTTGATTATCTCCTAATTACTTGGCTAATGATCGTTGATCTGTTATACAGTTCGCTTAACTTTCGTTTTCATTTATCGTTTGAGGGATCATACCCGGGATCTTATTACTTGGGTTCCCTTAACCTTTATCAATATATTATATTCCTTTTATGATCCCCTCTTATAATCCTTGAATTTAAATCCTTTTTATCCTGTTACCTTATACTCAATTCTTTCGGTATCTAGTGGATTTTCGGTAAAATCAAAGTGTTCAAATTTGGATTCTGACGATCTTTACATACACTTATATACCATATAGAGTACTAATAAGATCCCAGAATAACAATAAAAGAACCTCTACAAAGTGAGACATGAAAATTTTTCTTATTCAGCATAATCAACAAAATCACTATTAATAAGGGTTACAAAAAGTTCAAAATTTTTGGGGTTATTACAGTCTCCACTCCTTAAAAGGATTCCGTCCCAGAATCAGATAGAAAATAATTGGGGGTACTTTTCTAGAATTGCGCTCTCTAGTTCCCAAGTTGATTCCTCCACATTATGATTCTGCCATAGCACTCTGACTAACTTGATCACTTTGTTCCGAAGCACCTGTTCCTTCTTAATCTTTACTGGTTTCTCCACGTAAGTCAGATCTGGTTGCATATTCACCTGCTCATACTCCATTATGTGTCTGGCATCCCGATGATACTTCCTTAGCATTGACACATGGAACACATTATGAACTTGCTACAGTTTCGGGGGGTAGGGCTAGCTCATATGCTAACTTCCCAATACGTCTTAATATATCCAAGGGTACAACAAATCATGGACTTAGCTTTCCTTTCTTTCGGAACCTCATCAATCCTTTCCAAGGGAATACCTATAACAGCACTAGGTCCCCTACTTCCTATTCTTTGTCCTTTCGTGTCAATTCAACATACTTCTTATGTCCATCTTGGGCTACTGCCAGCCGTCCTCTGATTAGATCTATTATATCCCTGGTCCCTTGGACTACTGCGGGTCCGAGCATCTTGCGCTCTACAACTTCATCCTAACATAAGGGAGATCGACATTGTCTTCCCTCAAGGATCTCATAAGGCGACATCTCGATATTGACATACCATCTATCGTTGTAAGAAAACTCGATACGTGCTAAGTGATCATTCCAAATTCTTTCAAGTCTATCGCACAGACTCTCATCATAACTTCTAGCGTTATAGCTTTTGCTTCTTAATACCCACTTTTTTCCAGTTCGTAATCGTTACTATCTTCCGTACATAATACTATACTGGTTACACCTTTGCTCGTTAGCATTCTATAACCTTTTAATACACGCGTCAACCTTAGTATCACGAATGTGTTTCCATTCTGAATACCACCATACTCATATTACTCCTTTTCTAACTACTTCTATCTTCGAAAGCTTGATCCATCATATAGAGGTAAAGGAATTTGTTGAGAGATCACTATGATCATGAACACTTGTTCTATTGCATAGTTAGTACAGAAGGTGGCCAGCCTTTAGTACTTGACAAGCAATTAAACAATATGTGGTATCCTACTAGGCTTCTATCACATAGATAGATAGTCATTCGGCAATACCTCCCCTTCTGGAAGGGTTGTTCTTCTCAGCTTACATGAAATGAAAAGAAGAGAAAAGAACGAACTGAAGAGAATTGTATATATGTAAAAAAAATACGGCCACAAAATATCTGGCTTGGAATCTACCTCTGAACTATAGAGGTTTATCATAGGAGAACAAAACATATATATATATATATCAACATCAAGTATTATAGCATCGCAATTCATGTGCCTGAATATCTACTATTCTGTCTATCATTCTATGGACCCATGCTCTTGCTCGAGCTTATAAACAATCACCTTTAAAACTCCCTCATCATCGAAAATCGAATCTGGGATTTCATTCTAGACATCATCGTTATTAGAATTCTATGCTTGCATCACAACCTTCCTCGTATAGTAATAGGACTCTCTATTCATAAGAAGGAATAAGTATTTAATAGGTAGATAATCTACTTAATTAGTCTATTCAATGATAACTTATACACCGCCACAACCCAATTAGTGGTACCCAATCTCAACATCCATTACACTACAACTCTCACGGTTGTAATCGGCTCATTATTCAAAGAATCTTTGCTGCATTACTATGGTCCACCACTGACCTACTGTCGTCATTCGTTTTCCTTGGAATCTTAATAGCTAACCATACGGAGTCTATATCTGCCATATCAAAATCTATTAAGGAGTTAATATAATCACCATTCATGATTCATGAAGAACACTCAAGATCCTGACATACATTCATGATATAAAGCAGATAAAATTACAGAAGAGTTTCAATCAAAGCAACGATAGCAGGTTATTACCATTCTTAATCATATGTCTTTATTAGGAGACATAAATCTCAAAGGTTCATTTAAACCTTTCGTAACATGGTCCTGGCATATCTCAAGATATGACCTTATAAGATGGATAGCCCGCTCACGGTGATTACATAAATTAAATCTTTACCAAACTACTATCACGGTTGAGTATCGCACAATCATCAGAAGGAATGTCAATCTTCCAAACCATAATACAACCTTCACGGCTTCAACCATCATCACTGTATTCCTCTGGCACGAGCGCCTATAATTATCTTCTTACATTTAAAGTGTCGGCCACCTCTTTGGCCTTTCCTGATAGTAAAATTTCCTTACAATCAATGTCTTTTAAATGACCTTCAACTAAATTTTCTACCTCATTTCCAATCACTGCTTGTGTTAAAATGCTCTTCCTTACGCTTTGGTAAAAAAAAATATCACCATTTTTCCATAAGTTATTGCCTCGGTCTTTTAGAGGTTAACATTGTCACGACCGACTCTCGATCATACTTCAGACGTCTCTTATCTTGGGTCCTACTTATTTTCACCAATCTCGACCCTCATTGGATCGATCTATAATTTCTTATGGTTCAACACGTGCCCCACCTGGCATTATTATAATTACGTCATATTTCCTTTATCAAAATTTCTATGCTTGAGAACTTTGAATACTACCTTTCTCCTTGTAAAACCCCTAAGGTTATCCTTAAATCCTTCATCAGATACACCCTAGGTACAGGGCATATCAAGATACCATTTACCAATACCAGAATCATTGTCTATATAGTTCTGAAAACTTTCTCCACTGATCTTTAAAGGTTATTGTTGCCTTAGTCCTTCATTCCGTACTACCCAACTCATAATGTCCCTACTAAGGGTGAAATGCCAACCTTTATACATTTCCCTAGGGTTCATCTCAAGTTATCGGGGTTTTATCCTTAATTTCACCTTTAAAAGATACTTACACTCTTCCATGGATAAATCAAGTCATATATCCTTGATATATTATCTTTTTCAATCATTCTCACCTCGATAGTCTACGCCTAATTTAATAATAATATCCTTATCTAAAATGAGGTCAATCCATATGGCCTCCAAAATATAACAACGGTTATCCACTTTTCTTGCCTGATTTGGTAATGATAACAGGGATGTTCTGGAAGATATTGGTCGTGTTCAACGTGAACTTCTTTTTACTAAATCCTCATTTACTTTTGTTGTTTATCTCAACAGTCATCTCAATATTGAGATATCTTCTATACTTGGTGTCTCCCTTTTTGGATATCAATTGACATGCGTTACTTACATTTCACATTCTTGAAGGTCACTTCCTTCATCCAATTTTCCTAATTTCTTACTTTCTTGTCTCCTCGGTCTATCCGCGTCTCATTATTTATCCTTCGAACTATCTCAAGGTTTCCTCGAATCCTCCCAACTTATAGGGGATAAAATATATGTATCTCTTATGCCTTCAACCATCAACTTTAACTTATGGTGAATCACCCTCATCCTGACGAATATATATTTTTCTATTTCTATTGCTACGAGTCTTTAGGGTTTCCTCATACCCATCTCCCTTATCATTCCTCAAACTCTATTGTCTTTATTTTCCTTTCCACTTCAGTTTCTTTTTATTTTCTTTTCTATTACAATCATTTCATGAACCCACTACTCATTGACTTCAAACATCACGTCGTTCTGGGATTCTTGTCATCAGAACGAATCTTGACAACTTTTACAACTTAGCTTCATAATTCATCATACTCGTCTGCCTTTGTTCTGGCTCTAAAGCTTTTACACTATCTCCATAACCTTGGGAATTACTTTCCCGAAAACCATTGACTGAACTTTAATCAGTTTATTCTAACCTCTGTCTCCGTGCCTTTCTTGGTCTTTCACCAGCGGGTGGCCTCTCTCTTAGGAGGGTAAGTGACAAGAACAGTCTTTTGTGATTCATCCATCATTTAGAATCTCAAATGATTCCTATATTTCCTTTAGCCAGGCTCTCGCCTCTACTGGGTTCGCTTGTTCCTTGGAACTCTGAGAACTTAGCGACTTAAGGGTTCTGAAAGAATTTCCCACCGCACTGTCTCCTCAGGGTGGTGGTTGGGAATAATAGTCTAAGTTTTTTTTAGACAGGTCCATGACTTGCAGTATAGGAGCACCGTCTCGGGTCTCCTTATCTTGCTCGACTTCTGTTTTCTCAGTATGAAATATGTCATCCTTCTCCCATAATCAGGGTTATCTTATATGTTAAAATCCTTATTTTTCATTTCATTATATTATGGGTTCTTTCTTTCTTGATGGCGACCTCCCTGACTATCACATTCAGGGTTTGCCCTAAATCTTATTCCTCGAACTATGCCTTTCATCTAAGATCTCGTCCTTAAGCCCTTGAACGTTTGGAACCCAAATTCTGTAGGAATACCTCATTATTCCCTTATCAACTTTCTCAGTATTAATCTCTTCTCCAGTCATTGGCTTTCTGCCTTCATTCATCATTTTTTTTGGCACCATATGATCTTTTCCAATAATTCGGGCTGCATTACAATCTCAAACAGCTTTTCAGTACCGGCTCCAGTTACCTTCACTTCTATTTCCATTTTTTTTTCAAAATCTCTTATCAACTCTCCCAAAGACATTTTCATCTTGAGTCTCTCTTTTATACTAAGGGCATTAGCCACCATTTTGGCTTTCCCTGGATGATAAAGAATCTCTTAATCGTAATCCTTGATTAGCTCTAACCACCTCCTCTAGCACATGTTGAGCTCTTTCTGCGTGAAAATGCACTAGAGCACTTATGGCTTGTGTAAATCTCGCACTTCTCTCCATACAAGTAGTGCCTCCAATCTTTAGGTCAAAACTATTGCCATGAGCCCAAGCTCATGGGTGGGGATATCGAATTTTATATTCCCTTAATTGTCTTGACACGTACGCGATTACCTTGTTGTGCTGTATAAGAAGCACCCTAATTCCTTATACGAAGCATCACTACACATCACAAAATCTCCTTTTCCATCCGGCAACGCCATCATAGGGGCCGTCACGAACCTTTGCTTCAGTTCTTAAAAGTTGTTCTCGCATTTCTCTGTCCATTCGAACTTCTCAGTCTTACGAGTAAGCCGCGTTAAAGGGGCTACTATCTTTACAAACTTGAACGAACCTCCGGTAGTGACCGGCCAATCCTACCTCTAGTAGTCGCTCTAACCATGGTTATCAATTCCTCAGCGACCATCTCTTCAGTCTTGTTAGGATCCTCCACGAGATCCTTCTCAGCAACAATCCATCCTGGGACAACATCCTCAACCGCTACATCCTCAATATTAACATCATCCGGTCCCGCGTTAGGACGCTCTATCAGATCCACAATCTGATCTCCAATAAGTAATAAAACATCAGTTGCTCCTCAACCTCAGGGTTCGGAGTCCCGCTACCATATACGATAACGAACTACGCTTGTATCACGTTATTTATAAGGGTTCCCATAAGGGTTTTAACTGTCAGTACTACGTTAGGTTGTCCAACTATGAACTTGGCAAGAGTTCTTATTATCTTAGTGAACTTATTATTTTAACATCACATCATCTCTTAGCTTTATAACGCTTAGCTCTGATACCATTTCTGTAACACCCCCATATCCGGGGTCGGGGATTCGGGTTGTCACGAGTTCCATTTCCCTTATCAATACTTAATCTTAACAGTCAACCAACTACTGCGTACTGTGACCCCACAATAAACACACACACCATAAGTTATAGTCTCAGAGATGAATACCAAAAATAACACAAATCATTTTATTCCACAATTATAAACCACTTCACCTTAAAAAGGGTTTCTGAATAATTTACATATTCCTTTCCATTATTACAATTCATAAATATACATAAGTCTGGTACATCAAAAGTTGAAAGCCTAGCCTATTGGTAGATCCTACCTCAGCTACAACGGCATCAACGCCTACAGGAAACTGCGGAACGTTTCCTATCCGCTCGCGAATTGGGAGCTTGATCATGTTCATCTTGTCTATCTGTTGTTGTGTGATGAAAGAAGAAAGCAAGGGTGAGCAACAAGCCTACTGAAATAATATGTATAATAATTAACAATATATGAGCATTTTCATAGTACTCATGAAAGTCTTGGTCAAGAAGAAATGAACCAAGTTTGATATCTTAACGCGACCAAGTCACAAAATATTCAGTATATAAGTATATATACTTTTCAAAATCTTTGAAATCCTCTGCCATGCATAATATACACAGAGTTCCAGTTTATAACTGTATAAAAATATCGTTGCAAGGTGATCTCATATATCTAACCTTGTCTCAACGTTTTTTTCTGAAAATCTTTGTCATGCATAAGATAATCATTTACTAGATATAAGTTGAAAAGGTGAAGTTACGAGATACTCCAATATACTTATATCTTTTCTGAATACTACTTGAACTACCACCGTTCAAGGTATAATCCGTTTCAAAAGTTCATCACATAGATGAGACTACAAGATAAGATTTGAATAGATTCAATCTTTGAAATATCGTTATAAATAATGAAGTTACGAGATACTTCATTAAGTCCCGATATATATACACCTATATATATATACATTTCATACACTCCTTGAAAACCTCTATTATGAAAATTATAAACAAAGTTGTAATATCCAATGAATTTGGAAAGGAGAAAACCTTGGCATAAACGTGATATCTTGCTGATTAGGCAAATATACCAATAAGTAACCTTTTCTACTAGTAGATGGATGAATCCCCCACTGGTCATCACCCTGTCCGTATTAGGACCTTATGCTGGACTGCCACTCAGCCACTTACGCATTTGATGGACTCCCACTGAGCCACTTTACACTTTCATGGACGCCCACTGAGCCAATGTTGCTTATGCCGACTCAAATAGATGGACTTACTTCCCGAATGTTGGGTAAGTAATCAATTCATTTATCAAAACAACAATCTTGTTGCGAATATAAAATACACCACAGAGCCGGATCCCTCAGGTTTTGAGCGAGTATTTAAATCCCCTTCGAAAGGAAGATCTTAAATATAAAAATGAGTTTTGGGATCTGCTCTAACTTTTAAAAATCATTTTGAAGACTCGAAAACATTTTTAAGAATGTTTGGAGTAATGCTAATTTAATTAAAATAAATTAGTCTCGATACATTTAGAAAATATCTTAATATTATTATTTAAATAATATTCCCATAAGGATAATCCTTATAAAAATAATTGAAGTAGAAGTTTTAAAACTCATACTTGAAATGAATAATAAATAACCAAAGATATACTTATATGAAAGTACGATCTTTATTTGAATAATCGACAATAAGTTTGATTATCAAAACATCATTCTTTAATAAAATAAAGAATATTATTTAATAAAATAAGCGGAGTCATAAGTCCTCGAATTAATATTCAAAATAATATTCATTAAATAAAATAAAGTTATCGA
Source organism: Apium graveolens (assembly GCF_009905375.1). Lineage (NCBI taxonomy): Eukaryota > Viridiplantae > Streptophyta > Magnoliopsida > Apiales > Apiaceae > Apium > Apium graveolens. The sequence continues at coordinate 248,419,857 of NC_133653.1, read as the reverse complement.
ATAAACCTTATTCGATTAATAGTTTTGAAAACTATATCTATATATATATATATATAATATACTTGGGAACATCGACTCCCGGTTTAGAAAATGTTCACCTTTGGGTCCCCTATACTAAGGGTATACGCAACTACTGCTTATCTCTAGCATAGGTATTATGCAGTTTATAAGCAATTGAATCAACAATTAGATATAAAGATTACGAAACATACATGCATATATACCATATCACATGCTCCAATATATCGCAAGATTTGCTAATAATAATCATGCACTTATCACAAGATAATGCATATACATATATACATCACAACAACAGTATAACGGGTAGAAAACTTGCCTGAGTGTTCCCGGATAGACTTAAGCTTAGAGTGGGTCCGATAACCTATGAACAACAACATAAGTCAGAATTAAACCCCGGTCGCTTAAGAAACTAGACTTTAACCAATTGAACCCTAACGTTCGCTTATGGTCACTTCTACGCTTAACGAATAACATAAGTCATTCGAGTACCCTCGACCCACCATTTTTAATAAATTAACCATTAAGAATTTTAAGGCGATTCTTTCGCGAGTACCCTACCAACTGCCTAATGCACTTTACATAATTGTTTCATACTCCAATTAGTCATTTAAAGGCCTTAACCAAGGTTTCAAAATAAGGCGAGGGGTAATGATTCGGTCGCGAAACGCCGTTACTTAAAACGGTCGTTTCTCCTAAACCGTACATCGGATTTAAGCGAACCACATATCAAAACGAAACTCGTAACATGAAATATCTAATCAAGGCAATGGTCAAAACCTAACAGTGAGTTCACGGGTCCTGATGTTAAGAACAAAAGCAGTCTAAGGTAAATCGGGCATTATGACAGCTATGTTTACGCGATTACCAAATTTGTACAACTCCAAATCAATCCACAATCAATCCCACAATCATTACTACAACCAAACTCCATCCATACTCTACTACAACAGCCCCAATATCTCAAGATTTCCAATTTATACTACTCTTAATCATGAACTAAAAGCTTATACTTAAGTTCATTAACTAATAATCAAGATTTACAACTCCAAAAACATTACAAAACCAACCAATCTCTAGATATACAATAATCATGCCTCTCATGAACTATACTACTCATAACAAGCTCTTAACATTCAATAATAAGGCTAGGTTAAGAGATTATACCTTCCTTGTGAGTAGGAGTAACCAAGGAGGTTGAAACAACCTTGGAAAATCCTTACTAAAGCTTTATCTAAACAAAAACACAAGATCAAAATTTCAAGTTCTTGAAAAACACTATTCACTCTCTTCTTCCATGAATTATTGGAAGAGACTGTGAAGGAATTGGAAGCTTAGATTCATAGGATATCTATATCTATGTACAAGGAACCTTGGATAATTACCTCACTAATTAACAAAGCTTGGAACTTAAATTTGGATTTTCTTCTTTCTTGAAATGGACAAAGGCCGAGAGCTTCTTTGCTTGGAAAGTGAAAGTCAACTTGTGTTTTGTGTTTTTGATTTGTTTTGGCTTGGTTGCTTTGTTTTTGTTGTTAATTAACCTTTTACCATGGTAAAATTTGTGTGGCTTATAATCAACCAACAATTCCTTCCCATTGTATCATGCTTATGTCATCCTCTTATGTCATCTTCCCACACTTGTCTTCTTCTTGTTGGTGTGATGACATCATCATCACTAACCTCTTTGATTAAATCCTAATTACTTGGCTAATGATCGCTGATCTGTTATACGGTTCGCTTAACTTTCGTTTTCATTTATCATTTGAGGGATCATACCCGGGATATTATTACTTGGGTTCCCTTAACCTTTCTCAATACATTATATTCCTTTTATGATCCCCTCTTATAATCCTTGAATTTAAATCCTTTTTATCCTGTTACCTTATACTCAATTCTTTCGGTATCTGGTGGATTTTCGGGAAAAATCAAAGTGTTCGAATTTGGATTCTGACGATCTTTACATACACTTATATACCATATAGAGTACTAATAAGATCTCAGAATAACAATAAAAGAACCTCTACAAAGTGAGGCATGAAAAGTTTTCTTATTCAGCATAATCAGCAAAATCACTATTCATAAGGGTTACAAAAAGTTCAAAATTTTTGGGGTTATTACAACTTTCATTTTGTAAAGAAGCATGCAATTTACTTAGTTCAACTATTACAAATGTTTCAAAATGAAATAATTCTGTTTTACAAAAACTTTTCATAAAAAGGATTTGATTTAAAGGCTAAATAAGTTGTTCGATTCTTTACAGAAAATGCCTCCCAGGAGAAATACCTGTTCTACCAACCAGAATGAAGAAACCAACAACAACAACCAAGACAACAATAACCAGAATGCAAATCCAGGTCCCATAGACCCAACAGTAGCTCAAATTCTTTATATCTTGGCTGAACAAACAGTCAACCTAACTCAACAGCAGTTGAGACAGACCAATCCTCAAGTAACTTTTAAGACTTTTCAGGTGGTGAATCCACCGAAATTCTAAGGTTCTTTAGATCCGATTGAAGCGAGAGCTTGGTTAAAAGAGATAGAGAAGTCAATTGCTTTGGTTAAGGTGAGAGAGGAATAAAAAGTTAAGTTTGCAAGTTACTATTTGAAAAATGAAGCCACCTATTGGTGGGAGACTGTTAAGACATTGGAAGGTACAAATGTTCTTACTTGGGAAAGATTCAAGGAGTTGTTTCTAGAAAAGTATTTTCCTCAGTTTATTCAGGATCAAATGGAATTGAAGTTTCTGGAGTTAAAGCAGGGAAATATGTCATTAGTGGACTATGAGAGTAAGTTGGAGGAATTGTTAAGGTTTGTACCATCATATGTGGACAATGATAGAAAGAAAGCTAAGAGGTTTCAGCATGAACTTAAGCTATGGATCAGAGGGAAGGTAGCTATCTTTGAATTTGACACGTATGCATGAGTTGTACAGAAGGCCATGATTGCAGAGATGGAGAGTGAAATGCCACAGAAGGAGAAGGAGAGTAAGAAGAGGAAGTTTGAAGGAAATGAGGGACAGTCACAAGCAGGGAAATTTCCAAATTTTAACTAGAAGAAAGGCAAGTTTCAGCCAGGGATAAATTTTAATTTTAGGATGCAAAGTGCAGGCAACAGAGGACAAGGCAACCGTCCAGCCACTGGGAACCAGCCAAACCAACAAAGGCTCGCTCTATCAGATCTGTTTTATCAAATAAACATTATATTTTATATCCGATAAGATCCAATGGGGTACCAATATTCCGTAAATATAAATAGCCTTTACCGTGTTTTATTTTTGTACAAAAAATTATTTGCAGTCAATTAAATATATAATTTTCAGAGAAAATCTATATATTCCTAATAGTTCTTCGTAATCAAACCTAAATTTCAAGGCGTTAGCGAAATCTGATTTTGGAATTCAAGTAACCAAATCAAAGGTATTGAAGAGTACATCAAGTTCATTAATTCATAATACTGCAGAATCATCCGGTAATTTTCTCTATTTTTATTTATTTTCGAATAATTTTGGATTAAATTATGAATTTTTGATTTTGATGTTGTTTGTGTGATTTAATGCTTGCATGTTTTAGATAATTTGATTCTGATCATTTTGGTATGTCATAATAGTCATTTGGTGTTCAATAACATGTTCAAATTTATGTTTTAGTTTCGAATTATAAAATTAAGGTTTATAACCGGTATGAATGTTTTCAATTGAAATTAGGGATTTTTTATCAAGGGGTTATTAGATTGATTAGTTGGTATGGATGTGTAGAACTTGAAAAGAGGAATCGATTGGTGGTGGTCTCGTCTATAGACGATACCAGAATCGAGCTGGCGGGAGAAAAGAAGAACTCGTCGTCCGACGAGTTTTCTTCGAGTTATTACGGTCAACTCAGGGGTTATTGAGTTGTTTTGATTACATGGATAGATTCCTTGTGTTTTGTAGATTAATTCTGGAGGAGATGGTGGTGTGACGGTACCGGAGTTGCAAACTTTGGCAAGCCAGTCGTTCCGGCGGGGAAGACTACAAAATTGCAGTTTGGTCCCTGTTCTTTTTAAAATGATAAAATTTAGTCCATGTAGTTTGCAAAATTTGCAAATTTAGGATTCCTGTTTTAAAATTAATTAAAAATCATATTTTCTATTTATTTTAATTTCAGAAATTCGATTTTAATTATTGAAAATCCCAAAAATCATTATTTTAATTCCAAAAATTATTTTTAATTCAAAAACAAATTTGAATTAATTAATTATTTTAGTTAATAATTAATTACTTAATTGGTCAATTAATTTGAATATTAATTGATTAATTGATTTATTTAATTATTGATTAAATATTAATTGATTATTTAATTGTATTTAATTATTTATTTTAATTTAAGAATTCCGAAAAATAGTTTCGAGCTTTAAAATATTATTTTAAATTGTTTTAAAGGCTCGATAATTATTATCAAATAATTTTAAAGTCAAATTCGGATATTCGAACCCTATTAATTATTTATAAATGATTCAACGACCCGTTTTAATTCTGAAAAATGTTTAAAAATTCATATTAAATATTTAAAAATCATTTTAACCCCGAATCTTCTTTGAAAAAGTATTTTTATCAAATATCTTACGTGCTATGTGCTATATGTGATCCGATTGATGTACGATATGCATATATGTGTATTGTTTAACTGTTTTAATCGTAACTTTCAATCCGTAAATCAGATTTGGGTGAAACGAAGGGTAGGTAGAAGCTTATAACGAATAAAGTAAAGTGAGAAAGAGTATTGATAGATATTTGTGATATTTAGCAGAGGAAGCGAAGTGTAGAAAGGGAAAGTAGATAGTCAGTGATTAGGAGTCGGTGAACGAGAGCAAGTGAAACATAAGCAGAGTGAGTAAAAGCAAGTGATTCCTAAACTATCTTGATATATGTTTGGAATAGTTCTATTTTATATTACAAGTGCTTGAAGCATTTAACCTTAAACCCCGATTCAAGTTATTGATCTTTGAACCGTAAGCCTTATTCTTTGTAAACCATTGATTGTTGAATACCCCGATACGAACCACAGAGATACGATACTACTCCACAAATACATACAAACTAAATAACGATCACTGAACCAGAATTATTTAACATACAAACCTTCATACCTTATACATTAGAAGACTAATCCTTATAACTACGAGACCTTGATTCTTCTGTTATCTAATTCTTTTACCGACTGATAACCAATCTTTGTACTTACCTTGTTGTATCATATTGGTGATTGCAAACCACCTTATGCTTGAAAACCAGTGTTGTTTATAATTCCGTTTATTGATTTACTTTTTTATTCTGTTATTATTATAGAATTGGATGGTTTTATAAATATGGACCAGATTCGTGGTCATACCAGATTGGTGGTCATGTTAGGCCAATGTGTGCCCTGCTCGGGGTTAGTACGTGATTGATCAACAGCCTTGTTGAGCAAGATTGAAGCTGTATGTATAACTCAACAATACTGGTTTGGATAACTCAACATAGAATAAGGACTTTGAAATAATCTATATTCCACTGGAATCAGTACAGATTGTTTATTGGGTATATGCACAACAGGTTTTATTAGCTGTAGTGAAGAAGACGTCAACAGTGATCCGTATGAAGTTCATTAATATGTTCAGGCATCGGAGGAATAAGGTTGGAGTCATTTAAAACAGTTATCAAGATCAGTGTGAAGACCTCAAGGATTCGCAGTGAAGTTGGCTATATTTGGTAGAAGATTTAACTGTGGTTTGTACGGGTATAATACAAAGGCCTGAGAGCGGAACTAGTCGTCTGTGAACCAGAGCCGTGCACGAGACGTTAGTGATCCATGAAAGAAAACTGAGTATTATTTTTAGAAATACTGTTAAGTGGTTTTTGTATTCAAGGAGTCTGGAAATATATTATGGTACAAAACCCCGGAGATTAGAAGGCCTGAAGATACAGGGAGTTCAACTCGAGGATTTACTGGATTTATTTTTAAATCAAATACTGATTTTTATTAAATGAATAATTGAAAATGAATCATTTATTTATTTAATTTAATATCAATATTTAATTTTGGAAAATAAAATTAATGTTTGAATTTTATTTAAATAAATTAATAAATTTAAAGTTTATTTATTTATTTATTTATCAAATGTATATTTTATTTTTTGCCAGCCAACAAAAGAAAAAGAATCCAAGTATTGAGTCTGTTGTTCACCTGCAATTTCCGCGGGACCCACTGTGTTTGATTAAAGAATTTGATAACAGGAAATATAAACACAATCCAAAGAAAAGAATGCAGCCGGTTGTTTGTTTACTTCATAAAAAAATTTAAACAACTCTCTTCTGTGCAAAAGAAAAGCAAAAACTGGCAGGCTGACTTTGTGTTTTCCGAGAGTGCGCATAAGGCGTGTGGAGCACAAGATCGCCTCCTCCTTCCATTTTTCCCGCGCGTGTGTCATCATCTCCTTCATGGCGCCTGTTGCGATTAATTCGTATAAACAAAAAAAGTAGTACTTCATTCTTTCACTGGTTTACAAGTCAGAATAAAATGATTACATGGGTGGTCTATTTACTTATTCGCAAGTGAAGCTATGTTGGGTGGTCGCCACAGACGGAAAAACTGTAAAGGCAAAAGGCGACTGTGTTTCTTTCCTCTTGCACGTGAATAGCACGTCTGGCGACCCTCCTCATGTGGTGTACCGCGTATAACTCAAATTCTCCTTCTGTGCTGCTTTGTACCTGTTGAACAATAGAAAATCTAATGGATTTGCTTGGTCGCCATAAGAGAATTATACTCCAAGGCAAAGACGACTCCTACACTGGTCGCCACAGAATACTATTCTAAGTCGCCACAAACACTCTTGGTCGCCATAAAATTAGTCTTGCAAGCTGGTCAAATTAAAATATGTGGACATGGTTAAGACACATATTTAATCCTTATCCCTCCTACATTTTACCTTCTACAAAAACCAAATTTGCAGCAAATTAAAAAATACTTCTCAGCAAAAACTCTATCGAAGCTTTGCAGAATTTTTTCTTGGAGAGTTGGTTGATTTCATTTATTGAAATTAAGGAGAGAAGTGCTTCCCAATTTGTTCCACACCAATTAAAGCCTTACAAACTTGTAACACTCATTACTTAAAGCTCTCTTGATTTATTTAATATCTATTGACAGAAGCTTTAAATTCTTAGAGTGAGAGATAGAACCCTAAATTGATAGATATTATTTTGGTTCTCTCTATATTTGTTGCTTCAAATTATTTATATTCGGACTTGTAAGCAAACCTTTACGGTTTATTTTCTAATAATAAGAATTATTCCGTGAATCTCTTAGTGTTTGTTTATTTCATTTTCGAGATTTATTTTCTGCTATAATTAATTAATAAAAAATGAAGAAGATACATTCACTCCCCTCTCTGTATGTACATTTGGACCTAACAATTGGTATCAGAGCTTGTTGATCGATATACAGATCTGATCCGTTAGATTAGCAAGTTTTGTTGTTGATTTTGGTTGTAAGAAGTTTGGGAGTATTTTCGGTGTGTAGATCTGATTTGGGTTTGTTGGTTTTGACTTGACTGGTTTGGTATTGTTGACTGCCTAGGTTATCATATTTTGAGACGGTTTATTGCAAATGTTTCTCAGATCTGAAACAATGAGTTCTCAGAAAGTTAGTAGTATCAAGGTTCCTCAGTTTGATAAATCGAGATATAATCTATGGAAAAAGAAAATGCTATTGTATATTTGGGCGTCGAATCCAGAGTATATGGGAGTATTGAGAGAAGAAAGACATGTGCCGATGAAGGATCATCTAGAGTTGCCGAATATGAGGATGACATGTCCTGAAGCAGAATGGAGTGCTCGTGACAAAGAACTAATAGCTCTGGATGAAGGCCTGCAGCTTATTTTGGTGGACTCAATGGATGATGATATGAGTCACCAAATTATGGTCTTTGAGAGTGCAAGGCACATGTAGGAAACCATAGAACTGCTTATGGAAATAACTGAAGATGTCAGGCATAATCGATTGGATATCTTGACTTCACAATATGAGGCCTTTAAGTCCTTGCCTGGAGAAAGTATTACTCAAGTATTTGAAAGTCTGAACAAGTTGTTAAACGAATTAAGTATTCATGGCAAGACTTATCCTTAGAGAGAAGTCAATAGGAAGTTTATGCTAGTCCTACCTCACCACTTAGAGAATAAGGCTTCATCAGTTCGTAAGCGTGACCATGACACTTGAGAAGTTGTATGGTAAGATGAAGACTCATGATATGGAGTAATAACAAAGGAAGATCATCTATGATGGTGGTACAGTTGATAGCAAGAATGCTGAACTACTCAAGACAACTGCACTTGTAGCCAGTAGAATTAAAGAACTTGACATTACTGCTGAAAAGCCTAAGTCTAAAGCTGAAATGCTATTTGAAGATGAGATGGATGATGGAAACCTCTATGGGAATCTAAGTGATTACTACACCACTGAGGAGTTGCAAAGCATGGAAGATCCTACTATGGCCAACTTAGATGGGATGTTCAGCAACATCAGGTGTAGAAGGAAGCAAGGCTTTAGGGGTTCTGGAAGCAGCAACCGTGGTTAGAGGTCAAGTTCATCTTCTGGATCAGGTTACAAGATAAGAATGGTTGATAGAAATAAGTTCGGATGCTATAACTGTGATGAGGTTGGGCACTTTGCCACTGAATGTAGGAAGCCTCAACAAACAAGGGATAAAGGCAAAACTTATCAGAAGAAGAACTCGGGTAGCTCAAGGAAGTATCAGTAAAATATTACATAGCTGAGGGGAAGAGCTGGGATAACACTGACGATGAAGAAGAGCAATATGGAAATCTAGCATTGATGGTAGAATCTTCATCTCAGGTAACATTTCCAACTATTCATGCTTTACCTCCGGATAACTTGTGTGAGAATCAACACTGTGTAGACTTCAGGCAGACTGTGCTAGTGTATGGAAATGTTGTTTCTCATCACTATCTTAAGGCACGATGCAATACAAAGGAATGCATTTAACAATATGATACCGTAAAAGAAGTGTATAGAAATGTTAGTACTGCACTAAGATGTACTCTGCTTGATGTCGAAGACCTTAAAGTACAACTAAAGAAAGTTAAAAATGAAAATGATAAGTTAGTTCTAGATAGGGCCAGTGTTGAGAATCTTAAGCAAACCAATAAATATTTAGAGTTTTAGATTACTAAGCCACTTGAGACAGAGGAAGAGCTAAGGAACAAGAATACAGAATTAGAAACTAAATTGCATGCTTTTACTGATTCTGCAAATCTTGCTAAGAAGCTCATAGCTGATCAAGTAGTAGGTGGAAAGGTTGGGATATGTCTAGACTACGACGAACTTAGAAAAGCTTCTAAGAAACGAGTAGTTAAAAATGACCCTGTAGAGAAAGTTGTTAATTCCCTTGATATACCTCATATTCTTAATGAAGCTAAGAAGCCTCTATTTAAGAAAGTTACTGTTAAGCCCTTTGATGAAGATAATCTTTATATTCATCATGAGATGCTTGTTGAGGATCTCGAGCTTTTAAGGAGACAAAAGGCAAAGAAACCTACGTCTGTTGCTAGTGACTCTGACTTATCTTTTGCCGGACTAGGGTTTACTTCCAAGACTAAGAAGAATATAAATGGAAGGATAGGAACTAATGGCCCTAGGAAGTTATGTAATAACCATGGTTCTACTGGTCACCTTACTCATGCTTGTAGAAAGGTTAAAGTAGACAATGTTAAGAATGCTAATGTGCATAACATTCCTAACATGCCTAAAGTTTCTAAGTGTGATAAATCTGTTTGCATGCCATGTGTAGTATCTTTTATACACACTTATCTTGATTCCACACACTCACATAATAGATCTCATGATCATGATAAGCAGTTAGTAAGAACACTGGTAGATCAAAGACTGTAAGCCCTCCTAAAGCTAGGAAAGTGGCACCTGTCACCAAGCCCAAGAGCAAGTCTGTTGGTGCTTTTGAAAGTGACAAGGAAACAGTCAATGATAAAGCAAAAACTGTTAAGCCTGTCAATTCTGTGAAGAGAAAAGTTATATATTCAAATGCTTCTAAGTCTTCTGGACCCAACTTAGTTTGGGTACCAAAGAAAACTTAATCACTTTTGTTTTCAGGGCATTAAGCAGAAGAATATCATGTGGATTCTGGACAGTGGATGTTCAAGGCATATGACTGGAGATAGAGCCTTGCTATCAAAGGTGGTTGAGAAAGCTGGCCCAGTGGTTACTTTTGGAGATGACATCAAAGGTTATACTATGGGATATGGCTGTTTGGAAATTGGCAATGTCATCATTGAAGAAATCTCTCTGGTTGAAGGTCTTATGCATAATCTCCTCAGTATCAGTCAGTTTTGTGACAAAGGATGTGAAGTTTTGTTCAAGAAGGAGAAGTGCTTGATCTTTAATCAGAAGAATGAGAAGCTGACTCTCAATGGAGTTAGAAAGGGTGAGTTGTTCGTAGCTGACTGGAATTCTGCAGATGGTCAAGTAATGTGTTGCTATAGTAAAGCCTCTCCAGATGAAAGTTGGTTATGGCATAAGAAGCTCTCCTACTTGAACTTCAAGACCATGAATTCTTTGGTTAAGAGGGAACCGGTGAGAGGATTGCCCGAGATGGAATTCAGTCCCGATGAGCTTTGTGAAGCATGTGAGAAGGGAAAGTCAAAGAGGGCATCACACATGAAGAAGATAATGACTGGCATCACTGAACCACTACAACTCCTTCACATGGATTTGTTTGGTCCTGTCAACATCATGTCTATTTGAAGAAAGAAATATGGCCTAGTGATTGTTAATGACTATTCCAAAAACACGTGGGTGTTATTCTTGTATTCAAAGGATGAAGCACCTGATATGATTATTGATCACATCAACAAGATTGAGTTAGAAGCCGGAGTGCCTGTACAAACAATCAGATTAGATAATGGAACAGAATTTAGAAATGCAAAGCTGAATGATTTTTTTGTCGAGAAGGGCATCTCAAGACAGTTTTCAGCACCAATGACTCCACGACAAAACAAAGTGGTTGAGAGGAAGAATCGAACATTGGTTGAAGCTGCAAGGACTATGCTTAAAGAAGCCAATCTTCCTACCTACTTTTGGGCTGAAGCAGTTAACACATCATGCTATACTCAAAACAGAACCCTGATCAACAAGATGTACGAGAAGATCCCTTACGAGTTAATGGCCAAAAAGAAACCCTCAGTGAAATACTTTCACGTGTTTGGAGGAAAATGTTTTGTACTTAAGGACGATGAGCATCTTGGCAAGTTTGATGCTAAATATGAAGAAGGTATCTTTATAGGCTATTCAATGGAGTCAAAGGCTTACAGGGTGTATGTGATTAGTGATCAAAAGGTTGTAGAAAGCCTTAATATAACATTTGATGACATCAAGCTCCTAAGTATTAAGAAGGAAGATGATAGTGATAATCTTGATGTTGAAGATCTTTCTGATGGAGAAGATGAGCCTGAAGTTGTTCCAGACAATAATGACAATGGCAATGATCCTGATGATCATAATTCTGATGCAGATTCTGAAGGTAATGGTCATGAGACAAGTCACACTATCTCAGGGACTAGTCCTCTAGCTTCAGATTCTGTAGATCAAGCTGGCAACAAATCAGAGGGAGCAGAACAAGTAGAAGAACAAGGATTCGGTAGTCAGACTCAACACAATTCTGGAAATGCTGAGTCATCAAGGGCTAGTCGACCAAAACACAAAGTATGGCATAAAAACCACCCTCAGAACTTGATACTTAGTAATCCTGACAGTGGAGTCAAGACTAGAAGAGTTACAACAAATGAATGCTTCTATTCTGGGAATCTATCTCAAATGGAGCCAAAAAAGTAGATGAAGCTCTTGGGGATCCTGATTGGGTGATTGCTATGCAAGAGGAACCTAATCAGTTCGAACGACAGAAAATGTGGAAGCTTGTACCCAGAACTAAAGACAAATCATTGATTGGCACAAAATGGGTTTTCAAAAATAAGCTTGATGAAGATGGAATTGTAACAAGGAATAAGGCGAGACTGGTTGCTAAGGGTTATTCTCAAGAAGAAGGGATTGACTATGATGAAATATTTGCACCAGTTGCTAGACTTGAAGGCATCAGGATGTTTTTAGCATTTGCAGCACATTTAAACTTCAAGGTATATCAGATGTATATGAAAAGTGCTTTCCTGAATGGTGAGCTTGAAGAAGAGGTCTATGTGGAGCAACCCCTTGGTTTCATAGATCCTGAGTTTGAAGATTTTGTCTATTTTCTCTTCAAGGCTCTTTATGGTCTAAAGTAAGCGCCAAGAACATGGTATGACACTCTATCATAATTTCTTCTTGAAAATTGCTTCACTAGAGGTGTCATAGATAAGACTCTGTTTCATAAGAATCATAAAGATGATACCATATTTGTGCAAGTCTATGTTGATGACATTATATTTGGATCTATGAATGATGCACTTTGTGCAAGGTTTGCTAAGCTTAAGCAGAGTAGGTATGAGATGAGTATGATGAGTGAGTTCAGCTACATCCTTGGACTACAAGTGAGTCAGAAATCAGATGGTATCTTCATTTTTCAAATGAAGTACATCAGAGATCTACTGAAGAAATATCAGTTGGAAGACTCAACACCTGCAAAGACTCCGATGGCAACTGTCACAAAACTTGATCAAGATAAGTCTGGTAAGATGGTGGACATCACTCAGTATCGAGGCAAGATTGGATCATTACTCTACCTGACTGCAAGTCGTCCAGATATCATGTTTGCAACATGCTTGTGTGCACGGTTGCGGGCTGATCCAAAAGAATCTCATCTGATAGCTGTTAAAAGAATTTTCAGATATCTGAAGGGTACACCTAATCTAGGTATCTGGTATCCTAAAGATACGGGCTTTGATCTCATCGGCTATACATATTCTGATTATACTGGTTATAAAATCAATCGGAAGAGTACTTCAGGAAGCTGTCAGTTTCTTGGAAGAAGATTGAATTTTTGGTTTAGCAAGAAGCAACATTCAGTTTCTACATCTACTGCTGAAGCTGAACACATTGTTGCTGGTAGCTGCTGTTCTCAACTTCTTTGTATGAGAAACCAACTCCGAGACTATGGACTTGATTTGAAGAATATTCCTATCTACTGTGACAACACAAGTGCCATAGCAATCTCAAACAATCCTGTTCAGCATTCAAGGAGCAAACATATTGATATAAGTTATCATTTCATTCGAGAGCATATAACGAATGGGATTGTGGAACTTCATTATGTTCCCACAACGGACAAAATTGCAGACATTTTCACGAAGCCACTTGATGTAGTTACCTTCAATAAATTGGTTAGTGAACTTGGCATGTTGAATTTGTCCAATTAATTGGAAATTAACAAATGTAATTTGGTGCGGGTAAACTTTACTACCCCAATGATGATGCTTTGAGGGGAAACTAAGTTTACATATCTATTCATTATATATATTCATGTCTGTAAACTTGTTTTGAAGCTAACTGATTACCATGTGTTACATGTTATATAATAGTGGTAAGTAAGTTAGAGTTTATGATGCAATATATAAGTTGTTTGAATGTTTACATGTTATATGTTTACTATGATGCAAACACTCATAATATTGATATTTATTTTAACACACACACATCTCATTATTGTTTGCACTTTGATCTAAGACCCTGTAATCTCATTTGTGATTTTATCATAACTCTGATTTATAGTTTTAGATCCTGCTTTTGATCCTGTACAACTAATTTGAGTACTCTGATTATATCTTATATGATTATATCATATTTCTGAGTGATTATGTATGATTGTTGATCTTTAGACCCTAGGTAACCTTGACAACAAATTCCTTGGTCACTCTGATTCTCCTTTTATACTAGAATAGCTCTGTCTGTTTTGTGCGAGAATAAATATGCAACATAACTAGTGATAGTTGTGATATAATTATGTTAAGAGTAGTTTTAATTGGTTTAGTCCTGTCTTGACTAATCAATTGGTGCATATTTGTTGGATATGCTCTTGGCATAATTAATATTTTCTACGACTTATGTTATAATAACCCCAATTTTTGGAATTTTTGAAACCCTTATAAATAGTGTTTTGTTGATTATGCTGAATAAGAAAACTTTTCATGTCACACTATGTAGGGGCTCTTTTATTGATCTTCTGGGATATTATTAGTACTCTATATGATAAATAAGTGTATGTAAAGATCGTCAGAATTCAAATTCGAACACTTTGATTTTTTCCGAAAATCTACCAGATACAGAAAAAATTGAGTATAAGGTAACAGAATAAAAAGGATTTAAATTCAAGGATTAAAAGAGAGGATCATGAAAGAAATATAATGTATTGAGAAAGGTTAAAGAAACCTAAGTAATAAGATCCCGGGTATGATCCCTCAAACGATAAACGAAAATGAAAGTTAAGCGAACCGTATAACAGATCAGCGGTCATTAGGCAAGCAATTAAGAGTTAATCAAGGAGGTTAGGGATGATGATGTCATCAAACCAACAAGAAGAGGACAAGTGTGGAGGGTGACATCACATGATGACCAAAGCATGACATAAGGGAAAGAAGTGTGGTTGATTTATAACCACACAATTTTTTTTTCATGGTTAAAAATGATTAAAACAAAACAAAAGTCAACCAACCAAGGCAAATCAAAACAAATCACAAAAAAACACAAAAGCTCTTCCCTTTTCTTCATCAAGCTCTCGGCCAAAATAAACACAGCAACTTCAAACTACCATATCTCCTTCAATACTCACTCAAATTTTGTGTTCTATAGCTCGTTGGAAAGGTATTGAGATGGCCTACAAATCTTGTTCACAAGTCTCGTCCAAATAATCAGGATAAGACCCTCATTTTTACAGTTCTTTCAATCGTACTTTTAGAAACTTTAAAGCCTAACTTTGTGTTCTTGATTTCTTTGGAAAGATCAAGCTTGTAGGAGGCTTTATAAGGCTTCCTAGTAACTTTCCACCCTCCAAGAAAGGTATAAATCTTCACACCCTTTAGTAATAAGTTTGAATGTTGAAGTTTGGAGATGGTTTGGATGGATGAGTAGTAATTTGAATGATAAGCATGATTCGAGCTTAATTGTTAAGTAGTTTAGTTGAATTTGGAGATGTTATAATATATGATTGGATTGAGGTCCTTGAGCTTATTATGACTGAAATCAGTAGAATTGATGTGTATCTTGAGTTGTTGTTGATTGGTAGTTGGATTGATATGACTTGGAATGGTAAAAATTTGGGAAATCGCGTAAAAATAGTCGTCGTAATGTCCGATTTACTTTAGATTGTTTTTGCTCTTAATATCAGGACCCGAGAACTCCCTGTTAGGTTTTGACCATTGCCATTATTAGATAGTTCATGTTACTAGATTCGTTTTGATATGTGGTTCGTTTGAATCCGATGTACGGTTTAGGAGAAACGACCGTTTTATGTAACGGCGTTTCGCGACCGAACCATTACCCCTCGCCTTACTTTGAAACCTTGGTTAAGGACTTTAAATGACTATTTGGGGTATGAAACATTTATTTAAAGTGGATTAGGCAGTTGGTAAGGTGCTCGCGAAAGAATCTCCTTAAAACTCTTAATGGCTAATTTATTAAAAATGGGGGAGTCGAGGGTATTCGAGCGACTTAAGTGAATCGTTAAGTGCGAAAGCGAACGTTAGGACTCTAAATGATTAAAGTCTAGTTTCTTAAGCGACCGGGGTTTAATTCCGACTTATGTTGTTGTTCATAGGTTATCGGACCCATCTAAGCTTAAGTCTATCCGGGAGCACTCAGGCAAGTTTTCTACCCGTTATACTGTTGTTGTGATGTATATATGTATATGCATTATCTTGTGATAAGTGCGTGATTGTTATTAGCAAATTCTTGCGATATATTGGAGCATGTTGATATGATATATATGCATGACTGTTTCGTATTCTTGATTTATATATCTGTTGGTTCAAATGCTTATTAGTTGCATAATACCCATGCTAGAGATAAGCAGTAGTTGCGTATACCCTGAGTGTAGGGGACCCAAAGGTGAACCCTTTTCTAAAACCGGGAGTAGATGTTCCCGAGTATATTATATATATATATTTATATATATATATTGATGTAGTTTTCAAAACTATTAATCGAATAAGGTTTATTCGATAACTTTATATTATTGGGGCTTATGACTCCTTTTATTTTATTTAATGAATATTATTTCGAATATTCATTCGGGGGTTTATGACTCCTTTTATTTTATTTAATGAATATTATTTCGAATATTCATTCGGGGGCTTATGACTCCTTTTTTTATTGAATATTATTCGAATATTCATTCGAGGGCTTATAACTCCTTTTATTTTATTTAATGAATATTATTTCGAATATTCATTCGAGGGCTTATGACTCAGTTTATTTTATTAACTGAATATTATTTGAATATTCATTCGGGGACTTATGACTTGGTTTATATTATTTAATGAATATTATTTGAATATCCATTTGAGGACCTATGACTCCGATTATTTACTGAAATATATTCTTTATTTTATTAAAGAATAAGGTGTCGATAATCAAACTTATTTTTGATTATTCAAATAAAGATATTACTTTCGTATAAGTATATCTTTGGTTATTTAATACTCATTTCAAGTATAAGTTTTACAACTTCTAATTCAATTATTTGTATAAAGATTATTTTTTATGGGAATATTATTTAAATAATAATATTCAGATATTTTCTAATATATTGGGACTGATTTACTTTATTAAATCAGCATTACTCCAAACACTCTTTAAAGTATTTTCGAGTCTTTAAAATGATTTTTAAAAGTTAGAGCGGATCCCAAAACTCATTTTTTATATATTTAAGATCTTCCTTTTAAAGGGGATTTAAATACTCGCTCAAAATCAGAGGGATCCAGCTCTGTGGTGTATTTTATATTCGCAACAAGGTTGCGATTTTGGTAAATGAATTGATTACTTACCCAACGTTCGGGAAGTAAGTCCATCTATTTGAGTCGGCATAAGCAACATGGGCTCAGTGGGCGTCCATAAAAGTGTAAGTGGCTCAGTGGGAGTCCATCAAATACGTAAGTGGCTGAGTGGCAGTCCAGCATAAGGTCCTATTGCGACCAGGGTGATGACCAGTGGGGAATTCGTCCGTCTACTAGTAGAAAAGGTTACTTATTGGTATCTTTGCCTGATCAGCAAGATATCAGGTTTATGCCAAGGTTTTCTCCTTTCCAAAATTCATTGGATATTGCAACTCTGTTTATAATTTTCATAACAGAGGTTTTCAAGGAGTGTATGAAATGTATATATATATAGGTGTATATATATATCGGGACTTAATGAAGTATCTCGTAACTTCATTATTTATAATGATATTTCAAGGATTGAATCTATTCAAGTCTTATCTTGTAGTCTCATCTGGGTGATGAACTTTTGAAACTGATTATAACTTGAACGGTGGTAGTTCAAGCAGTATTCAGATATAAGTATATTGGAGTATCTTGTAACTTCATCTTTTAAACTTATATCTAGTAAATGATTATCTTGTGCATGTCAAAGATTTTCGGAAAAACGTTGAGACAAGGTTAGATATAGGAGATCACCTTGCAACGATATTTTATACAGTTATAAACTGGAACTCTGTGTATATTATACATGTCAGAGGATTTCAAAGATTGTGAAAAGTATATATGTATATATATACTGAATATTTTGTGACTTGGTCGCGTTAAGATATCAGCTTGGTTCATTTCTTCTTGACCAAGACTTTCATGAGTACTATGAGAATGCTCATATATTGTTAATTATTATACATATTATTTCGGTGGGCTTGTTGTTCACCCTTGCTTTCTTCTTTCATCACACAACATCAGATAAACAAGATGAACAGGACCAAGCTCCCAATTCGCGAGCGGATAGAAAATGTTCCGCAGTTTCCTATAGACGTTGATATCGCTGTAGCTGAGGTAGGAACTACCAATAGGCTAGGCTTTCAACTTTTGATGTACCAGACTTATGTATCTCTATCAATTGTAATAATGGCAAAAAAATGTAAATTTATTCAGAAACCCTTTTAAGGTGTATTGGCATATAATTGTGGAATAAAACGACTTGTGATTATTTTTGGATATTCATCTCTGAGACTATAACTTGTGGTGTGTGTGTTTATGGTGGGGTCACATTACAGAATAGTTGATTATTTATTAAGATTGGATGTTATTAAGGGAAATGGAACTCATGACAACCCGGATCCCCGACCCCGGATTTGGGGGTGTTACAGAAATGGTATCAGAGCTAAGCGTTATAAACCTCAGAGATGATATGACGTTAAAATAATATGTTCACTAAGATAATAAGAACTCTTTCCAAGTTCATAGTCGGGCTACCTAACGTAGTACTAACAGTTAAAATCCTTATGGGAACCCTTATAAATATCGTGATAGAAGCGTAGTTCGTTATTGTAGATGGTAGCGGGACTCCGAACCCTGAGGTTGAGGAGCAACAGCGCGATGATGTTTTATTACTAATTGGAGATCGGATTGTGGATCCGATAGAGCGTCCTAATGCAGGACCGGATGATGTTCATATTGAGGATGTAGTGGTTGTGGATGATGTCCTAGATGGGATTGTTCCTGAGGAGGATCTCGTGGAGGATCCTAACAAGAATGAATAAAGGACCGCTGAGGAATTGATGACCATGGTTAGGGCGACTACCAGAGGTAGGATTGGCCGGTCACTACCAGAGGTTCGTTCAAGTTTGTAAAGATAGTAGCCCCTTTAACGCGGCTTACTCATAAGACTGAGAAGTTCGAATGGACAGAGAAATGCGAGAACGGCTTTTAAGAACTGAAGCAATGATTGGTGACGGCCCCTATGATGGCATTGCCGGATGGAAAAGGAGATTTTGTGATCTGTAGTGACGCTTCGCAAAAGAAATTAAGGTGCTTCTTATACAGCACATCAAGGTAATCGTGTACGCGTCAAGACAATTAAGGAAATATAAAATTCGATATCCCCACCCATGAGCTTGGGCTCGTGGCAATAGTTTTGCCCTAAAGATTTGAGGCACTACTTGTATGGAGAGAAGTGCGAGATTTACCTAAGCCATAAGTGCTCTAGTACATTTTCACGCAGAAAGAGCTCAATATGCGCCAAATGAGGTGGTTAGAGCTAATCAAGGATTACGATTATGAGATTCTTTATCATTCGGGGAAAGCCAATGTGGTGGCTGATGCCCTTAGTAAAAAGGAGAGACTCAAGATGATAATGTCTTTGAGAGAGTTTATAAGAGGTTTTGAGAAAATGGAAATAGAAGTGAAGGTAACCGGAGTCGGTACCAAAAAGCTGTTTGAGATTGCAATACAGCCCGAATTATTGGAAAAGAACAGATTGTGCCAGAAAAAGTGATGAATGAAGGCAGAGAGCCAACAAAGAGATAATAGATTAATACCGAGAAAGATGATAAGGGAATAATGAGGTATTCCTACAGAATTTTGGTTCCAAATGTTCAAGAGCTTAAAGATGAGATCTTAGATGAAAGCTAGTTTGAGGAATAAGATTTAGAGCAAACCCTGAACGTGATAGTCAGGGAGGTCGCCATCAAGATAGAAGGAACCCATAACATGATGAAGTGGAAAATGAGGATTTAAAATATGTGGGAGGACCCCGATTATGGGGAGGAGGAGGGAATGTTCAGACTAAGGAAACGGAAGTCGAGTAAGGAAAGGAGACCCGAGACGGTACTCCTATACGAAAATTTATGGACCTTTTTAGACAGAACTTAGACTATTATCCCCAACCACCACCCTGAGGAAACAATGTGGTGAGAAATTCTTTCAGGACCTTTAAGTCTCTAAGCCCTTAGAGATCCAAGGAACAAGCTGACCCAGTCGAGGCAAGAGCCTGGCTAAAGGAAATATAGGAATCATTTGAGATTCTAAATGATGGACGAATCACAAAAGACTATTTTTGTCACTTACCCTCCTAAGAGAAGGGCCACCACTGGTGAAAGACCAAGAAAGGCACGTAGCCAGAGGTTAGAATAAACTGATTAAAGTTCAGTCAATTGTTTTCGGGAAAGTAATTCCCAAGGTTATGGAGATAGTGTAAAAGCTTTAGAGTCAGAACAAAGGCGGACGAGTATGATGAAATATGAAGCTAAGTTGTAAAAGTTGTCAAGATTCATTCTGATGACAAAAATCCCAGAACGATGTGATGCTTGAAGTCAATGATTAGTGGGTTCATGAAATAATGATAAGAGAAAGGAAAATAAAAAGAAACTGAAGTGGAAAGGAATATAAAGGCAATAGAGTTTGAGGAATGATAAGGGAGTTGGGTATGAGGAAACCCTAAAGACTCGTAGCAATAGAAATAGAAAAGTATGTAATCGTCAGGATGAGGGTGATTCACCATGAGTTAAAGTTGATGATTGAAGGAATAAGAGATACATATATTTTATCCCCTGTAAGTTAGGAGGATTTGAGGAAACCTTGAGATAGTTCGAAGGATAAATATTGAGATGCGGATAGACCGAGGAGACAAGGAAGTAAGAAATTAGGAAAATTGGATGAAGGAAGTGACCTTCAAGAATGTGAAGTGTAAGACCGGTGGCTTGATACCCAGGAAGGGAGACGCCAGGTATGAGAGATATCCCAACATTGAGATGACTGTTGAGATAAACAACAAAAGTAAATACAGAATTATTAAGAAGAAGTTCACGTTGAACACGACCAATATCTTCCAGAACATCCTTGTTATCGTTACCAAATCAAGCAAGAAAAGTAGATAACCGTAGTTATCTTTTGGAGGCCATATTGATTGACCTCATTTTGAATACAGATGTTATTGTGAAATTAGGCATATACTATCGAGGTGGGAATGATTGAATAAGACACCCTTATCAGGGATATATGACTTGATTTATCCATGGAAGGATGCATGTACCTTTTTAAAGGTGGCATTAAAGATAGAACATCGGTAACTTAAAATGAATCCTAGGGGAATGCATAAAGGTTGGCATTTCACCCTTAATAGGGATAGTATGAGTTTTGACAGTATGAATTGGAAAGGATTAAGGTAATAACAACCTTTAAGTATCAGTGGGGAAATTTTTCAGAAACATATAGACAATGGTTCTAGTATTAGTAAAGGGTATTTCGATATGCCCTGTATCTAGGGAATACAGGAGGAACGATTCAAGGATAATCTTAGAGGTTTTAATAGGAGAAAGGTAATATTCAAAATTCTCAAGAGTAAAAATGTTGATAAAGGAAATATGACGTAATTATAATGATGCCAAGTGGGGCACGTGTTAAACCACGAGAAAGTATGGATCGAACCAGTAAAGGTCGAAATTGTTCAGGGCCATTAGGGCCTAAGATAAAAGATGTTCTAAGTATGATTGAGAGTCAGTCGTGGCAATGTTCACATCTAATGACTAAGGCAATGACTTATGGAAAAAAATTATGATTTTTTTTCTTCTCACCAAGACTTAAGAAAAGCATTTTCACATAAGCAGTGATTGAAATGAGGTAGAAAATTTAGTTGGAGGTGGTTAAAATGACATTGATTGTAAGGAAATTTTACTATCAGGAAAGGCCAAAGAGGTGGCCGACACTTTAAATGTAAGAGGATAATTATAGGCGCTCGTGCGAGAGGAATACAGTGATGATGGTTGAAGCCGGGAAGGTTGTATTACGGTTCAGAAGATTGACATTCCTTCTAATGACTGTGCAATACTCAACCGTAATAGTAGTTGGGTAAAGGTTTAATTCGTGTAATCGCCATGAGCGGGCTATCTATCTTAGAAGGTACTATCTTGAGATAAGCCAGGACCATGTTTCAAGAAGGACTAAACGAACCTTTGAGTTAAGTCTTCTATTGAAGGCATATGATTAAGAAGGGTATTAACCTGCTATCGTTGCTTTGATTGAAACTCTTCTGTAATTTTATCTGCTTCATGTCATGAATGTACGCCAGGATCTGGATTGTTCTTCATGAATTATGAATGGTGATTATGTTAACTCCTTAGAAGAATTCGATAAGGTAGGTATGGACTTTGTATGGTTAGATATGAAGATTTCATGGAAAATGAATGACTACAGTAGGTCAGTGGTAGACCATAGTAATGCTCCAA
Source organism: Apium graveolens (assembly GCF_009905375.1). Lineage (NCBI taxonomy): Eukaryota > Viridiplantae > Streptophyta > Magnoliopsida > Apiales > Apiaceae > Apium > Apium graveolens. Next base: position 248,397,663 of record NC_133653.1, on the reverse strand, counting down.
TGAGTCTATGAATAATGAGACAATGACAACTGTGAGATTTGTACTGTAATGAATGTTGAGATTGAGTACCACTAATCGGGTCATGGTGATGTATAAGTTATCATTGAATAGACTAATTAAGTAGATTATTTACCTATTGAATATTTATTCCTCCTTATCAATAGAGGGTCGTATGACTATACGAGGAAGGTTGCGATACAAGCATATAATTCTAGTAACGATGATGTCTAGAATGAGATCCCAGATTCGATTTTCAATGTCGAGGGAGTTTCAAAGGTGATTGTGTATAAGCTCAAGGAAGAGCATGGGTCCATAGAATGATGGACGGAATATCAAAAATATTTAAGCATGTGAAATGCGATAATACTTGATGTTGATATATATACGTATATGATTTGTTCTCCTATGACAAACCTCTATAGTTCAGAGGTAGATTCCAAGCCAGATATTTTGTGGCAGTATATTTTATATATATACAATTCTCTTCAGTTCGTTCTTTTCTCTCCTTTTCATTTCATATAAGCTGAGAAGAACAACCCTTCCAGAAGGGGAGGTATTGCCGAATGACTATCTATCTGTGTGATAGAAGCCTAGTAGGATACCATCTATTGTTTAATTGCTTGTCAAGTACTAAAGGCTGGCCACCTTCTGTACTAATTATGCGATATAACAAGTATTCATGATCATAGTGATCTCTTAATAAATTCTTTTACTTCTATATGAAGGACCAAGCTTTCGAAGATGGAAGCAGCTAAAGGAAGTAGTATCAGTACGGTGGTATTCCGATTCTAACGCGTTCGTGATACTAAGGTTGACGTGGTTATTAAAAGGTTATAGAACGCTAACGAGCAAAAGTGTAACCAGTATAGTATTATGTACGAAAGATAGTAATGACTACAAACTGGAAAAGAATGGGTATTGAGAAGCAAAAGCCATAGTGCTAGAAGCTATGATAAGAGTCTGTGCAATAGACTTGAATGAATTTAGAATGATCACTTAACGCGGATTGAGTTTTCTTATGAAAATAGATCATATGTCATTATCGAGATGTCGCCTTATAAGATCTTTGAGGGAAGACAATGTCGATCTCCCTTATGATATGATGATGTTGCAGAGCGCAAGATGCTTAGACCAGCAGTGGTCCAAAGGACCAAGGATATAATAGATTTAATTAGAGGACGGCTGGTAGTAGCCCAAGATGGGCACACGAAGTATGTTGATTTGATATGAAAGGACAAGGAATAGGAAGTAGGGGACCTAGTGCTGTTATAGGTATTCCCTTGGAAAGGATGGATGAGGTTCGGAAAGAAAAGAAAGCTAAGCCCACGAATTGTTGGACCCTTTGAGGTATTAAGACGTACTGGGAAGTTAGCATATGAGCTAGCCCTACCCCCGAACATGTAGCAAGTTCATAACGTGTTCCACATATCAATATTAAGGAAGTATAATTCGGATGCCAGACAAATAAGGGCATATGAGCGCATAGACATGCAACACGACGTAACCTATATGGAGCAACCAGGAAGGGTTATAGATTGAAAAAGGAACAAGTGCTTAGGAGAAGGGTTATCAAACTATTCAGAGTTTGATGGAAGAACCACAATGCGGGAAAATTTACTTGAGAATTAGAAAGTGCAATGCTAAGAAAGTATCCCTATTCATTTTCTATCTGATTCCGGGACGAAATCCTTTTAAGGAGGGGAGACTGTAATAACCCCAATTTTTGGAATTTTTGAAACTCTTATGAATAGTGTTTTGCTGATTATGCTGAATACGAAAACTTTTCATGTCACACTATGTAGGGGCTCTTTTATTGATCTTCTGGGATATTATTAGTACTTTATATGATAAATAAGTGTATGCAAAGATCGTCAGAATCCAAATTCGAACACTTTGATTTTTCCCGAAAATCTACCAGATACAGAAAGAATTGAGTATAAGGTAACAGAATAAAAATGATTTAAATTCAAGGATTAAAAGAGAGGATCATGAAAGGAATATAATGTATTGAGAAAGGTTAAAGAAACCTAAGTAATAAGATCCCGGGTATGATCCCTCAAACGATAAACGAAAATGAAAGTTAAGCGAACCGTATAACAGATCATCGGTCATTAGGCAAGCAATTAAGAGTTAATCAAGGAGGTTAGGGATGATGATGTCATCAAACCAACAAGAAGAGGACAAGTGTGGAGGGTGACATCACATGATGACCAAAGCATGACATAAGGGAAAGAACCACACAATTTTTTTTTCATGGTTAAAAATGATTAAAACAAAACAAAAGTCAACCAACCAAGGCAAATCAAAACAAATCACAAAAAAACACAAAAGCTCTTCCCTTTTCTTCATCAAGCTCTCGGCCAAAATAAACACAGCAACTTCAAACTGCCATATCTCCTTCAATACTCACTCAAATGTTGTGTTCTATAGCTCGTTGGAAAGGTATTGAGATGGCCTACAACTCTTGTTCACAAGTATCGTCCAAATAAGAATGGTAAGACCCTCATTTTTACAGTTCTTTCAATCGGACTTTTAGAAACTTTAAAGCCTAACTTTGTGTTCTTGATTTCTTTGGAAAGATCAAGCTTGTAGGAGGCTCCATAAGGCTTCCAAGTAACTTTCCACCCTCCAAGGAAGGTATAAATCTTCACACCCTTTAGTAATAAGTTTGAATGTTGAAGTTTGGAGATGGTTTGGATGGATGAGTAGTAATTTGAATGATAAGCATGATTCGAGCTTAATTGTTAAGTAGTTTAGTTGAATTTGGAGATGTTATAATATATGATTGGATTGAGGTCCTTGAGCTTATTATGACTGAAATCAGTAGAATTGATGTGTATCTTGAGTTGTTGTTGATTGGTAGTTGGATTGATATGACTTGGAATGGTAAAAATTTGGGAAATCGCGTAAACATAGTCGTCGTAATGTCCGATTTACTTTAGACTGTTTTTGCTCTTAACATCAGGACCCGAGAACTCCCTGTTAGGTTTTGACCATTGCCATTATTAGATAGTTCATATTACTAGCTTCGTTTTGATATATGGTTCGTTTGAATCCGATGTACGGTTTAGGAGAAACGACCGTTTTATATAACGGCGTTTCGCGACCGAACCATTACCCCTCGCCTTACTTTGAAATCTTGGTTAAGGACTTCAAATGACTATTTGGGGTATGAAACATTTATGTAAAGTGGATTAGGCAGTTGGTAAGGTGCTCGCGAAAGAATCGCCTTTAAACTCTTAATGGCTAATTTATTAAAAATAGGGGAGTCGAGGGTACTCGAGCGACTTAAGTGAATCGTTAAGTGCGAAAGGGAACGTTAGGACTCAAAATGGTTAAAGTCTAGTTTCTTAAGCGACCGGGGTTTAATTCCGACTTATGTTGTTGTTCATAGGTTATCAGACCCACTCTAAGCTTAAGTCTATCCGGGAGCACTCAGGCAAGTTTTCTACCCGTTATACTGTTGTTGTGATGTATATATGTATATGCATTATCTTGTGATAAGTGCTTGATTGTTATTAGCAAATTCTTGCGATATATTGGAGCATGTTAATATGATATATATGCATGACTGTTTCGTATTCTTGATTTATATATCTGTTGGTTCAAATGCTTATTAGTTGCATAATACCTATGCTAGAGATAAGCAGTAGTTGCGTATACCCTGAGTGTAGGGGACCCAAAGGTGAACCCTTTTCTAAAACCGGGAGTAGATGTTCCCGAGTATATTATATATATATTTATATATATATATATATTGATGTAGTTTTCAAAACTATTAATCGAATAAGGTTTATTCGATAACTTTATATTATTGGGGCTTATGACTCCTTTTATTTTATTTAATGAATATTATTTCGAATATTCATTCGGGGGTTTATGACTCCTTTTATTTTATTTAATGAATATTATTTCAAATTTTCATTCGGGGGCTTATGACTCCTTTTTTTATTGAATATTATTCGAATATTCATTCGAGGGCTTATGACTCCTTTTATTTTATTTAATGAATATTATTTCGAATATTCATTCGAGGGCTTATGACTCAGTTTATTTTATTAACTGAATATTATTTGAATATTCATTCGGGGACTTATGACTCAGTTTATATTATTTATTAATATTATTTGAATATCCATTTGAGGACCTATGACTCTGATTATTTACTGAAATATATTCTTTATTTTATTAAAGAATAAGGTGTCGATAATCAAACTTATTTTTGATTATTCAAATAAAGATAGTACTTTCGTATAAGTATATCTTTGGTTATTTAATACTCATTTCAAGTATAAGTTTTACAACTTCTACTTCAATTATTTGTATACAGATTATTCTTTATGGGAATATTATTTAAATAATAATATTCAGATATTTTCTAATATATTGGGACTGATTTACTTTATTAAATCAGCATTACTCCAAACACTCTTTAAAGTGTTTTCGAGTCTTTAAAATGATTTTTAAAAGTTAGAGCGGATCCCAAAACTCATTTTTTATATATTTAAGATCTTCCTTTTAAAGGGGATTTAAATACTCGCTCAAAACCAGAGGGATCCGGCTCTGTGGTGTATTTTATATTCGCAACAAGGTTGCGGTTTTGGTAAATGAATTGATTACTTACCCAAAGTTCGGGAAGTAAGTCCATCTATTTGAGTCGGCATAAGCAACATGGGCTCAGTGGGCGTCCATGAAAGTGTAAGTGGCTCAGTGGGAGTCCATCAAATGCGTAAGTGGCTGAGTGGCAGTCTAGCATAAGGTCCTATCGCGACCAGGGTGATGACCAGTAGGGAATTCGTCCGTCTACTAGTAGAAAAGGTTACTTATTGGTATCTTTGCCTGATCAGCAAGATATCAGGTTTATGCCAAGGTTTTCTCCTTTCCAAAATTCATTGGATATTGCAACTCTGTTTATAATTTTCATAACAGAGGTTTTCAAGGAGTGTATGAAATGTATATATATATATAGGTGTATATATATATATATCGGGACTTAATGAAGTATCTCATAACTTCATTATTTATAATGATATTTTAAGGATTGAATCTATTCAAGTCTTATCTTGTAGTCTCATCTGGGTGATGAACTTTTGAAACTGATTATAACTTGAACGGTGGTAGTTCAAGCAGTATTCGGATATAAGTATATTGGAGTATCTTGTAACTTCATCTTTTAAACTTATATATAGTAAATGATTATCTTGTGCATGTCAAAGATTTTCGGAAAAACGTTGAGACAAGGTTAGATATAGGAGATCACCTTGCAACGATATTTTATACAGTTATAAACTGGAACTCTGTTATATTATACATGTCAGAGGATTTCAAAGATTGTGAAAAGTATATATGTATATATATACTGAATATTTTGTGACTTGGTCGCGTTAAGATATCAGCTTGGTTCATTTCTTCTTGACCAAGACTTTCATGAGTACTATAAAAATGCTCATATATTGTTAATTATTATACATATTATTTCGGTGGGCTTGTTGCTCACCCTTGCTTTCTTCTTTCATCACACAACATCAGATAGACAAGATGAACAGGACCAAGCTCCCAATTCGCGAGCGGATAGAAAACGTTCTGCAGTTTCCTATAGACGTTGATATCGCTGTAGCTGAGGTAGGAACTACCAATAGGCTAGGCTTTTAACTTTTGATGTACCAGACTTATGTATCTCTATCAATTGTAATAATGGCAAAGAAATGTAAATTTATTCAGAAACCCTTTTAAGGTGTATTGACATATAATTGTGGAATAAAACGACTTGTGATTATTTTTGGATATTCATCTCTGAGACTTTAACTTGTGGTGTGTGTGTTTATGGTGGGGTCACATTACAGAATAGTTGATTATTTATTAAGATTGGGTATTATTAAGGGAAATGGAACTCATGACAACCCGGATCCCCGACCCCGGATTTGGGGGTGTTACATATGTGTTGATCCTATGTGTAACTCTTATGATCTTGCTATTCTTATACTCTGTTCTGGATATTAAATCTTGATATATGTCTTATACTCTAATTACCTTATGCAAGTCTTATAAGTTTGGAACAATGTTCAATCTCTTTCTTTTTTAGTATTGATCTGTATTGGACTAACTTGAACTGTTTTGAGCTAATGAGATTTGATTGAATAGTACTATCAAAAGAATCAGAAAGCATGATCATCTGAGACATCCTTCATGAATCCATATTGTGGTAAGTAAAGGTAAAAATCTCTGGTTCTGAAATCACTCTGTTATTGATCACTAAATTCTCTGATATTGTACTTCGGATGTTTGTGATCTTTAACACCCTCAGTGGTCCTAGGAACTGACTAAAAGCCTATCCTATCAAACCTCATAGGTTCTAACCCAAGTCATTAGAACGAAACACTTCTCAAACAGTATTCCATTACCTTACTCTGATACATCCCCCAAGTTTTGCTCTGATTCACTTAATTTTATTGAGATATCAACTCAGTGATCAGACAAAAATTACCATTTGGTTTTGGAGTTGTATTGAGAATGAGGGAGATAGTGCCAAGAAGCACCACATAAGGAAGGAAAGGTCAACCCTACAATTCTGTCTCTCACAAAGAAGTGGAGTATCTATAACATGAGACATCTGTAAGCCCATCTGTATTCTTTCAAAAGGATATAGAGATGAAAAGGCATATAAACAGTTACTAGGTGCATTCTCACAACAGAATGTTATCAATTGAAAATTCGCCTGTCAGCTAGGGCATCTGTATAAGAGTCACTACTCCTTCGTTAAAATGTTTCCAATGCATATGTGAGATTCACACACACAAGGAAGGTATTGACGCATCAATCATTGTCAAACCATATCAGTGTTAATGGCAATAGGTTGAAATCCTGGATCATGTTCTAATCTTTATCTCTGATTTTGAATAAGAACATATGATCCTGGTTGGTTACTTTGATAAGTCCTCACAGACTTCAGAAGAAATCTTTGATCCCTAATGGCATATCATTGATCATTGGTTATCTTCCCAGAATCCAAATCTAGAAATGCTTTTGACTTAGTCAAAATAACAACTTGTAAATGAGGACTCAGATTTTAACTGACAAGTTTATAAGGTATACTTCTTCATGGAAGTTGAGGGATATCAGGAATTCTTCCACTTAAAAGAATCCTAATTTCCCCTCTCAGAAGGAACATTTCTGAATCTCTTGACTAAGAGTTTCCATCCTTGAAGGTGGAAGGCAACTTTTCTATGAAAAGGATTTTCTCACAGGTACGCTTGGATGTTTGGAGCTTTGAGTGAGTGACACACTGTGAGACTGAGCGACAAACACTTGAGTGTAGAGTGGAGTGAAAAACAATGCGAGGTCACTAAATAGAAATCACACTTGCACTATGAGGAATGGTTACCAAATAGTCCCTTCACTTGGTTGGTTGATCCTAAGGTTTTACTCTGAATAATTTTTCAAGGATTACTCAACTAAGGGGGAGAGATTATAAAGAGATTATGAACCGATAGTCTTTCTGTAACTAAGAAGAAGGATTTCTAACTTTATTGTACTAAGGAAGGGGTTCTTCATCTTAGGGGAGAGATTATTGGGCTTCGGTTACAAGTTCCCAAATATTTTCTATGTGCTTTATGGGAAGATCTGAAGATTATTGAAGACAGTGTTTGGAAGACATATCTATCTGCAACTTTACATAAGGGAGAGAAGAATCTGTTCTCTGCTGAAGCTGAATGCATATAGAAGATGCGGTAGATATAAGATAGTATTATTTCCAAGTCCAGGATTGAAAGTTAAAAGCTGATTAAAGATTTTTGGATAAGGTTAGTTGAGTTATCCTCCAAACTGTTGCTTCTTTATTATTATTTGCCCATCAGATGTAACAGTCAAATAGGGGGAGATTGTTGAGCAAGATTGAAACTGAATGTATAACTCAACAATACTGGTTTGGATAACTCAATATAGAACAAGGACTTTGAAATAATCTATGTTCCACTAGAATCAGTACAAATTGTTTATTGGGTATATGCACAAAAGGTTTTGTTAGCTGTAGTGGAGAAGACGTCAACAATGATCCGTATGAAGTTCATTAATATGTTCAGGCATCGGAGGAATAAGGTTGGACTCATTCAAAGCAGTTATCAAGATCAGTGTGAAGACCTCAAGGATTCCCAGTGAAGTTGGTTATATTTGGTAGAAGACTTAACAGTGGTTTGTACGGGTATAATACAAAGGCCTGAGAGCGGATATAGTCGTCTGTGAACTAGACCCGTGCACGAGACGTCAGTGATCCGTGAAAGGAAACTGAGTATTATTTTTAGAAATACTGTTAACTGGTTTTTGTACTCAAGGAGTCTAGAAATATATTAAGGTACAAAACCTCGGAGATTTGAAGGCCTGAAGATACAGAGGAATTCAACTCGAGGATTTACTGGATTTATATTTAAATTAATGACTGATTTTTATTAAATGAATAAATGATAATTAATCATTTATTTATTTAATTTAATATCACATTTGATTTTAAAATAAATAAATTAAAAATTAATTTTTATTAAATGAATAAATGAATCTCAAAATATTTATTTATTTAATTTAATATCAATATTTAATTTTGGAAAATAAAATTAATTTTTGAATTTTATTTAAATAAATAAATAAATTTAAAGTTTGTTTATTTTTTTATTTTAATATCAAATGTATATTTTATTTTTTGCCAGCCAGTTAAATTCAGAACAAAAGAAAAAGAATCCAAGCACTGAGTCTGTTGTTCACTTTCAATTGACACGGGACCCGCTGTATTTGATTAAAGAATTTGATAGCAGGAAATATAAACACAATCCAAAGAAAAGAATACAGCCGGTTGTTTGTTTACTTCATAAACAAATGTAAACAACTCTCTTTTGTGCAAAAGAAAAGCAAAACTGGCAGGCTGAGTTTGTTTTTTTTGAGAGTGCGCATAAGGCGCGTGGAGCACAAGCTCGCCTCCTCCTTCCATTCTTCCCGCGTGTGTGTCATCATCTCCTTCATGGCACCTGTTGCGATTAATTCGTATAAACAAAAAAGTTGTACTTCATTCTTTCAGTGGTTTACAAGTTAGAATAAAATGATTACATGGGTGCTCTATTTACGTATTCGCAAGTGAAGTTGTGTTGGGTGATCGCCACAGACGGAAAAACTGCAAAGGAAAAAGGTGGCTGTGTTTCTTTCCTCTTGCGCGTGAATAGCACATCCGGCGACTCACCTCCTATGGTGTATCGCGTGCAACGCAAATTCTCCGCCTGTGCTGCTTTGTACCTGTTGAACAATAGAAAATCTAATGGATTTGCTTGGTCACCATAGGGGAATTATACTCTAAGGAAAAGACGGCTCCTACACTGGTCGCCACATAATACTATTCTAAGTCGCCTCAGACACTCTTGGTCGCCATACAGATTAGTCTTGTAAGCTGGTCAAATTAAAATATGTGGACATGGCTAAGCCACATATTTAATCCTTATCTCTCCTACATTCTACCTTCTATAAAAACCAAATTTGCAGCAGATTGAAAAACACTTCTCAGCAAAAACTCTATCGAAGCTCTGCAAAATTTGTTCTTGGGGAGTTGGTTGATTTCATTTATTGAAATTAAGGAGAAGTGCTGCCCAATTTGTTCCACACCAATTAAAGCCTTACAAACTTGTAACACTCATTATTTAAAGCTCTCTTGGTTGTATTTAATATATTTTGATAGAAGCTTTAAATTCTTAGAGTGATAGATAGAATCCTAGATTGATAGATATTATTTTTGTTCTCTCTATATTTGTTGCTTCGAATTATTTTTATTCGGAGTTGTAAGCAACCCTTTCCAGTTTAATTTCTTAATAATAAGAATTATTCCGTGAATCTCTTAGTGTTTGTATATTTTGTAATATCCGGGATATATCGTGTAATTATTTTTGCTATTATATAATTAGTATGTGTGTTCAGTATCTATTCTGTGAGCTAATTCTTAAGTGTTATCTGTACTTGAATATTCAAAAATAATATTAATTGAGTATTTTAATTTTTATATGTCCAAAATAAAATATAGATAATTGTCATATCTTCCTAATTATTTTTATGTTGGTTTATGGATTTATAAGAATCATATGAAATTTCTAAAATCTTTTTCCGGGTAATTAAAATCTATTTTATAAAAACGGGAACCAACCGACGTCAACCGTTGTTACGTTTTTGGAACCCGAAACTCTTTCGAGAACTCCTTCCTAACCTAATTGTAATATTCCGAGCATATTCCATGTTTCGACTTTTTCGATCCGGCGTACGGTTTGTCCTACGCGGGTCCCGGCGCAACATTTTCGATACAATATTCATTTCGGTAAATCAATAAAACCCGTATTTTCGATAAACGGGAGCTTTTTATTAAACTATCACAATTATCACTTCGTAATACGTGTAACCAGGCGCTGAGACCAAGACCGCAGTACAAATTGTACTGATTTGGATAATTATCCCGAAAACCGATACCGTTTGGATCAGTTTTTACAAATAAACGTACCGTTTTATATCCGGAATGATCCAACGGGATACAAATTTTCCGTAATTATAAATAGCCTTTTACCGTATTTTATTTCGTATGAAAATCATTTGCAGATAGTTAATTATATAATTTTCAGAGAAAAGCCCTAATTTCCTAAAACTGTTCTAAGAATCAAACAGCAAAACGAAGGCGTTACCGATCTCTGTTTTCAAAGCTTGAGTAACCAAAACGAAGGATTTGAAGTGTTCTATCAGATTCTGAGCTTTGTTTCACTGCAGAAATCAAGGTTATTTTTCTAAAAATTTATTTATTTTCGAATTTATTTTATTAAAAATATGAATTTTTGTTCGGATGATTGTTTGTATGATTTGATGATTGCATGTTGTAGGGCTTGTTTTCCTGATGATTTTCATATGTCATACGTCTGATTTGGAGTTCAATAACATGTTCAAATTTGAGTTTGATTTTTGAATTTCAAAATTAGGGTTTATAACCCGTATGAATGTTCTTAATTGAAATTTGGGGGTTTCTTATTCTGTGATAGATTGATGTTGTGTTATAGTGGGTTGTGTTCTCTGTGAAATTTGTAATCTAGTCGTATAAGTTTCATGAACCAACGAGGTCTGTAGAGAAGGGAGTTGTGTTTTGAAGTTTTCCGATGTTCACCGGAAACTGGAAAACTTCACGGCCAAATTCCGGCCAACTCAGGGATTGTTAGGATGAATTGATTGCATGGTTGTGTTCCTGATGTTGTGTAGATGTGATCTGGAGGTGTTGGTGGGGTGAGGACGCCGGGAACGTGTTCCCCGGCGAACCCGACTGTTTTCCGGCGAAGAGCTGGAAAATTACAGTTTAGTACCCAACTTTTGAAAACGATGCAGTTAGGTCCCTGAAGTTTCCAGACTTTGCAAATTTAGGATTCTTGTTTATAAAATGTTTAAAAATCATATTTCCTATTTATTTTATTATAAAAATTAATTTTTAAAATTCTGAAAATTCTAAAAATTATTATTTTAATTCTGAAAATTATTTTTAATTCATAAATAAATCTAAATTAATTAGTTAATTAATTTCAGTTAATTTATAATTGATTAATTGGTCAATTAATTCGAAAATTAATTGATTAATTGATTTAATTAATTATTAATTGATTTTAATTAGTTATTTAATTAGATTTAATTATTTAAAAATGATTTAAAAATTCTGAAAAATAGTTTCGAGCTTTAAAATATTATTCTAAATTATTTCCAAGGCTCGATAATTATTCTAAAATTATTTCGGAGCCAGAATGGGCCAACCGATCCCTGTTTATTAACCCGAAATTGATCCAACGACCCGTTTTAATTCTGAAAAATATTTTAAAAATCATTTTAAATACCAGAAAGCCTATTTATGACCCGAGACTTTTTTATAAATAATATATCATTGATTACATGATGTATTATGTGCTATATGTGACTTGTTAATTGACTATCGGTCTATATATTCGGTGTTTACTTGATTATTGCATAACTTTCAATCCGTTAATCGGATTTGGGTAAAACGAAGGGTAGATAGAAGTATGTGTTGAATAGAATTCCATGAGTAAATTATTGATATATGCTTATAATATGTGAGCAGAAGAGGCAAGACGTAGAAAAGGGAAACAGGTAGTTGAGGAGTAAAACGGTTGTGATTGGAAGCGAGTGCAGTGTAGTAAGCTAATACCAGGCAAGTGTTCTGAACTTTCTCGAGATATTGTAGTACTTGATAATCCTGTGATATTGCAAGTGCTTTGAAGCACAAAAACCTAAATCCTGATTTCAGTTATTGTCCTTGAGCCATGAATCATATTCTTTCTAATCCATTGATTATTGTATACCCAAACAAGAACCACAAATCTACGATACTACTCTACAAATACATACAAACTAAATACCAAATACTGAAATGAACTATTATATACTCAACCCATGGTATCTTATACTTTGAAAGACCGAATCCTTGAAACCTTGAGACGTTGATTCCTTTGTTATCCAATTCTTTCATTACCCAGCATCCAAGCTTTTAAATTACCTTATTGATCCTTACAAAGATTGAAACCCTTTCATTGTTAAACATTTATTGTTGTTAATGATTTCGGTTATTGTTTATTATTGCATACTCTGTTATTATGTTAGAATTGGATTGTTTTTATAAAATTGTGGACCAGATTCGTGGTCAGACCATATAATGGTCAAGTTAGGCCAATGTGTGCCTTGGATCCAGTAGTTAGAGCAATGCTGTGTGCCTTGCTTGGGGTTAGTGCGTGACTGATCAGCAGCCTAACCTTGGTTTTTAAATTAAAAGTATAATATCCAATTCTAAATCATAATCCATTATTCACTTGATATCATAACCATATTCACCTGATGATCATTATCCTCAGTTTTATCATTATGACTTGCTGAGCTAGTTAGCTCATTTGTGCGATGTTGTTTATATTCTTTCTAGTTAAAAAGGAACCAGTTGGTAAAGAGGATCCCCAGTCCAGCGCGAGAGCTAGGGGTTCAGGTTGAGAAAGCTGAGATAGTAGGCTTCTTTTGGTTTAAGTTTGTAAAAGTTTGTAATAATGTTTAATACTCAGTTTGAATTTGAAATAGTTGGGATTTGAACAGTTTGTAATATATTAGTGTGTTTGGCTTGTGTGCATACTTTAACCTGTTGCGGTCCGTGGTGGTTGGTAAGTAGGGTCATTGCATATATTACTATTATCTTTATTATTGTTATAAGCAGGTTATAATTAAGGTGTGTGTGTGGACCCCAAACTTCTGACCCGGGTTTGGAGGGCGCCACAGGTTTGGTATCAGAGCCACAGGTTATAAGTCACTGACACAAGCCTAGGTTGACGGGAATGGGTAGAGGGATAGTATTAGAAGTAAGGTATAGGATGATAGAACGTCGAGAGGTTGAGTGTTATGGTATAACCGATATTAGTATAGTTTGCGTCGTGGTACGAGATTCTTATATTATGATATGATTTCAGATAGTAGAGATGGCCGACTCTTTTATTCCCGTATCAGCTGATCACTCAGAGCCTTCAGTTGGAGCACCAGCATCGGATCCACGTCCTGTTATTCCACCAGCATTGGCTATTCTACCTCCACCGGTGTTGCAGCCCGTACCATTGCAGGCTATTCCACCTCCAGGCATGAGGCCACCTGTCAGAGGACCCCCACCAGCTGATTCAGATTCCACTGGGCATTCAGTGCGAGTGCCCCATTCCAGTCTACATTGCCCCCAATTCCTTATTACCGGTATGAGGCTCTTCTATTGGAGCGTGATTCCTTGTTGGCTCAGATAGAGAGTTACAGCATATCATTAGGACTACAGATGTTGATCGTGGTGTGAGGGAGCTTCGAGAGGAGATTCATGTGACACGGAGGGTTCTTGAGGCTAGGCTACATGGAGCTACACTACCTGGCAGAGGCCCTGATGCACTGCTGGGCTGGGCTACTGAGGTGATGGAGGACTTTGAGAGGCTGGCAGGACTAGAGTTTCCTTGAAGCTGAGTTAGAGATTTTGAGATGGAGATGCTGAGCAGTGTTGTTATGGTTATGTAGTATGGACAGTAGTGTGTAGTGTGTATCAGAAGACTTTTGAGTTGTATTTATAGACTAGCGATGCTGACTAGTGAGTAGGTTGTTGTACCCTTTTTGCTTTTACTTTCGAAGCGTCTTTACGCTTGTACTACCTAAAACTTTTGATCTATATATCAGTACCTTTTCCTTTCCAACACTGTCATTTACTTTATTGCACCTGTTTTACTTTACCTTATTTATTGCACCAGTATACCCTGTGATACCATGTACCCTGTTTTCTATAACTGTTTATATTCTGTAAAAAAGCATGCAATTTACTTAGTTACAATTGTTTTCAAAAAGAGATATTTCTATTTCACAAAACTTTTCTTTTATAAAAAGATTTGATTCAAAAGCTAAATAAATTGATTGATTCTTTACAGAAAATGCCTCCCAGAAGAAATACCCGCACCAACACCCAGAATAAAGAAACCAACAATAACAACAATAACAATCAAAATGATATAAACCGGAATGTGAACCCAGGACCCATGGACCCAGCAATAGCCCAGATTCTTCAAATCTTGGCCCAACAAATAGTTCACCTGGCAAAACAACAGCAGAGACATACCAATCCCCAGGTAACTTTCAAAACTTTTCAGGCAGTAAACCCACCAGAATTCAAGGGTTCCTTAGAGCCAATTGAAGTAAATGTGTGGTTAAAGGAAATAGAGAAGGCTTTTGCCTTGGTAAAAGTGAAAGAGGAGCAGAAGGTTGAATTTGCAAGTTACTATCTGAAGAATGAGGCCACCTATTGGTGGGAAATGGTGAAAACATTGGAAAACACAGATGTTATTACTTGGGAAAGGTTTAAGGAATTGTTTGTAGAAAAGTATTTTCCTCAGTTTGTTCAGGATCAAATGGAGCTGAAGTTTTTAGAATTAAAGTAAGGGAACATGTCAGTAACAGATTATGAGGGGAAGTTTGAGGAATTATCAAGGTATGTGCCGTCGTATGTTGATACTGATAGAAAGAAAGCTAAGAGATTCCAGCAAGGCTTGAAGCCATGGATCAGAGGGAAGGTAGCTATTTTTGAATTGGATACCTATGCCGGGGTTGTACAGAAAGCTATGATCGCAGAGACAGAGAGTGAGATGTTCCAGAAAGAAAAGGAAAGCAAGAAAAGGAAAGTTTAGGGAAGTGAGGGTCAGTCACAAACAGGGAAGTTTCCAAATTTTAAGAAGGGCAAGTTTCAGCCAGGGAGAAATTTTAATTTCAGGAGACAAAATGCAGGAGACGGAGGCCAGGGCAATCGTTCGGCTAATGTGAATCAGCCGAATCAGTTGAGATTAACTTTTCCAGATTGTCAAGTATGTGGAAAGAAGCATGGAGGAGTTTGTAACAAGTTGAATGTGGTATGTTTTAAATGCAACCAGAAAGGGCACTACTCGAGGGAGTGCCGAAATCAGCCAGCAAGAGAGCCTGCAAATAAGGATCAGCCTATCCGGAATCCAGCAGTGAAAGTTCCAGTCATTGGATTTACATGCTTTAAATGTGGGAAGCCAGGATATATGGCCAGGGATTGCAAGACACCAACCCCAGTCAGTAATGCATTAAGGATTATGGAATCTACCCCAACAGTGAATGAGACTCCGAGGGCTAGAGTTTTTGACATGTCAGTGAAGGATGCGATCCAGGATACGGATGTCGTGGCAGGTACGCTTAATGTAAATTCTTTATGTGCCAAAGTGTTAATAGATTCGGGAGCAACTCGATCGTTTGTTTCACAAGATTTTGTTAGTAAGTTAAATTGTCCAGTTGGGTATTTAAATGAAATAATGACTGTGGAATTAGCAAATCAAGAACGTGTAACTGTTAACCAAGTTTGTGGGAATTGTGAGATTGAGATTTCTGGTAGTAAGTTTTGTGTAGATTTGATACCGTTTAAGTTAGGAGAATTTGACGTTATATTAGGAATGGATTGGTTATCTAAGCATGATGCTCAGATAGATTGTCGAAATAAGAAAGTAATGGTGAAAACGCCAGACGAAAGAATAGTAACGTTCAAGGGACAGAAACAGGTAAAGAAGTTCTTAACGATAATTCAAGCCAAGAAGTTACTACGACAAGGATGTGAGCATTTCGTAGCATATGTGATCGACAGATGTCAGGAGCCAGCAAAACTTGAAGATATTCCAGTTGTAAATGAATTTCCAGACGTATTTCCCGACGAGTTACCAGGACTTCCTCCAGATAGAGAAATTGAATTTGTAATCGACTTAGCACCTGGAACCGAACCAGTATCCAAGGCCCCGTATAGAATGGCGCCCGTTGAGATGAAAGAATTAGCAAAGCAATTGCAAGAGCTGTTAGAGAAAGGAGTAATTAGACCCAGCGTATCCCCATGGGGTACACCGGTATTATTTATCAAGAAGAATGATGGAAGCATGAGACTGTGCATCGACTATAGGGAGCTCAACAAGTTGACGATCAAGAATAAGTATCCGTTACCCAGAATTGATGATTTGTTTGACCAATTGAAGGGAGCCAAGTATTTCTCCAAAATCGATTTAAGATCGGGATACCATCAACTGAAGATGAAACCAGAAGATATACCAAAGACAGCTTTCAGAACAAGGTATGGGCATTACGAGTTTTTAGTGATGTCTTTTGGATTGACCAACGCCCCAACAGCGTTTATGGACCTGATGAACAGAATTTTCAAGGAATATTTGGACAAGTTCGTTATAGTATTTATAGACGATATTTTGATCTATTTAAAGACGGAGGAGGATCATGCGGAACATTTAAGGACAGCTTTGGAGATTTTAAGGAAAAAGAAGTTATATGCTAAATTGTCGAAGTGTGAGTTTTGGCTACAGGAAGTTCAGTTCTTAGGACACATAGTCAGTAACGAAGGGATCAAAGTGGACCCGACAAAGATCGAGGCAATTACGAATTGGGAAAGACCGAGAACACCCACTGAGGTAAGAAGTTTCTTGGGATTGGCAGGATATTATCGACGATTCGTTCAGAATTTCTCAAGAATTGCAGCACCATTGACAAAGCTTACACGAAAGAATGAAAAGTTTATATGGAATGACAAGTGCGAAGAAAGTTTTCAGGAATTGAAGCGGAGATTAATTACAACACCTGTTTTGTCACTTCCAGACGATCAAGGGAATTTCGTAATTTATAGCGATGCTTCCTACAAAGGATTAGGATGTGTTCTTATACAGCACGACAAGGTGATTGCGTATGCGTCAAGGCAATTGAAACCACATGAACAGAAGTACCCTACTCATGATTTGGAGTTAGCAACTATAATTTTCGCTTTGAAGATTTGGAGACATTATTTGTATGGAGAAAAGTGTGAGATTTTCACGGATCACAAAAGTTTGAAATATATATTTACCCAGAAGGAACTTAATATGAGACAAAGGAGATGGTTAGAATTGATCAAAGATTATAATTGCTCGATTAATTATCATCCCGATAAGGCGAACGTTGTAGCAGATGCGTTAAGTCGGAAGGAAAAGTTAAATGTATTATCCGTTCCTAAAGAGATATATAAAGAATTTCAAAAATTGGAATTGGAGATTAGAATTTACAAGCCTGAGGAAGCAAAAGTGTACGGTATGATTTTCCAACCGGAGTTATTGGAGAAAATAAAGAAATGCCAGAAAGAGGTAATGGATCAAGATATAAATAGTTTGGTAGGTGAGGAATTATGCACGCAACAAGATGATCAAGGTATTCTTAGGTTTTCTTCAAGAATTTGGATTCCACCAGTAACGGAGCTGAAAAATGAAATTTTACAAGAGGCACATAGTTCAAGATATTCCATCCATCCAGGGAGTACCAAAATGTACAGAGATTTAAAGAAGAATTATTGGTGGCCAAATATGAAGAGGGAAATTACGGAATGGGTTGGAAAATGCTATACCTGTCAGAAAGTTAAAGCGGAGCATCAGAGACCAAGCGGATTGCTACAGCCATTGGAGATTCCAGAGTGGAAGTGGGAACATATTGCCATTGATTTCATAGTTGGATTACCAAGGACAAGGGCTAATCATGATGCCATTTGGGTTATAGTAGATAGACTTACCAAGTCAGCTCATTTTCTGCCCATAAATGAAAGATTTTCGCTCGACAAGTTAGTTCATATGTACTTGAAAGAGATCGTAGTTCGTCATGGAGTTCCAGTGTCTATTGTATCTGATCGAGATCCAAGATTTAATTCAAGATTTTGGAAGAGTTTTCAAGAATGTTTGGGAACAAGATTGAATATGAGTACGGCCTATCACCCCCAAACGGATGGCCAAAGTGAAAGAACGATCCAGATAATCGAGGACATGCTACGTGTTTGTGCTATTGATTTCAAAGGAAGTTGGGACGAGCATTTACCCCTAGTAGAGTTTGCTTATAACAACAGTTATCATGCCAGTATTGGGATGCCACCTTATGAAGCCCTTTATGGACGCAAATGTAGATCTCCAGTATATTGGGACGAAGTAGGAGAACGCAAAATACTCGGACCTGAATTGGTGCAACAGACAAAGGAAGTTGTTCAAATTATCCAGAAAAGATTAATAGCCGCACAAGATCGTCAAAGGAAATATGAAGACCGGTCAAGAAAAGACATGGAATTTGAAGAAGGAAGCTTGGTATTATTAAAAGTATCACCGTGGAAAGGACTAACGAGGTTTGGGAAGAAAGGGAAGCTAAACCCAAGATATGTCGGACCTTTTGAAATCCTAAAGCGTATTGGCAAGGTAGCTTACGAGTTGGCGTTACCTCCGCACATGGAGCACATTCACAATGTTTTTCACATATCAATGCTTAAGAAATATAATCCAGACTCCAGACATATAATAGAATATGAGCCAATAGAACTTCAAGCAGATTTATCATATGTAGAGAGTCCGATAGAGATTCTAGAGGAAAGAGAGAAAGTATTGAGAAATAAAGTGATAAAGTTAGTAAAAGTATTGTGGAGAAACCCAAAGGTTGAAAAGTCAACCTGGGAGTTAGAAAGTGATATGAGAGAAAAATACCCTTATCTGTTTTCTTAGAGATTCTGAGGACAGAATCCTTTTAAGGGGGGAAGGATGTAATATCCGGGATATATCGTGTAATTATTTTTGCTATTATATAATTATTATGTGTGTTCAGTATCTATTCTCTGAGCTAATTGTTAAGTGTTATCTGTACTTGAATATTCAAAAATAATATTAATTGAGTATTTTAATTTTTATATGTCCAAAATAAAATATAGATAATTGTCATATCTTCCTAATTATTTTTATGTTGGTTTATGGATTTATAAGAATCATATGAAATTTCTAAAATCTTTTTCCGGATAATTAAAATCTATTTTATAAAAACGGGAACAACCGACGTCAACCGTTGTTACGTTTTTGGAACCTGAAACTCTTTCGAGAACTCCTTCATAACCTAATTGTAATATTCCGAGCATATTCCATGTTTCGACTTTTTCGATCCGGCGTACAGTTTGTCCTGCGCGGGTCCCGGTGCAACATTTTCGATACAATATTCATTTCGGTAAATCAATAAAACCCGTATTTTCGATAAACGGGAGCTTTTTATTCAACTATCACAATTATCACTTCGTAATACGTGTAACCAGGCGCTGAGACCAAGACCGCAGTACAAATTGTACTGATTTGGATAATTATCCCGAAAACCGATACCGTTTGGATCAGTTTTTACAAATAAACGTACCGTTTTATATCCGGAATGATCCAACGGGATACAAATTTTCCGTAATTATAAATAGCCTTTTACCGTATTTTATTCGTATCAAAATCATTTGCAGATAGTTAATTATATAATTTTCAGAGGAAAGCCCTAATTTCCTAAAACTGTTCTAAGAATCAAACAGCAAAACGAAGGTGTTACCGATCTTTGTTTTCAAAGCTTGAGTAACCAAAACGAAGGATTTGAAGTGTTCTATCAGATTCTGAGCTTTGTTTCACTGCAGAAATCAAGGTTATTTTTCTAAAAATTTATTTATTTTCGAATTTATTTTATTAAAAATATGAATTTTTGTTCAGTTGATTGTTTGTATGATTTGATGATTGCATGTTGCAGAGCTTGTTTTCCTGATGATTTTCATATGTCATACGTCTGATTTGGAGTTCAATTACATGTTCAAATTTGAGTTTGATTTTCGAATTTCAAAATTAGGGTTTATAACCCGTATGAATGTTCTTAATTGAAATTTGGGGGTTTCTTATTCTGTGATAGATTGATGTTGTGTTATAGTGAGTTGTGTTCTCTGTGAAATTTGCAATCTAGTCGTATAAGTTTCATGAACCAACGAGGTCTGTAGAGAAGGGAGTTGTGTTTTGAAGTTTTCCGATGTTCGCCGGAAACTGAAAAACTTCACGGCCAAATTCCGGCCAACTCAGGGATTGTTAGGATGAATTGATTGCATGGTTGTGTTCCTGATGTTGTGTAGATGTGATCTGGAGGTGTTGGTGGGGTGAGGACGCCGGGAACGTGTTCCCCGGCGAACCCGACTGTTTTCCGGCGAAGAGCTGGAAAATTATGGTAATCCTTCTAATATACGAATTGGGTTTAGTACCCCAACTTTTGAAAACGATGCAGTTAGGTCCCTGAAGTTTCCACACTTTGCAAATTTAGGATTCATGTTTATAAAATGTTTAAAAATCATATTTCCTATTTATTTTTATTATAAAAATTAATTTTTAAAATTCTGAAAATTCTAAAAATTATTATTTTAATTTTGAAAATTATTTTTAATTCACAAATAAATCTAAAATAATTAGTTAATTAATTTCAGTTAATTTATAATTGATTAATTGGTCAATTAATTCGAAAATTAATTGATTAATTGATTTAATTAATTATTAATTGATTTTAATTAGTTATTTAATTAGATTTAATTATTTAAAAATGATTTAAAAATTCTGAAAAATAGTTTCGAGCTTTAAAATATTATTCTAAATTATTTCCAAGGCTCGATAATTATTCTAAAATTATTTCGGAGCCAGAATGGGCCAACCGAACCCTGTTTATTAACCCGAAATTGATCCAACGACCCGTTTTAATTCCGAAAAATGTTTTAAAAATCATTTTAAATACCAGAAAGCCTATTTATGACCCGAGACTTCTTTATAAATAATATATCATTGATTACATGATGTATTATGTGCTATATGTGACTTGTTAATTGACTATCGGTCTATATATTCGGTGTTTACTTGATTATTGCATAACTTTCAATCCGTTAATCGGATTTGGGTAAAACGAAGGGTAGATAGAAGTATGTATTCAATAGAATTCCATGAGTAAATTATTGATAGATGCTTATGATATGTGAGCAGAAGAGGCAAGACGTAGGAAAGGGAAACAGGTAGTTGAGGAGTAAAACGGTTGTGATTGGAAGCGAGTGCAGTGTAGTAAGCTAATACCAGGCAAGTGTTCAGAACTTTCTCGAGATATTGTAGTACTTGATAATCCTGTGATATTGCAAGTGCTTTGAAGCACAGAAACCTAAATCCTGATTTCAGTTATTGTCCTTGAGCCATGAATCATATTCTTTCTAATCCATTGATTATTGTATACCCAAACAAGAACCACAAATCTACGATACTACTCTACAAATAGATACAAACTAAATACCAAACACTGAAATGAACTATTATATACTCAACCCATGGTATCTTATATTTTGAAAGACCGAATCCTTGAAACCTTGAGACGTTGATTCCTTTGTTATCCAATTATTTCATTACCCAGCATCCAAGCTTTTAAATTGCCTTATTGATCCTTACAAGGATTGAAACCCTTTCATTGTTAAACATTTATTGTTGTTAATGATTTCGGTTATTGTTTATTATTGCATACTCTGTTATTATGTTAGAATTGGATTGTTTTTATAAAATTGTGGACCAGATTCGTGGTCAGACCATATAATGGTCAAGTTAGGCCAATGTGCGCCTTGGATCCAGTAGTTAGAGCAATGTTGTGTGCCTTGCTCGGGGTTAGTGCGTGACTGATCAGCAGCCTAACCTTGGTTTTTAAATTAAAAGTATAATATCCAATTCTAAATCATAATCCATTGTTCACTTGATATCATAACCATATTCACCTGATGATCATTATCCTCAGTTTTGTCATTATGACTTGCTGAGCTAGTTAGCTCATTTGTGCGATGTTGTTTATATTCTTTCCAGTTAAAAAGGAACCAGTTGGTAAAGAGGATCCCCAGTCCAGCGCGAGAGCTAGGGGTTCAGGTTGAGAAAGCTGAGCTAGTAGGCTTCTTTTGGAATAATTTAAGTTTGTAAAAGTTTGTAATAATGTTTAATACTCAGTTTGAATTTGAAATAGTTAGGATTTGAACGGTTTGTAATATATTAGTGTGTTTGGCTTGTGTGCATACTTTAACCTGTTGCGGTCCGTGATGGTTGGTAAGTAGGGTCATTGCATATATTATTATTATCTTTATTATTGTTATAAGCAGGTTATAATTAAGGTGTGTGTGTGGACCCCAAACTTCTGACCCGGGTTTGGAGGGCGCCACATATTTCATTCTCGAGGTTTATTTTCCGCTGCAATTAATTAACGAAAAATGAAGAACATACATTCAGCCCCCTCTGTATGTACATTTGGACCTAACAAGCCTAACCTTGGTTTTTAAAATAAAATTGAATATCCAATTATAATCATTGCTTATAAAGAAACTTGATACCCTAAATCATTTCACTTGATCATTGCTTAATCTCAGTATTGTCACTATGACTTGCTGAGCTAGTTAGCTCATTTGTGCGATTCTGTTTATGTTCTTTTCCAGTTAAGAAGGAACTTGTTAGTAGCGAGGATCCCTAATCAAGTATGTGAGCTAGGATTCCAAGTTGAGCGGAATAAGCTAGCTGAAGACTTTTGTAATAGTTTAAGTTTGAAAGTTTGTAAGAATGTTTTATTTTCACATGTAAGTTTAACTAGTTGGGATGTGGAACGTTTATAATATAAGTACGATTGTGGCTTATGTACATAATTAACCTGTTGCGATCCGTGGATGAAGGTAAGTAGGGTCACTGCATATTATTATTATTATTATTGTCATAAACAGGTTTATATAATGTGTGTGTGTGTGTTAATGAAAGATAATGTGATTTCACTTAAAGATAAAGTGAGAGGAAAGATGCAAAAACAAGCTAATGAAAGAGGTGTATATGTTGTGAACGATTTTGGGAACGAGGTTGTGTCTCCACGAGTACCTTCTTCAAGTATTATGGTGAATTCGGGGAATGCTTTGGGGTTTTTGTTCTTCTGCATTGAAGGATGATTCACTCAGTTTTTACTTTTAAATCGGAGACCCTTGCAACGCAAGGGCGCCGAAAGCCATAAATTGCTTATGCTGGAATATCCAGGGGACTGGGACATTCTGGACATTCGAAGCACTGAAATTCTATATTAATTTTTATAAGCCGAAAATTGTTTTTTCGGAATTTAAAGCTAATAGAGCTCAGACAGAGCTTGTGGCAGTTTAAATTTTAATAACGTTTGGGTTGTGGAAAGATAAGGTTTAGGAGGAGGTCTATTTCTTATATGGTCTGAAAAAATTAATATGAAAATTTTGAATTAGAATTTAGGGAATATCACTGCACTAGTGTCAGGTGTTGGATTCTAACTTGGGTATTCACCGGTTTTATGGACATCCAGAAGCCAGTATAGGATATTATTCATGAGAGTTGCTATGCGAAATCAGAGGGATGGTGAGAAGAGCATGTATTGGTTACGGGTGACTTTAATGAGATTGTCAAAATTGAAGAAACTAAAGGGGATGTAATAGGTGTTTAGCTGTCATGGGTAGATTCAAAGAGACCACTGATAGTTTTACTACCCTTCGGTTGGTTTTGGTACCCATATTTTAGGTTTTGTTCCTCTTCTCGTGAGAGTTTAATGTTTTATTTTGTTACTCGAAGATCCGCAGGATTTTTAATATATTGGTTCGTCGATTTGGGTAACATTGGATTGTAGTTATACTCAGTTGTTTGAATGCATTTGAACAAGTCAAAAATATAATATTCCTTACGATTACCACAAATTGGTAGATGATGTCTCTAAAAGGCTGTATTTTTCAGCGATATCAGCGGGGACTGTGCATCAATGGAAGATCTAATCAACAATCATATTTTGTTGAATGAGTCTATAATTTTATCTATTTTAGTAAATATTTGTTCAATTTTGATTGTTCTTATAGATTCTGTATCACTTTTAATAAATCAATTAATTGACTTTTAAAACAAAGTTGAAATCTAATCTCAAGCATGTTTGTTGAAAGGCTATTTATAAGTTATGTGCTGGTTTGGTGGTGTAGAGTGAGATGGGCCTAAAAATTGGATAGATGCTGGTATCCATTTCTCAGTGCAATGGTTCATGAATATTTGTAATCAGCTTTTCCTTAATCCAAATTAATATATCCTTTTGTTTATAAGAAAAATGAAAATAATTTTATTGATAAATTTTTTCTTAAAAGTTTGATATAATTAGCGGTTCATAACTATTTTAAGTACACAAATATACACTTAATATAAGTAATGGTACAATGACATTCCAAACTCATATCATTTTTCAACTCTCCTCGTATGTATTTGTATATGTGCCCATGCGTTTGTATGTATTTGTATATATGCGTATGCGTGTTCTATATATGTGTGTATGCCTATTGTATGTGGTTGTTTAATTTATGTGTATATATATGCATATTTCTTTCTTTAACTTCTTACCAATATAATAATCAAGATAGTTTAAATTTAAATTTTGAATGAGTATATATATATAATATATCATTCATTTCGTCTCACTAAATTGTTATCCCTTTTGCAAAAGTTCACTCGTCTCACCGTTATGAGAATAAGAAAATGTGATGAGATCGGTAATAATTAAAGAAAATGAGGTATAGTAGTGAAGGAGCAGAACATACAAATTAAATTTAAGAAATAATGAAATGTTATTATGAAAATGATATACCTTCATATTATATAAAAATATAAAATGTAATACAATTAACAATATATTTCTTATCTACTAAACATGAAAAATGGAAGTGTAATAAAATATTATAAATACAATTAAATATATTATTTTAGATGAAAATAAAAATCCATAGTTAAATAAATAACATAAACTGACATTTCATTCTACTCAAAAGTTGAAGTAAGAAAAGTATAATGATAGTAAAGAGCGTGACTTATCTAACAAAAATTTTGATTTCAACTCAAAAATCAATGTAGTATAATGATTTCGGCATAAAATTTCAAATTGAAATTGAGGATGGATATTTCATGTTAACAAAAAAGTAATCGTGTTTTGCATAAATATTATATGGATGCCACTTTTGAAATTTTTTGACGTTTAAGGGTAAACATATAATTTCACAATCGTTTATTTGGGTCAATTTACCTTTAGAAGTCATTAAATATTTAAAATTAGATTTAAAAATAAAAATTGTTAGATATTTAGAAGATTATCGTATATTCTAGAACCTTCCACGCCCTTTAAAAATACCCATTTGTCAATCGTTCATGACACACCATCTGTTCATCTTCTTCTTCCTCACTCTGTGTCGAAACTCAAATTTCTATCACCAAACTAATAAATTTAGTATTGGTATGACTCTTCAGACATTGAATTCACCCACAATTGTATCTTACATACCACTATTTAAATACAATCTCGGTAAAACTACCATGGAATATTGTAAAATTTTAGATCTGGACATATTGTTTGTGATTTTTACTAGATCTATCGATCTTTCTCTCTTTTGCATTTTTTTGATACTTCTTCCTATAAAGTACCTCGCGATCCAAGTCCTGCTTATTGACCGGTAATTTGTTGTGTAATTTATTTATTTATTTATTATTATTAGTCTGATATACGTATGTTAATGTAATCTAGAACTTTAATAAGAAATGAATGATATCTATTCAGTTTCATTCAGATTGAAGATAAAAAGTTTGTAGTTGTTTAATCATAGATCTAAAAATTCTAAGTGAATATGTTTTTACATAGATTGAATTAAAACCAATATGTATTTAGTCATGATTTATTGGATTTTTTATTCGATTTCATGTTTCGGATCAACTAAGTTTTGATCGAATTATATTTTCTGCATAAAAAATTTCATAAATTTATTCTGTATTAAATCTTTTGTACATAATTTTTTGCTTTTTGATCACTAATCTATCTTTGTGACATAAATCCCATGTCATCCTCATTTTAATATAATTTACATCTTATTTTATTAAATACTTGTAGTAAACAATGAAGAAAATGCTCCTAAAAAAAGAATTGAGACTATGTTGATCTTGACATGCTTCCAACCCATAGAAGGACAAGCTTCTACCAGAGTTTGGAGGAGATATTTCTACATCCCCGTGTAGACCGCATCCTGTAACTCATTCCTACGAGCCTTTGCTACAAAGAATAGATGCCACTATTCTTTATTATTGGGGCAACCATTGAAAACTCCAGTAATGGACAAGAAGCTATTCAGAATATCTCTGAAGCATTGAAGATCGATGGACATCCAAAACGCCACATTCTTTTCCGTATGACGATACTTTTACGGATTGTCAGGTAAATATTAATATTTTTATAATTTTGATTTGACACAAATTCATTACCATATACACAAAATATATATATATATATATATATCTAACATATCAGTATTAAATATTGATTAGATGTCTGCCATCGATGACATCAAAGCAACAAGGAGAATACGGGAAGAAGCACAAAATGGTGTGCACGCGTCCATTTCTGCAATTAGTGCAAATATATTAATGGTCCAGAGATATATCAAATGAAAGAAGCTGGAGTGGATTACAACCTTCCGAAACCCCTAAACGCTGCCAAACTTATGAATTTTCTCAGCACTGTTCAAGTTAAAGTTTAGTATAAAGATATTTGTCTAGTGTTACACGCAAAATTTACATTTATTTTTATAATATGTATCTAGGACTCGTTATTGAGTCTTTGTTAATTGTAGGAACTTTTTTTTTGGCCAAAGTATAATTATAATTTTTTTGTTAACATCCATGAATATGCCTTTTTATATATAATAGGCTTATAAATTATTATATATCTTACTTATTGTTTGATTTAAGGTAATGTTAGAGCTAATTTTACTTAAAGAAGAAGTTTAAAACGTATTTTTTAGCTTTGAGTTAAATAAATAAATAAATATATAAATATATATTTGTACATGTTACCGCTCACTTGTAATAATAAAATAATTTAAAGAAAATTGATATTATGTAATATATTGAACTGACTTATTTTTTTTTGATTTTTTGAATAATATTTAATACCATCACTTGAATGAACAATTTATCTTGTTTCTTTTTATTGATTTCCATTTTTCAACTTAGACGTTCCTCACAAGACAAAATTACTCAAATAGATATTACAAATAATTATATTAAAAAGTATAAATATTAAAAAGTGATATTTGAAAATTACTCAATCACTTTAACACTAATAACATTAAAAATTTATATGTTTTGTTAGAAACTCTATTTACTTACAAGTTTTTTTTGGGACCATTACTCATATTTTCAATTTTTTCCACTAAAATCGAGTTTTTTCGAGTAATCCGAGTTTCCCCCGAGTTTGACCCGAGTATATCAAAATGGGTTCATAAATAGGTCTGAATCTGAGTACTCCCCTAGTACTCATATTAGCACCACTACAAGAAACAAAGCCTACACCGACCGTGTCATAACCGACCACCGTTGGTAAAGGGTTAAACCCGAACGTCTTTTGGAACAATCGATTTTAGCATTAAACCGAATAAAATATCAACCGGTCCCACATTGGGCGAAAACGTTTGACTTCTTCCTCGTAAATGGAAATCGACCGTATATTACGACCGTTTAAGCCAACCGTATAAAACCGACCGCTCCAAAATACAAAACCAACCGAAAATACCAACCACAGCTTTCTACCGGGCCCGCAACTGACGCAGTCCGTTCGATCGGTGCCACGTAGACCTAAAAAGACCTTGAAACATGACGACTTAACCCGATGGACGGTGTTGGAGTCAGTTTTACGTTATAGTTAATGTTGCCCAACTACCAACAATGCACGTTAGTTGGGTGAGAAACATTACTTTAATTAAATCGAATGATATGGTCGAATTTAAATATGAAATTAATATTTGATCTTCCTCATTTTCTCTTTTATTTTTTATTTAATTTTTGAGTTAAAGAGGGGGTGAAAAGTGGGTGAAGAGTGAAAATCTTGAAGATAAAAATTAAAGAGGATCTAAAACTCATTGATTGTAAGTTTTAGATGTGAAACATTTATTATTACTTGTGTTTGAACTATTTGCTCAGTTTATAAATATGTGTGTGTATACACATAAATTGTACATACATGCATGTTTTGATATTATTACAATATGTATACTATATTGTTTAATTAATTTGTTCATTTCGATTTATGATTAATGATTTGGTGGTATTAAATGAATATTATTTTATTTTCATGTTATAAATTAGAAATAAATCATATAATCAATACAAATATTTTTTTGCATTGGTAGATGTCTAATCGAAATCGGGATTGGATGAAAATATGATTTGGACATGTTCAACTTTCATCGGACAACGCATATTGGGATGGTGTAGAAGATTTTTGAAATTTCTCGTGCAAATGGGATGGTATCCGGAAAAATATTATGTTCGTGTAATAATAAAAATGGAACATGGATGAGTGATGAAATTGTTGAACTTCACTTGTATCAAAATGGTATTTTAGAAAATTATGAAGTATGTGATTAACATGGTGAAAAGAAAGAAGCTCCTACAAAGAAAAAATGTAAGCGTATTCTAGAAGAGATTAATCTTGAAGAACCATTTGATTTAAATGTATTTCTACATTATGTTAATGGTGTAAATATTAATATCGATGATGAACAAGCTACGAGTAGTAGTAACGTAGAATAAGCTCCAAACACACATGTTTCTCAATTTTATGCGGATGTGAAAGATTCGGGAGCTCCAATTTATCTGGGTAACACAACTTTTACTAAAATGTCATTGAGTTCTAGGTTGTTACATTATTAGAATTCCGCACAATGTTCCAAAAAAGCTTTTGATTCTTTACTTGCTTTGCTTGGTGAAGTTCTTCTGAAGAACCATACTCTACCAAATTCTTATTACCTTATAAAGACAATGATGAAGAAGTTAACTTTGGGATATGAAAAAATGATGCTCGTGAAAATGATTGTATGTTGTATTATAAAGATGATGTTAATAAGATTGATTGTGACATTTGTCGTAGTGATCGTTACAAATGTAAAAAGAAGAAAAATGGAAAGGGGACACTGAACAAGGTCTTGAGATATTCTGCACTTATTTCTCGTCTACAAGGATTGTATATGTTCGAGCATACGGCTAAACACATGAAATGGTACAAA
Organism: Apium graveolens; assembly: GCF_009905375.1. Lineage (NCBI taxonomy): Eukaryota > Viridiplantae > Streptophyta > Magnoliopsida > Apiales > Apiaceae > Apium > Apium graveolens. The sequence continues at coordinate 248,368,145 of NC_133653.1, read as the reverse complement.
AAAGGGAAGTTAAGCCAGGGGAACTTAGTCACCTCGCAGATGGGGGTGTTCTTACTTGAAGATGATCCTCTCCATCTTCGAAATGCTAAGTTTCAAAGTGAAGAAAGAAGGGTGTTTGTTGGTAGGTCAACTGATGAGTCTTTGAAGACTTTTTATGAAAATTTACAATTTCCACAACCCAGGAGAACAAATAAAGAAAAAAAGTTTCGGTTTTGAAGTTGCTCACACAATATTTTCTACACTATTGTCAATGAAATTAAGAAGTCAAAGGATCACACCATGGGAAGGCGCGATTGCAAGTTGATGGATGTTTTTCCTGAATTGTGGATCCCAGATGGTCAAAGGAAAAAGCCAAAAGCACCTTTCACACTTACAAAAAACAACGTAAACTCATTTGTGCTTGGTTTCATTCATTATCACTTCGAGATGGTTATGCATCAAATATAGGTCATTGTTGCAAAGATAATTATAAGTTTCCGGGGTTCAAATCTCATGATTGTCATATTATCATGCAAAAGTTGTTACCGTATGCAATTCGTGAGCTTTTACCACCATACACTCTAGACGCACTTTCTTCGCTCTCAAATTTCTTTCATGACATTTTTTCTTCTACCTTAATCCGTGATGATTTACATTTTTTAGAAAAAAGTCTAAAGTCCGAACGATGCTTGTGCTTCAGACAGTTTTTCCACCAAGTTTTTTTGATTCGATGGAGCACTTGGCACTTTATTTGGCCGAAGAATGTAGGTTAGGGGGGCTGTTAATTATCGTTGGATGTATTTTGTTGAGAGAATGATGAGATATATGAAATATAAGGTTCATAATAAGGTGAGGGTTGAAGGTTCGATTGCGGAACATTATATAGAAGAGGAGATGTTGAATTTTTATTCATTTGACTTTGATTCTAAATCCAACATGGTACATAATCAATTGCGTCGTAACGAAGTTGTGTGCGGATCACATGAAGACCACGAATTAGAAGTGTTCACATATCCTATTAGAACCGCGGGGAACCCGATCAAGAATTATTTGATGGATGACGAATGATTAATTGTGGAATATATAATCTATTAAACTCACCGGAAGTTTAATCTTACATAGAAGAGTAAAAAACTCATGTCAAGGGAAACTGTGACGCCCTCCAAATCCGGGTCAGAAGTTTGGGGTTCACAACACACACATACACAATATATAAACCTGCTTATGACAATAATAATTATAATATATAATGACCCTACTTACCTTCATCCACGGATCGCAACAGATTAAAATATGCACACAAACCTCAACCATACTTATATTATAAATGTACCAAAACCCATCTATTTTAACGTACATCTGAATAATAAATATTCTTACAAACTTTCAAACTTAAACCATTACAAATGTCTTCAGCTAACTTATAACATCTCAACCTGGAAGCCTAACTCGAACACTTGATTGGGGCTCCTCGCTACCAACGAGTTTCTTCTTAACAACAGGAAAAGAACATAAACAGAATCGCACAAATGAGCTAACATTTTCAATTTAAAAATGATCAAATGAAATGATTTAGGTTAACATGTTTCTTTATCTGCAATGATTAGAATTGGATATTCAATTTTTATTTTAAAAACCAAGGTTAGGCTGTTGATCAGTCACGCACTAACCACGAGCAAGGCACACAACTCTGCTCTTTATACTGGATCCAAAGCACACATTGGCCTAATACAATTTTGAATCTGGTCTTACCATGAATCTGGTCCATAATTTATAAAACAATCCAATTCTATAAAAATAACAGAATATATAATGTAAACTAATAAACAGAATCATAAACAACATTGGTCTTCAAGCATAAGGTGATTTGTAATCATTATAAGGGTACAACAAGGTAAGTACAAGGATTGGCTATTAGCCGGTAAAGGAATCGGATAACAAAAGAATCGGGGTTTCGTGATTATAAGGATTAGTATTCTGATGTACATGGTATGATGGTTTGTATGTTAAACAATTTTTGTTTCAGTGATCGATGTATAATTTGTATGTATTTGTAGAGTAGCATCGTATATCGGTAGTTTGTATCTGGATATTCAATAGTTAATGGTTTACAAAGAATAAGGCTTACGGCTCAAAACCAATAACTGGAATCAGGGTTTAAGGTCATAATAATTATTGAGCCTTGAAAATAATTTAAAATAATATTTTAAAGCTCAAAATCATTTTTCGGAATTCTGAAATCAAAAGAAATAATTAAATCTAATTAAGTAATCAATTAAAATTAATTAATAATTAATTAAATCAAGTAATCAATTAATATATAAATTAATTGACCAATTAAATAATTAATTATCAACTATAATTAATTAATTAATTAATCCATATTTATTTTTGAATTAAAATATAATTTTTGGAATTAAAATAATAATTTTTGGAATTTTTAATAATTAAAAATGAATTTCTGAAATCAGAAATATATTTTTTAAATAATTTTAAAACAGAAATCCAAAATTTGCAAGTTTTTGAAACTACAAGGACTAAACTGTTTCTTCCCCAAAAGAACATGGACCAAATTGCAAAAATGACAGGGCTCGCCGGAAAATGGCCCTGTTTCGCTGGAGAACACGACTCTGGTACAGTCACACCACCACAAGCTCCAGATCACATCTTCTAATCACCAGGAATACAATCATGCAATCAAAATTAACAGATAACCCCTGAGTTGGTCGGAAAAGATTGAAGAAAACTCGCCAGATGACGAGTTCTTCTTTGCTCCGGCCAGCTCGATTCCGGTATCCTCTGTAGGCGAGGCCACCACCAATCGATTCCTCTTTTTAAGCTCTATACGTTCATATCAACCAATCAATCTAACAACCCGTAGATCAAAAAGCCCTTATTTTAATTGAAAACATTCATACGAATTTTGAACCTTAATTTCTTAATTCGAAGATTAAACTCAATTTTGAACATGTTATTGAACTCCAAATTCATTCATCATATGACATACCAAAATGATCAAGATCAAATTATGTACAACATGCAAGCCTCAAATCACATAAACAACAGCAAACTCAAAAATTCATAATTAAATCCAAAATAATTCAAACTTAATAAAAATTATGCTGCAGGTATATGGATTACAGATTCTGAAAGTACTCTTCAAGACCTTTGATTTGGTTACTTGAACTCCAAAATCGGATATCGATAACGCTTTGAAATTAGGGTTTTGATTACGAAGAACACTATGAATTTAGGGTTTTTCTATGAAAATTTATATATTTTACTGATTGCAAATGATTATCTGTACAAAATAGAATACGGTAAGGGCTATTTATATTTACGGAATATTGGTACCCAGTTGGATCATATCGGATATAAAATATAACACTTAAGTAAAATACATATCAAATTCGGTACCTGTTTTAGGATAAAATTTCAGCACCTAAGCATTTTGTCAATACAGACTTGGTCTCAGCGCTTTGGTTACACAAATTACGAGAAGATAAAGTTTAATTAAAAGATCCCGTTGCTCGAAAATACGGGTTTTATCGATTTACCAAAACGAATATTTTATCAAAAATTTTGCGACGGGACCCGCACAGGGAAAACTGAACTCCGGATTGAAAAGTCAAAATATGGAAAATGTTCGGAATATTCAAATTAGGTTAGAAAGGAGTTTTCCCGAGTCTTCTGGATTTAGAAATGTAAAAACTATTGAAGTCAGTTGGAACCCGATTATACAAAATAGTTTATAATTACTCGGAAAAATAATTTATTAAATCTATGTATCCTTTATAAAATCATATAATAAAGAATTAATAGAAAATATCACAATTATCTATACCTTATTTTGGAAATATAAAATTAAAATACTCAAATTTTATCATATTTAAACATCCAAACACAGGTACCACTTAACAGATAATTGACCAAAAATTTATATAATAAACACAAAATATTTATTTATTGATAAAAATAATTACACGATACATCCCAGATATTACATCCTTCCCCCTTAATAGGATTCTGTCCTCAGAATCTCCTAAGTAAACAAATGAGGGTACTTTTCTCGCATATCACTTTCTATCTCCCAGGTTGATTCTTCAACCCTTGGATTTCTCCCCAATACTCTTACTAACTTTACAGCTTTATTTCTCAACACTTTCTCTCTTTATTCTAGAATATCTATCGGATTCTCTACATAAGACAAATCTGCCTGAGTTTTATCGGCTCAAACTCAATTACATGCCTGGAATCTGGATTAAATTTCTTAAGCATCGATATGTGAAAGACATTATGAATATGCTCCATGTGCGGGGGTAACGCCAATTCGTATGCTACCTTGCCGGCACGCTTCAAAATTTCAAAAGGTCCAACGTATCTAGGACTCATCTTTCCTTTCTTTCCGAATCTAGTCAATCCTTTTCACGGTGACACTTTTAACAATATTAAATCTCCGTCTTCGAATTGCATATCCTTTCTTGATTGATTTGCATATTTCCTCTGATGGTCTTGGGCTGCAATTAACCTTTTCTGAATAACTTCAACAACTTCTTTTGTTTGTTGTACCAATTCAGGTCCAAGTATCTTACATTCTCCTACTTCATCCCAATATACTGGTGATCAACATTTACGTCCATAAATAGCTTCGTAGGGTGGCATTCCAATGCTAGCGTGATAACTGTTGTTATAAGAAAATTCTACTAAGGGTAAATGCTCGTCCTAACTTCCTTTGAAATCAATAGCACAAACACGTAACATGTCCTCGATTGTCTGAATCGTTCTTTTACTTTGACCATCGGTAAAATCTTTTCAAAAACCTTGAATTAAATCTTAGATCTCGATCAGATACAATAGACACAGGGACTCCATGACGAACTACTATCTCTTTCAGATACATATGAACTAACTTGTCCAATGAAAACCTTTCATTAATAGGTAGATAATGAGTTAATTTAGTAAGTCTGTCCACTATAACCTAAATGGCATCGTGGTTCACTTTCATTCTTCATAATCCAACTATAAAATCCATGGCAATATGCTCCCACATCCATTCTGGAATCTCTAACGGTTGTAATAATCCACTTGGTCTCTGGTGCTCCGCTTTGAATCTCTGACATGTATAACATTTACCGACCCATTCCGCAATCTCTCTCTTCATGGATGGCCACCAATAATTTTCATTTAAATCTATGTACATCTTGGTACTGCTTGGATGGATTGAATACATGGAATTATGAGCTTCTTGTAGAATTTCATTCTTCAACTCTGTCACTGGTGGGATCCAAATTCTGGAAGAAAATATAAGAATACCTTGATCATCCTTTTGAGTGCACAACTCCTCTCCTACCAAACGATTGATATCCTGATCCATTACTTTCTCTTGACACTTCTTTATTTTCTCTAGCAGCTTTGACTGAAAAGTCACACTCTACATCTTTGCTTCATTAGGCTTGTAAACTCTGATCTCCAATTCCAATTTATGCAATTCCTTATATAACTTTTCTGGTACTGTCAACACGTTCAATCTCTCCTTCCTACTTAATGCGTCCGCCACAACATTTGCTTTTCCTGGGTGATAGTAAATCGTACAGTCGTAGTCCTTGATCAACTCCAACCACCTTCTCTGTCTCATGTTGAGTTCCTTTTGCGTGAATATGTACTTCAAACTTTTATGATCCGTATGAATCTCACATTTTTCTTCATATAAATAATGTCTCCAAATCTTCAAAGCGAATACTATGGCCAATAGCTCCAAGTCATGAGTAGGATACTTCTGCTCATGAGATTTCAGTTATCTCGATGCATATGCAATAACCTTGTCGTGATGCATCAAAACACAACCTAATCCCTTATGAGAAGCATCACTATTGATTACAAAATTTTCTTGATCATCTGGAAGTGACAAAACAGGTTCCGTGATCAATCTTTTTTTCAATTCTTGAAAACTTTCTTCACACTTCTCGTTTCATATAAACTTATCATTTTTCCTGGTAAGCTTCGTCAAAGGTGTCGTAATCTTCGAGAAATCTTAAACAAGTCATCGATAATATCCCGCTAATCCCAAGAAACTTCTCACTTCAGTTGGTGTTTTTGGCCTTTCCCAATTCGTAATGGCTTTAATCTTCGTTGGGTCCACTTTGATCCCTTCATTACTGACTATGTGCCCTAAGAACTGAACTTCCTGTAACCAAAATTCACCCTTTGAGAATTTAGCATACAACTTCTCCTTCCTCAAAATTTCCAATGATATCCTCAGATGCTCTGCATGGTCTTCTGTTGACTTCGAGTAAATAAAAATATCATCTATAAACACAATGACAAACTTGTCCAAATATTCTTTAAAATTCTGTTCATCGGGTCCATAAACACTGCTGGGGCATTGGTTAATCCGAAATACATCACTAAAAATTCGTAATGACCGTACCTTGTTCTGAAGGCTATCTTCGGTATATCTTCAGGTTTAATCTTTAGTTGGTAATATCCGAATCTCAGATCAATCTTAGAAATATACTTGGCTCATTTCAACTGGTCAAACAGATCATCGATATGAGGTAATGGATACTTATTCTTGATTGTAAGCTTGTTGAGCTCCCGATAGTCGATGCATAATCTCATGCTTTCGTCCTTCTTCCTAACACATAATACCGGTACACCCCACGGGGACACACTGGGTCTAATCACTCCTTTATTTAACAACTCTTGCAACTGCTTCACTGACTCCTTCATTTCAATGGGTGCCATTCTGTACGGGGCCTTGGATACTGGTTCCGTTCCAGGTGCTAAGTTGATTGCAAACTCAATTTCTCTGTCTGGAGGAAGTCCTGGTAACTCATCTAGGAACACGTCTGGAAATTCATTCACTACTGGAATATCTTCAAGTTTTGTAGGTTCCTGATTTCTATCTATTACATAAGCAATAAAATGCTCACATTCTTGTCATAGTAACTTTTTAGCTTTAATCATCGTTAAGAACTTTTTTGCTTGCCTCTGACCTTTAAACGTCATCACTTTTTCCTCTGGCGTCTTCAAAATTACCTTCTTGTTACGACAGTCTATCTGAGCATCGTGCTTAGATAGCCGCTCCATTCCTAAAATAATGTCAAACTGTCCTAACTTAAATGGTATCAAATCCACACAAAACTTATTGCTAGAAATCTCAATCTCACAGTTCCCACATACTTGATTGACAAATACACATTCTTGATTTGCTAATTCTACATTCATATTTCATTTAACGATTCAACTGGACAATTTAACTTATTAACAAAATATTAAGAAATAAACGATCGAGTTGCTCCCGAATCTACTCACACTTTTGCACATAAAGAATTTACAGTAAGTGTCCCCGCCACAACATCAGTGTCCTGAATAGCGTTCTTCAAAGACATGTAAAAAACTCTAGCTCTTGGAGACTCATTCACTACTGGAGTAGATCACATAATTTTTAATATATTACTAATTGGAACTGGTGTCTTGCAATCCCTTGCTATATGTCCTGGATTTCCGCACTTGAAACATGTAAATCCAATTACTAGAACTTTGATTGCTGGATTCCGGGTAGGCTGGTCCTTATTTACTGACTCTCTAGCTGGCTGATTACGACACTCCCTTGAATAACACCCTTTCTGATTACACCAATAACAAACCATATTCAACTTATTATAAACTCCTCCATATTTCTTTCCGCATACATGGCAATCTGGTAAAGTTAGCCTCTGCTGATTTAGCTGGTTCCTAGTGGCGGGACGGTTGCCTTGTCCTCCGTCGCCTGAATTTGGATTTCTGAAATTAAAATTTCTCCCTGGCTAAAACTTGCCTTTCTTTTGGTTAAAATTTTCCCTACTTTTGACAGTCCTTCAGTTCCTTCAAACTTCCTCTTCTTAATCTCCTTCTCCTTCTGTAACATTTCGCTCTCCGTCTCTGCAATCATAGCCTTTTGTACAACTCCTGCATACGTGTCCAATTAGAATATGGCTACTTTCCCTATGATACATGGCTTAAGATCTTGCTGGAATATCTTAGCTTTCTTCCTATCAATATCCACATATGATAGTATAAATCTTGACAAATCTTCAAATTTACTTTCATAGTCCGCTACTGACATACTTCCCTGTTTTAACTCTGGAAACTTTAATTCCATTTGATCCTGAACAAACTGAGGAAAATAGTTATCTAGAAACAACTCTTTGAATTTTTCCCAACTAATAACATCCGTCCCTTCCAATGTCTTGACAGTTTCCCACTATTAGGTGGCTTCATTCTTCAAATAGTAACTTGCAAACTCAACTTTCTATTTTTCTCTCACCTTGACCAAGGAAAATGACTTCTAATCTACTTTAACCAAACTCTTGCCCCAGTCAGATCTAAAGAACCTTTGAATTCCGGTGGATTTACTGCCTGAAAAGTCTTAAAAGTTACCCGGGGATTGGTTTACCTCTGCTGCTATTGAGTTAGGTGGACTGTTTGTTGAGCCAAGATATGAAGAATCTGGGTTACTGTTGGGTCTATGGGGCCTGGATTTGCATTGTGGTTATTGTTGTCATGGTTGTTGTTGTTGTTATTGGTTTCTTCATTATGGTTAGTAGAACGGGTATTTCATCTGGGAGGCATTTTCTTTAAAGAATCAAACAACTTATTTAGCCTTTAAATCAAATACTTTTTATGAAAAGTTTTTGTAAAATGGAAATATCTCTTTTTGAAAACATTTGTAATAATTGAACTAAGTAAATTACATACTTCTTTACAGAATGTAAATAGTTAAGGGGATATGGTACATATTATCACAAGAGTTTATAACTGGTGCAGTAAATAAAGTAAGGTAAAACAGGTGCAGTAATGTAAATGACAATGCTGGAAAAGGAAAGGTACTGATATAAATATCAAAGTTTTGGTAATACAAGCGTTAAAACGCTTCAGCAACAACAAAAGGGTACAACAAGCGTACACACTAATCATCAAGTCTAGTCTATAAATACAAACCAAAAGTCTGCCGATACATACTATACACTAATGTACATATAACCGCTACCACAACATCTCTGTCTCAACATCTCTGTCTCTAGCTCCATGGAAACTCTGGTCCACTAAGCCTCGCAAGATCCTCTAACACCTCTCTTGCCCAACCATAAGAGCACCAGGGCCTGTGTACTCACAAGTAGTTCCATGCAGTCTAGCCTCGAGAACCCTTCAGGTCACATGAATCTCCTCTTGAAGCTCTCTCGCACTCCTGTCAACATCTATGGTCCTCACAATGTGCTCTAGCTCCTGAATCTGTGCCAACAGGGCCTCTTGCTCTAAAAGAAGGGCCTCATACCGATAATATAGAATAGGGCGTAGAGTAAAATAGAAAGATGAACCCGCAACTGAATGCCTAATAGAGTCAGAATCAGCAGGTTGGGGTCCTCGGATAGATGGCCTCATACCAGGGGGTGGAATAGCTCGCAGTGGTGTAGCCATCACAACTGGAGGTAGTATAGATAACATCGCTGGAAGAACAGGATGTGGATCAGATGACGGTCCTCCGACTAAGGGCTCAGAATGATCAGCTGGTACCGGAATAAAGGATTCTACCATTGCGGCTATCTGAAAATCACATCACAGGATAAGAATCTCGAATCACCACACAAATCATACTAACATTTAATATATAGTAGCACTCAACTTCTCAACATTCTATCTTTCTACTCGTTACTTCTAATTCTAACCCTCTACCCATTCCCGGCAATCTAGGCTTGTGTTAGTGACTTATAACCTGTAGCTCTGATACCAAACCGGTGACGCCCTCCAAACCGGGGTCAGAAGTTTGGGGTTCACAACACACACATACACAATATATAAACCTGCTTATGACAATAATAATAATAATAATAATAATAATAATAATAATAATAATAATAATAATAATAATATGCAGTGACCCTACTTACCTTCATCCATGGATCGCAACAGGTTAAAGTATGCACATAAGCCTCAACCACACTTATATTACAAACGTACCAAAACCCATCTATTTTAACTTACATCTGAAGAATAAACATTCTTACAAACTTTCAAACTTAAACCATTACAAAAGTCTTCAGCTAACTTATTCCATCTCAACCTGGAATCCTAGCTCGCACACTTGATTGGGGATCCTCGCTACCAACGGGTTCCTTCTTAACTGGAAAAGAACATAAACCGAATGGCACAAATGAGCTAACTAGCTCAGCAAGTCACAGTGACAATACCGAGATTAAACAATGATCAAATGAAATGATTTAGGTTAACAGGTTTCTTATCAGCAATCATTAGAATTGGATATTCAATTTTTATTTTCAAAACCAAGGTTAGGCTACTAATCAGTCACGCACTAACCCCGAGCAAGGCATAGAGCTCTGCTCCATATACTGGATCTAAGGCACACATTGGCCTAATACGACCACAAATCTGGTCCACAATTTATTAAACAATCCAATTCTATAACAATAACAGAATAAATAATGTAAAACAATAAACATAATCATAAACAACATTGGTCTTCAAGCATAAGGTGATTTGCAATAATTACAAAGGTACAACAGATAGCCTATTAGATGGTAAAGGAATCAGATAACAGAAGAATTAAGTTTTCGTGGTTATAAGGATTAGTCTTCTGATGTACAAGGTATGATGGTTGGTATGTTAAACAATTTCTGGTTCAGTGATCGATGTATAGTTTTTATGTATTTGTGGAGTAGCATCGTATATCGGTGGTTTGTATCTAGGTATTCAATAGTCAACGGTTTACGAAGAATAAGGCTTATGGCTCAAAACCAATAACTGAAATCAAGGTTTATGTAACACCCCCAAATATGGGTTCGGAGATCTGGGTTATCACGAGTTCTATTTCCTTTAATAACACTTAATCTTAATAAACAATCAACTACTGCGTACTGTGACCCCACAATATACACACACACCATAAGTTATAGTCTCAGAGATGAATACCGAAAATAACACAAGTCATTTTATTCCACAATTATAAGTCATTACACCTCAAAAGGGTTTCTGAATAAATTTACATATTCTTTTTCATTATTACAATTCATAAATATACATAAGTCTGGTACATCAAAAGTTGAAAGCCTAGCCTATTGGTAGTTCCTACCTCAGCTACAACGTCATCAACGCCTACAGGAAACTGAGGAACATTTTCTATCCGCTCGTGAATTGGGAGCTTGGTCCTGTTCATCTTGTCTAGCTTTTGTTGTGTGATAAAAGAATTAAGCAAGGGTGAGCAACAAGCCCACCAAAATAACATGTATAATAATTAACAATATATGAGCATTCTCATTTGATATCTTATCGCGACCAAGTCGCAAAATATTCAGTATATATGTATATATACTTTTCAAAATCTTGGAAATCCTCTTCCATGCATAATATATATAGAGTTCCAGTTTATAACTGTATAAAAATATCGTTGCAAGGTGATCTCATATATCTATCCATGTCTCAACATTTTTCTGAAAATCTTTATCATGCATAAGATAATCATTTACTAGATAAAAGTTGAAAAGATGAAGTTACAAGATACTCTAATATACTTATATCTTTTTCGAATACTACTTGAACTACCACCGTTCAACGTATAATCAATTTCAAAAGTCCATCACATAGATGAGACTACAAGATAAGACTTGAATAAATTCAATCTTTGAAATATCATTTGAAGGAAATGAAGTTACGAGATACTTCATTAAGTCCTGATATATATATATATACACCTATATATATCTCTCATACACTCCTTGAAAACCTCTGTCATGAAAAGTATAAACAGAGTTGTAATACCCAATGAATTTTGAAAGAAGAAAACTTTGGCATAAACCCGATATCTTGATGATCAGGCAAAGATACCCATTAAGTAACCTTTTCTACTAGTAGATGGATGAATTCCTCTCCGGTCATCACCCTGGCCGCATTAAGACCTCGTGCTAGACCGTTACCCGGCCACTCACGCGTTGATGGACTGTCACCCAGCCTCTTACACCTTGATAGGCCGTACCCCGGCCTATCGCTTATGCCGACTCAATTAGATGGATTTACTTCCCGAACATTGGGCAAGTAATCAAATTGTTTTCTCAAAACAGCAACCTCGGTGCGAATATAAAATACACCACAGAGCCGGATCCCTCAGATTTTTGAGCGAGTAAGCAAGTCCCCTTCGAAAGGAAGATCTTAAATTTGAAAACGAGTTTTGGGATCCGCTCTAGCCTTTAAAATCATTTTGAAGACTCAAAAATATTTTTGAAAGCGTATGGAATAAGGATGATTTGATAGAATAAATCAATTCCAAGATAATCAAAGAATATCTGAATATTATGCTATAAATAATATTCAAATAACGAATAGCTTTTATCAAAGAAAATGAAGTAAAAGTTTTGAAAATAACTTTATGAAAATATTTAAGGTAAGAATGATTGACGATATCAATCATTTCTCGAATACTTGGCGAATAACGAAACATTATTCTTTAAGAAAATAATGAATATTATTTAATAAAATAAATGGAGTTGTAAGTCATCAAATGAATATTCAAACTAATATTCCCTTATAATTTAAAACTATCGAATAAACTTTATTCGATTAATAGTTTTTAAAACTATATATATATAATATACTCTGGAACATCGCCTCTCGGTTTAGAAAAATGTTAACCTTTGGGTCCACTATACAAAGGGTATACACAAATAATGCCTATCTCTAGCATAGGTATTGAATCGATAATAAGATATCAAGATTACGAAATAGGCATGCATATATATATATATATATCAATATGCTCCAATATACCGCAAAACTTGCTAATAATAACCATGCACTTATCTCAAGATAATGCATCAATATATTACATCATAACAATAATATAACGGGTAGAAAACTTTCCAAAGTGTTCCGGGGTAGACTTAAGCTTAGAGTGGGTCCGGTAACCTATGAACAATAACATAATTCGGAATTAAACCATGGTCTCTTAAGAAACTAGAATTTATCTACTTATATCCTAACGCTCGCTTCCACGCTTAAGGATTTACATGTGTCGCTCGAGTACCCTCGGCTCCACCATTTTTATAAAATTAACCGTTAAACATTTTAAGGTGACTCTTTTGCGAGTACTTTACTAACTGTCTAATACACTTTACATAATTGTTTCGTATTCCAGTTAGTCTTTAAGGTCCTTAACCAAGGTCTCAAACTTACTCGAGGGGTTTGGGTTCGTTCACGAAATGCCATTACTTGAAACGGTCATTTCTCCTAAACCGTAAATCGGATCTAAGCGAACGACATCTCAAAACAAACCTTGAAACATAAACTATCTAAGCATGGAAGTGGTTATTTCATAGAAGTGGGTGTTCCGGTCCAACAGTTAAGCACAAAACAGTTTAAAGAAAATCGGGCATTACGACGGCTATAACCTAACGATTTCCAAAGTTTAAACTACACCAAATCATCACCAGTTCAACAACAATCCAACATCCATCAACATCAAACTAAACCCATTCATCTAAGCACCATTATCATCCAAATAAACCAAACTTAAAACTAAGGGTTCAAGAGTTTATACCTTCCTTGGAGAGTGGGTAGTCACTAATAAGCCTCTAGAAACCTTGATCTATGCTTAATCAACCTTAAGCTTTCATGAAAATCAAGAAAATCAAACTAAGTTACTATTAACTACTATTCATCATCATCTTTGATGAGTGGATTAGCTAAGCAAACCATGGAATCTTGATCTTAAACTCATGGTATAACTAAGTTATGAAATATAGGATCCAAGGAAACAAACCTTGTAATTTTCCATGGCTTAGAGCTTGAGTTTTAAAAATCTATTTCTTCATTTCTTGAAAAGATCGAATGGAAGAAGAAAGAAATGAGGGAGAGCTTTTACTTGATTGTCTTTTCTTGATCTTTGTGCAAAGAATGCATGGTTGTGGTTAATTGTTGGCTAAATATCTTGTTTTTACTTGCTTATGTCATTGCTTGCATCACTAATTTGCCACATGTCTCATTCTTGTGGTGTGATGATTTCACCTTGCTTTTAACCACATGTTTTAGCTTATCTTGGAAGCTTCCTTCTCATGCTACTTGCATGTGCTTGCCCCTAGGTCATTTATTTATTTTACGGTTCGCTTAACTCTTGTTCTCGTTGATCGTTTCAGGGATGATATTCAAGATCTTATTACTTGGGCTTCCCTAACCCTCTCTTAACATTTTATAGTCCTTTAATGATCCTTTATTATAATCCTTGAATTTAAATCCTTTTAATCATGTTACCTTATACTCAATTCTTTCGGTATCCGGTGGATTTTCGGGAAAAAATCGAAGTGTTCGAATTCGAATTCTGATGATCTTTACATACACTCATATACCGTATAGAGTACTACTAAGATCTCAAAATATCAATAAAAGAACTCCTACATAGTGTGGTTTGACAATTTTCCTTAATCAGCATAATCAGCAAAATGTTACTATTCATCAGGGTTTCAAAAATTTCTAAAAAGTGGGGTTATTACAGTTTAAGGTTAAATTATTCAAAGCACTTGCAATATAAAACAAAATTATCCAAACACATGTCAAGATAGTTTAGGAATCACTTGTCTTTTCTCACTCTGCTTACGCTTCACTTGCTCTCGTTCAACGCCTCCTAATCACTGACTATCTGTTTCCCCTTTCTACACTTCGCTTCCTCTGTTCAGACATCACAACTATCTATCAATACTCCTTTTCACTTTATTCTATTCGATACAAACTTCTATCTACCCTTTGTTCCACCCAAATCTGACTTACAGATTGAAAGTTATCATTAAAATAGTTAAACAATACACATATAAGCATATCGTACACCAATCGGGTCACATATAGCACATAGCACGTAAGATATTCGATACAATTACTATTTCAAAGAAGATTCGGGGTTAAAATCATTTTTCAGACATTTAATACGAATTTTTAAACATTTTTTGGTATAAAAACGGGTCGTTGAATCATTTATAAACAATTAAGAGGGTTCGGATACCCGAATCTGACATTAAAATCATTTTATAATAATTATCGATCCTTGAAAATAATTTAAAATAATATTTTAAAGCTCAAAATCATTTTTCAGAGTTCTTAAATCAAAAAAATAATTAAATCAAATTAAATAATCAAATAATATTAATTAATTAATAATTAAATCAATTAATCAATTAAAATTTGAATTAATTGACCAGTTAAATAATTAATTATCTGTTAGGTCACACAACACTGTAGAAGGGGATTGAATATAGTGTAGAATACAATCAAATCGATTTCGAACACAAGTAACAGTAAACAGAGATATTCGATATAATAAACTCTGTTACAATGGAACTGTTCTCTCTTAGTGATGAACAAATATCACGAGAGCTACTAGGTTACAATGTATGATCTTCTCGATAATGATAACACATATAGTGTAAACCTATGTCTGTGTTTATATAGTACACAGTTACAAGATAACTTCTAATTGATATGGAATGTAATTCTGTCTCCTAAAATATATCAATCAGATATCTTATACAATTCTTTAAGTCCTCTAACTCTTTCCATGGATATCTTCTTTTATACTAGTCTCAATCTTCTTTCTTGTAAATGAGCTTCCTTCCTTAACTGTTAGTCCTCCCGTAGTTAAGTTCTGATATCCATCTTCTGATATTTTTCTTCTGATAATCTAAGTCCTGATATCCTTAAGTTCTGACTTCCAGTAAGTACTGATTCCAGTAAGTACTGATATTTCCTGTTTGTTAAGATCGGAAAACGAAACATGAAACATATTAGACATGACATCTCAAATATATGTACCAATCTCCCCAACTTGTAAATTGTGCAAAAATATGCAAGTTAATAGATTTGATGATGTCAAAAACATTTAAATTCAAATGCAATGGGAGTTTAAAAAGACTATTAACTACAACTTACAGTCCTTGTAGCTTTTCCAACTTCACTGGATCAATCTGAATCCATAATGATTCTTAACAAAATCTCTTACCAGCGTTTCTTCAGCTTTTCTCAGAACTTCAACTAACTGTGCTTTGACCTGCATCAGTTCTTCATCTTTACTATCACCAATTTGATAAATGGGTTTTCTGAGAGCTTGAATTGATGTTCTTTCAAGTCCATCACCAAGTCTGATAACTCTAGGATGTGAAGAGTTTTCATTATAACATAAGCATTTTCCTTTCAGAATAACTTCCACCTTAGCAGAGTTCTTCAGCATAGGAATTTCTCTTCCATCACCTTCAGTAATCATTGGTATATACTGAGAAGTCTTTGTACTAGAGATTCTAAATAGATCTCTTATAGCCTTCAAAATGTATTCTGACCATCTTCTTGTAACATCAGTTTTTACTTCCAGAAGATAGTGAATATGTTGAAGTTCTCTGACAGACTTCTTTAGCACATCAGTATCAGCTAGTCTGTAAGTTAATCCATTATAGAGAAATAAAATCAATTTTTCCTTTAGATTTTCCTTATCATGAGCATCTATCACGATTTGAGCAGACAACACTTTGTCAAGGTGCTTTGGTTTGATTTGTTCATATGGTTTGTCTGTTAACATGAAAGGATCTCTTAGAGTAACTTCTACTCCTGTTTGTATCTTCTCTTCATCAGAACCTAATCCAACTTTATCTCTAGGTTGCTTGGATCTAAATCCAAATGTTGCAAGTTGATTCATCAAGAGATTGGATTTTGGTTCAACTGGAGTAGATTTCTTCCATAACAACTTCTTCTTATCAGCAATTATCATCTTTTCCAAATTAACTTGATCATAATTTGTTGTTTCTTCTATAGCTTGCTGTTCTTTATTTTGAACAACTTGAGCAGTGTCAGAGGTTGTTTTAGATTCTTCAATTATCTTTCTTCTCTTCAGAATTTGAACAGTTTCATCTTCTATCAAATCATCATCATGCATTGTAGTTTGATGGACTGGAATGGAAGAACTTATCTTTTTCTCAATCTTTAAATGTTCACCAACCTTTTCTTTTCCTTTTGACTTAGGATCAATCTCAGTTTGTGATCTAGTCTTGGACTTTGAAGTCTCAGAATTTGACTTTTCCCTGATCACAATGCCTTTTTCCTTAGGCCTTGGAGGTTTCTTTGCATCAGAAGCTTTAGACTTAAGATTTGTCTTCTCAGCAGCAAATCTAGCTTCTTCCTCCTTGAGAGTTTCCAAATCCATTCCTGGATTTTGTTTCAGAAATAATCTTCTAGCTATCTCCTCATCAAGTTTCTGGATTTTAGGATTTTTGTAATAAACAGTAGTTTGCTTCCCCTTTAGCTTCAGAGTTTGTAAGAACTTCTGAGAGTCTTTAGATCTTGACTGAATCAGAATATCAGAACTTGACATCAGACTTTGTTTATCAGAACTTGACTTCAGACTTTTAGCATTCGCAACATCAGAACTTGACTTGTTCTGTGTAGAAGATTTTCCTTGAACTTTTCCTTGACCTTTACTCTTAACAGAGTTTCCGTGGTCATCACATTTATCATCCTTTTTCTTCAGTATTTCAGTAGGTGAGCATTTGCATTTGGACTTAACTACCTTCTCCCCCTTTTTGGCATCATCAGGAAGTAAGAGAGAAAGAAGAAGTTCAACTGAAGATTGGATTTCATCCAACTAAGCTTTCTGAGAAACTTTGTTAGCCAGGACCTCAGCAATTTGGGTCTGTTGCTTCTCTTGAATCTTCTCAATGGCTTCAATTTTCTCAAGAGTAGGTCTGATATATCTATTCTTGTCAAGCTTAAGTTGTAGATCTAGCTTATCAGCATGTTCCTTTAGTGTATCAACCTTTTCATGAGTAGAAGAATGTAGATCTTGAAGATGTTTGGTAGATAGAGCAGTGATCTTGAGTTGTGTCTTTAAATCAGCATTTGTGGGCAACTCATCAGCTTTAGCAATATGCTTTGTCAAAACATTAGAACTTGGAATGAAATCAGTGTCATTCCACTTCTTGGTCCACTCCACACCTCTGTGAGTATCCTCCCAAGGAATAGGTGCTTCCTTTTCAATAAATTTCTTCACCAATTCTTCCTTTCCCAGAATGGGAACTGGAGTCTCAACAGAAACATTATCTTCAGAACTTGAGGAAGACTCATTATGTTCTGACAGGACAATAGTGTGTGAAACAACTGGAGATTCAAGAACAACTTCATTTAAATTCTGAACATCATAATTTATCTCCAGAGCTGGTGTGGTTGATGTAGATGGTATCTCAACATTTAAAATTGGAAAATGAGTTGGAGATTATTGAGCTTATGTAGATGGAGCTTCCAGATAAAGAACATTTGTTATATTCAAATTATGAATATCTATTTCAGAAGTTGTAGTTTGTTCTTCAACATCATCTGTAGCTTTAATAGGAGAGACATGAGGTGTTGACACAGTATCCTGAGCTTGAGTAGGGAATGGCAGAGCTTCAATTATCACAGGTTCTGATGAGATCAGAGATTCTTGATCCCCTTCCTCAACTTCAGTTGAATCCTCAGATATAGGCTTGGCCTTGTACCTTTCTGCCCTCATTTTCTTTAGTCTCCTTGCGAGTGAAGAAGTTGCTTTAGCAGCTTCAGAACTTACAGATTGCTTTTTCAAAGTATCAGAACTTTGACCTGCAGTTTCTTTCTGAGAAGTAACATTCTCAGCTCTAACTATCACAGCTTCTGATGCATAAACCCGTGCTTCAACTGTTTCCTCAAATCAACACAATTTATTATTGACCATAATTATAATCAAAACATTCATCAAAGGATAAAGTTCAAATAGATGAAGTAAAGATTAACAAATTACAATTAGAACATTCACAGTCATATAATATGAAAGAAACAGAGACTAAATCCTGCAATCAAAGGAAATTTCATTAATATATCAAACGAGTACATATCATGAAATTTATAGATTACATGCAAAAATTACAAGATAGTCCTAGTCTTAGAATCTTAACAACAACAGCCTTAGTCCTAGTCTAAGAAGACCTAAAGACTAGTTCCTCCTGCTGTTGACAAAGAGCACTGCAAGACGGATGATCCATTCTTGTTGAAGGAGAGCCTCTCTCATTTCTTCTTCCAATCGATCAAGATGGAGCTGGTAGTCCATCGAAAAGAACAAGAGGTCTGTGTGAACCTCTTGTGGAACAGAGTTCCTGAGCTCTTCAGGAATGGCAGTGACATGCCACTCCTATTTCCAGTCATCACAACTCAACTCTATATTGAAAATTTCATAGTTCATGAACAAGTTAAAAAGAACTATTTTTGTTTATGAAGAAGAAAAATGATGATAATTAAAAGAGAGAGTGAGTTTGTGAGAAAATGGAAGATGATTTGGCTGGGATAAATAGTCGGTTTAAATAGCTAATGGAATACCAAGGGATGCGAGGACTGTTTAACGATTAAAAAATAATGATGCCTCGTCTCCCTAGACCGATGTGTAATAATAACAGTCAGTTAAAAAGTTAAAACATGAGTTAATGGGCAAGGGAAATAATTAACAATTACTATGCACATGTAGTTTTTCAAGACAAACACGTTTACCACTAACCCATAATGATTATGACTATTTTTATCTTACCCAAATATATTCTGATTTAAATATGATTGTTTTAGTTTTTACCACAAATAAGTCAAGTAAAGAATAATGCCACGTAAGCATCAAGGATTCCATCAGGATTTAATATCAGAACTTAACTTATATCAGATTTTATCAGTCATCAGAATATGGCTTCTGAACTCAAAAAGTGAATATCTTTTTCTGTGTTTCTTCATATAAATACTGACTTGTTTTCTTCAGAGTTTAATCATCAGAACTTGTCCTCAGAAATTTATGCAAATGACACTTAACTGTTTGTTAAAAATAACTTAATCACCACTGTAATTTTCATCATTCATATGGAGTGAAAGTGTGCATTCAGCAGAATATCAGATAAAGATTAAAGTCTGATAAACTTCAGTACATCTTAGAAATAAGGCATAACTAAGAAAAGTACTTAAAATTTGTCATCAATCATGAAATCTACTATAGAACAAATTTATGCAAGAGTCCACCTCAACTGTTTGTGCTCATTTTATGCATCTTCTGAAATTCCTTTTTACAGTGGATTCTCAGTGTAAGTGAGTCATGACTGCTTATCAGAATTTATGCAGTTGTCAGAGTATTTCTCCAGTAATCAGAGAATGTGAAAAGTCACCAAGAAAAATTATTTGCTTTTCTAGTGCATATTACTTAATACCAACAATGCACTTGGGTCTTCCCTTCCACATTATTTACTCTAGATCTCAAAGGAGTACCTGACTTTTATTTCATTTTCTTTTCTTTTCTTTTGATAAGTGAGGCTTATCAGCATTTAGTTCATCCTTAAGATTTATTGACATCAGAATCTAACAGATAAGAAGCAAGAATCTATTTTCTGACTTAGTAATAAGATACACAAAGTAAACTTGACTAAGCTCAAAATCAGAATTTGCTTGTGTTAATGAGTTTCCACATAAATAACTAATTCAAACATGGGATTTCTAGTATATTAAAGACTACTAGGTCAGCATCTAGTACAATTATCCTCATTGGATTGAATAGTTACAGAACATTCAAAACACTATCAGAGTTTAAAGATCCACATCAGATAACAATCAGTATTTAATGAATTTCAATTAAAAGAACAGATTTCATGAAGATAAGATAATCTGTAAACACTGATCATAAAGTCTGATGCATGAGAACAAAAACTAAGCAGATTTAGAGAAAGAACCTGAAACCATTCCAAGTTCATTTACCAGTCTTGTAAAAGTAGCTTCACCTAGTGGTTTAGTGAAGATATCTGCTAGTTGTTGATCTGTTGGAACAAAATGTAATTCCACTGTACCTTCCATCACATGTTCCCTTACGAAATGGTACCTAATGCTGATGTGCTTTGTCATTGAGTGTTGAACTGGATTACCTCTCATAGTCATAGCACTTTGATTATCACTGTAAATAGGGATTTTAGAAAATTCTAACCCATAATCCAGTAACTGATTCTTCATCCAAAGAATCTATGCACAACAGCTTCCTGCAGTAATATATTCTACTTCTGCAGTTGATGTGGAAATTGACTTCTGTTTCTTGCTAAACCAAGAAGCCAATCTGCCTCCAATAAATTGGCAGCTTCCACTAGTGCTTTTCTTTTCTATTTTGCATCCTGCAAAATCTGCATCTGAGTAACCTATTAGCTTAAAATCTGATTTTCTAGGATACCACAATCCCAGATCAGCTTTACCCTTAAGGTACTTGAAAATTCTTTTCACAACTATTAAGTGAGGTTCTCTTGGATCAGCCTGAAATCTTGCACAAAGACAGGTAGCATACATGATATCAGGTCTAATTGCAGTTAAATAGAGTAAAGAGCTAATCATACCTCTGTAGTTAGTAATATCTACTGATGAACTAGTATCTTTATCTAACTTGGTTGCAGTGGCCATAGGAGTGGATGTAGTTGAACAATCTTGCATTCCAAATTTTTTCAGTAAATTTTTGGTGTACTTGGATTGACAGATAAAAGTACCTTCTTCATTTTGCTTGACTTGAAGGCCCAGAAAATAACTAAGTTCTCCCATCATACTCATTTGATATCTTGACTGCATTAGTTTTGCAAACCTCTCACAGAGTTTGGCATTTGTAGAACCAAATATGATATCATCAACAGATATCTGTACCAAAAGTAAGTCCTTTCCGTGGTTGAGGTAGAACAATGTTTATCAATTGTACCTCTGTGAAATCCACTTTCCAGAAGGAATTGAGCTAAAGTCTCATACCATGCTCTCGGAGCTTGCTTAAGGCCATAAAGTGCTTTGTCAAGCCTGTAGACATGATTTGGAAATTTTGAATCTGCAAAGCCTGGAGGTTGTTCAACATAGACCTCTTCTTCCAAATATCCATTAAGAAAAGCACTTTTCACATCCATTTGAAAGTTTTAAACTTTTTGTGAGGAGCATAAGTCAAAAAGATTCTTATGGCTTCTAATCTATCAACTCGTGCAAATGTTTCATCATAATCAATACCCTCCTGTTGAGAGTAGCCTTTAGCAACCAGCCTTGCTTTATTCCTTGTAATTATGCCATCACTGTCAGTTTTGTTTCTGAATACCCATTTTATGCCAACAATTGATCTATTCTTTGGTCTTGGCACTAGGGTCCAGGCTTTATTTCTTTCAAATTCATTTAACTCTTCCTGAATTGCTTGTACCCAATCAGCATCTTGAAGAGCTTCTTCCACTTTCTTTGGTTCATTCTGAGATGGAAAAGAATGATAGAGACATTCATTTGATGTTGAAGTTCTAGTTCTGACACCTGCTTCAGGATCTCCAATAATTAAGTATGGTGTATGTGACTTGGTCCACTTCCTTGCAGATTGAAGTTGACTTCTAGAACTAGATCCTCCCCCATGATCCATGCTGTCTCCATCAGCATTTTCTGATGCTCCCCCTGTAGTTATGCTCTCTGAGACTTCAAAATTTGACTTGGATCCTTCAGGATTTGAAGTATCAGAGCTTCCAGAATTATCATAATTTGTCTCATCAGAACTAGATGAATCAGAACTTGAAGAGCCAGTGTCAGGTTCTAATGCTTCTTGAGAGTCTTGAGATGTGGTAGGATCTTCAGCTTGCTCCCCCTGGACAAGTGCATTTCCTTTTGGAGTTATTACCACAGATTCAATGACATCAGTACTTACAGGATCAGAGTTTAAGTCATCAGAATTTACAGAATCATAATTTAAGTCTTCATTTTCAAATCTTAGCTGATCGTGATTATTGAAATCTTCAAGTCCAGTAACTTCTTATCATCAAAAGATACATTGATAGATTCCATGACAACCCTTGTTCATAAATTGTAGACTCTGAAGGCTTTTGCGGAACTAGATATCCAATAAAATTCTTTCATCAGCTTTAAGATCAAATTTTGACAGCTGTTCAGGATGAGTCTTAAGAACAAAATACTTACAACCAAATACATGAAAGTATTTCAAATTTGGCTTCTTTTTCTTCACCATCTCATATGGTTTTTTTCCTTGCTTGTTTATGAGTGTTGAATTCTGTGTATAACAAGCAGTCTGCACAGCTTCAGCCCAAAAGTAGGTTGGCAGCTTTGCTTCATCAAGCATAGTTCGTGCAGCTTCAATGAGAGTCCTGTTCTTTCTTTCTACAACACCATTTTGCTATAGAGTTCCAGGTACATAAAATTCCCTTTTGATTCCATGCTCTTTGCAGAACTCTTCCATGATGGAATTCTTGAACTCAGTGCCATTATCACTTCTTATAATTTTAACAGAATCTTTGACTAACTTGTCCCGCTGTCTCATGATCAGTTAGAGTAAATGCAGTTTCATTCTTATTGTACAAGAAGTACACCCAAGTGTACCTTGTGAACTCATCCACTATAACCATAACATATTTCTTCTTTGTAATAGACATGACATTGACTTGACCAAATAGATCAACATGCAGTAGTTGATAAGGCTCAAGAATTGATGACTTAGTTTTGCTCTTGAAAGAAAATTTTCTTTGTTTTGCCTTTTGACATGAATCACAAAGGCCATCAACAGCAAATACTGATTTTGGCAGTCCTCTCACAAGATCTTTCTTTACAAGCTCATTTATGTTTTTGAAGTTTAAATGAGAGAGTCTTTTGTGCCAATTCCAGCTTTCTTCAATTGATGCTCTACTCAACAGACAGATTGCAGAACCATCAGAACTTGTTGAAAGTCTGGCTTCATAAATGTTACCATGCCTGTAACCTTTCAGAACCACTTTGCCTGTTGAATTGCTTACAACTTCACAGTGTTCTTCAAAGAAATCCACATGATAACCTCTATCACAAATTTGACTCACACTCAGCAGATTGTGTTTAAGTCCTGAGACAAGAGCTACTGTTTCAATGATGACATTTCCAAGATTAATATTTCCATATCCCAGAGTTTTTCCCATGTTTCCATCTCCATAAGAAACTCATGGGCCAGCTTTCTCCACAAAGTCTGAGAGCAGGGCTTTATTTCCAGTCATATATCCTGAACATCCACTATCCAGTACTAGGATGTTTCTCCTGTTGCCCTGCAATCACAAAGACCACTAATGGTTAGTTTTAAGGACCCAGACTTGCTTGGATCCTTTGGCCTTTTTAAGTTTGTTAGCATTAGCAGCGGATTTAATATCAGAGTTTATGCGAACATGCTGTTTATCAGAACTTATATCAGACTTGCATCAGACTTTACGCTAGAAGGAATTAAAACAACTTTCTTCAAAGAAGGTTTTATTTGATAATTATCATAGTATAAACTATGATAGTCCTTACAAGTATAAATGGAATGCCATAAACTTCCACAATGAAAACAAGGATTTTGTGGCTTAAACCTAACAGACTGACTCTTAACTCCTAACTTAGGAGGTAAAGAGTTTATATTCTTATTCTTCCTGCAAAAAGAAGCAAGATGGTTAGAGTTTCCACAGTTATAATATTTCTTTCTAGGAGCATTAGGAACAGGCATATAACTATTGCTTTTATTCACACATTCCTTTCCATTCCTATTTTTCCTAGCTGCTTTTACCTTGTTGACATTCCTTGTTTCTTTCAGCTTATGCTTAAGCTATTTTTTGTCATTAAGCCTATGTTGACTTCAGCTGGTTTATCCTGTTATAATTTGTCAGAAGTTGACTTCTCCTTAACTTCTATCACAGACTCCTTCATCTTTTCAGAATCAGACTTTACAGTTTTAGTTATAAAATTAACAGGATTTACCTTTGGCTTAGCAGTTTGTTTAACAACAATTGGCTCAATTTGTTCAGTTCCTTTTTCAATTTTATCATATCCATAACCTAAGCCCTCTTTCCAGTTTCCACTACTTAATAAATTCTGAGTTGTTCTGTCAGAGTTAGTCCAAGTCCTGATAATCTCTTTTTCTTTTTCTAACTCAGTTTTTAGGAATTTATTCAATTTTAGCAATTCATCTCTAACATAAAAAGCATCATCTCTTTCTTTCTGAGTTTGATGGAACATAACTAACTCTTTTTCTAAATAATCATTCCTTTTCCTAAAAGCAAGATTTTCAGAAGTTTATCTTTCACATGTTAAAGTTTGATCCCTGTAGCTAATAAACATAGTTTTAAGATATAATCTCAACTCAGTAATATCATCAGCATGAAAGGCATAAGTTGTTTGAGGTACCTTTAATTTAGTAGTTTCAGGGCTGCCATCAGCATTTGCCATTAAAGCATGATTCACCTCATCTTCAGAATCTGAAGAGTCTGTCCAGTTTTTCTTCTTTATGAAAAGTGCCTTGCCTTTGTCACTCTTTCCTTTCTTGTAGTCAGGAGATATGTGACCTCTTTCACCATAATTGTAGCATTTGACATTTGAGTTGTCTCCTCTATCAGACTTTGCACTTTTGCCTTCATACTTTCTGAAACCTTTCTTATCAGTACTTCCACCTTTCTTGAAAAACTTATTTCCCCTTCTGAATTTCCTGTAGGCTATCTTTGTGATACCCTTCACCATAAGAGCACACAATTTCATCATCTCTTCATCAGCATCTATTTCAGGTAAACTTTCAGTTTCTGAATCATCATCATCATAACTTGATGATTCTGAATCAGACTTTGTGATGCGAGCTTTTCCTTTGCCTTTCTTTAAGACAACCACTTTGGGGGTTTCCTCCTCAGCCTTAATATTTCCCTTATCTCTTGCTTCTTTGATCCATCTCAAGTTCATAAGTCTTGAGCATTCCATAAATTTCATCAAGAGTAGTTTCATCAAGAGCATAGTTGTCTCTTATAGTAGTAGCCCTCAAATCCCAACTTTCAGGAAGAGCTAAAAGGAATTTTAGATTTGAATCTTCAAGATCATATTCCTTGTCCACCAGTGACAAATTATTCAAGAGTTTGACAAACCTGTTATATAAGTCAGTTAATGACTCATCACCTTTTGAGTCAAAGTGCTCATACTCTTGAGTGAGTATAGTCCTCCTGTTCTTCTTGATTGCATCAGTTACCTGGCATCTTGTCTCCAAAGCATCCCATATCTCCTTTGTAGTCTTGTAATGAATTACCCTGTTTGACATGACATTATCAATGGCACTATGCAGCAAATGCCTTACCTTTGTATCCTTGTCAATGGATGAGATATCTTCAGCTGTTTACTCACTTTTTTCCTTTGGTATGGTGTTTGCTGGCTGATCTGCAACTACAACAGAGAGCTTGGTTGGCTTATGTGGTCCTTCATTAATTCTATCAAGGTATTCTGGATCAGTAGCTTCCGAAAACATAGCCATCTTCACTTTCCATATGGGATACTCAGAAGGTCTCAGTATGGGAACCCTAATAGTCTCATATCGACTGTGGATTTGAGTGTTTTTAGTTTCTTCAGTTTTGGTGGGCTTGGTTGGATTTTCTACTTCTTCAGACATGATTGTTTGGATCTTTACTGTATGTGTGTTAACAAATAGGCTCTGATATCAATTGTTAGGTCACATAACACTGTAGAAGGGGGTCGAATACAGTGTAGAATACAATCAAATCGATTTCGAACATAAGTAACAGTAAACGGATATATTCGATATAATAAACTCTATTACAATGGAACTGTTCTCTCTCAGTGATGAACAAATATCACGAGAGCTGCTAGGTTACAATGTATGATCTTCTCGATAATGATAACACATATAGTGTAAACCTATGTCTGTGTTTATATAGTACACAGTTACAAGATAACTTCTAATTCATATGGAATGTAATTCTGTATCCTAAAATATATCAATCAGATATCTTATACAATTCTTTAAGTCCTTTAACTCTTTCCATGCATATCTTCTTTTATATTAGTCTCGATCTTCTTTCCTATAAATCAGCTTCCTTCCTTAACTGTTTGTCCTCCCATACTTAAGTTCTGATCTCCATCTTCTGATATTTATCTTCTGATAATCTAAGTCCTGATATCCTTAAGTTCTGACTTCCAGTAAGTAGTGACTCCAGTAAGTATTGATATTTCCTATTTGTTAAAATCTGAAAACTAAACATGAAACATATTAGACATGACATCTCAAATATATCTAACATTATCAACTAAAATTAATTAACTAAATAATTTAGATTTATTTTTGAATTAAGAATAATTTGGAATTAAAATAATGATTTTTGGAATTTTTATTAAATAAAAATTAATTTCTGAAATTAATATAAATAGAAAATATTAATTTTAAATTATTTTAAAACAGGAATCCAAAATTTGCAAGTTTTTGAAACTACAGGGACTAAACTGTTACTTCCCCAAAAGAACAGGGACCAAACTACAAAAATGACACGACTCGCTGGAAAATGGTCTTGTCTCTCCAGAGAACACGAATCTCGTACAGTCACACCACCACAAGCTCCAGATCACATCTTCTAATCACCAGGAATACAATCATGCAATCAAAACTAACAGATAACCCCTGAGTTAGCCGGAAAACCTCGAAGAAAACTCGCCGGATGACGAGTTTGTTAGATATATTTGAGATGTCATGTCTAATATGTTTCATGTTTAGTTTTCAGATCTTAACAAACATGAAATATCAGTACTTACTGGAATCAGTACTTACTTGAAGTCAGAACTTAAGGA